>NC_056734.1:56116844-56381844 GCF_019279795.1 Protopterus annectens
GCTCCTCGTCATAACCACTTTTCTACATCTAAACTGTCTGAGGTTTGTCATTCCTCATTCACACAAACACTTTCCAACTGTGGCGCTGCTTGTTTTGCAGGTGCATGAGCTCATGCCTCACCTTTCCTACTGTTATCCTGTTGCTTTCTATGCCCTGCACATTTACAATTATCTACTTCAGTGGGTAACTGCATGTAGTCTAATGCATTCAAGTTCGTATGCGCATGATTAATCGGTTTACCGGTGGATGTTATCATTCCCCTATTCTTCCACTGCTGCTCATAAACATGCACTGCACAGACAACAGACTGACTATCGGGACATATGTCCACACATCAGTTTTCCGCTACAGTACAAGCACGTGTTAAAGCTATCTATTCTGCTGCTTGAGCAGACCTGTTATGCTGCAGGGTTTGGCCGTCTACAATGTCATTATCAATAACTACTGCATAAACTACTTGATTCGTTCCTGTAGGACTCTGTCTACATGATCCGTACACATTAACTGTCACCTCTGCATCATCTAAGGATATATCAGTGATATCATGTCTGTGTGTAGTTATTTAATCCATTTCGTATAGGCAACTGTGTGGTGTGCCATACACAGGTGTCGGACGTGACGTTGATAGGTTTCATGTTGTACAACGTTCAATCACCATGTGAGGTTGACTCAGTGGTATGGTCAAACATGACAAATGTCTAGCACGGGTCAGGAATGCTATCTTCTCTTGCAGCAGACTGATCGCAACTGCATGAGACATTCTCACAGTGAGAGGGTGGTCTAGTAACATTACGGCCGGGGCCTGTACTGCCATGGGTGCTACAACAACTGCCTGTACACAATGTGGCACTGACCATGCCACAGTGTCCAACTGCAATGAGTAGTCAGCTATGTAGCGTTGCTTACTTCCCTGCTGTTGCATCAAGACTGACGTCATATATCTCCGCTTACAATCTACGGTCTGACAACATGTGTTATGATTATTCACGAGACCTACTACAGCTGTTGAGGCTATCAATCGTTCTAGTCTGCAGAACGCTGTTTCTGCTACTGTAATCCAGTGTACTATGTGTTGTGCTGCCATAGGTGTATTAAAGGTTAAGGCAAACCATACAGCAGATTCCACAGCATTGTTTGGTATCCAGATTTGACAAGTGTTAGTCGGCCCAGACAGGACATCATTCCCTTCTTGTTAGTTGGCTTGGGTGCTTATTATATTGCTACCTTCCTATCGTCATGTGATGTTCTACCCTACTTGGATACCAGATATGCCAGGTAATTGACCTGTATTCTCTGTAGTTGCAATTTATGCTTGCTTACTTTATGTCCCTGTTCTGCTGATTATCTCAATAATGCTATTGTATCTTCCATACATTGCTGCTGGGTAGGGGCGGCAAGCAGAATATCATCCAAATAAAGTAGAACTTGACTGGCCCCGGGTGGAGATGACACTGAAATGTAGCTAGCCATCCCCTGTGAGAATATCGTTGTACTTTCACAGTATCCCCGCGATAGCTGGGTATGGCTGTATCTGTCACCCTGACTGTACATGCAAAGCAATACGGACTATGTGGATGTATAGGTATTGCAAAGTAAGCATAGCTTATATGTACCACGGTAAGATACTTCTGTGGCATGTTCATAGCATTGAATATAGTGTGTGGGTCTGGCACCAACGCTACCCTAAGTATTCTTACATGATTTACAGCTTGTACATACTGTACCATCCGCCATTCCCCTTTTGGTTTCGATCAGGAGATACAGGGTATTGCATGGTGAATAGCGATTACTTTGTGGATGGGAATTCCCTCTATGACTTTACAGATATCTTCTGGTGTCCACGGTCTATACGCTACGGGCGTTGGGTCCTGGCCTTCCTGTCCTGCATGAGGGTTCGGTACTTCAATTAATTGACAGATATCCTCACTCTGTTTTAGTACTGTGTTCTTACTCGGGTGTCCCTAGGTATGTTACGTGTTCAGGATGTGGTTTCAATAGCTTCTGTTACATTTGTTCGTTGTGCTACCTCTGTTGCCACAGGATAACGTGTGGGGACTAGCCTGCCCTCCCGCTTAATATCCTGGATGTGGTATCGGAGGTGGTAGGGGGTTGTGGGGGGGGGGCTATCGGTACTACTGTATTATGATCTTCTCTGTGTACATATGATGCTTAGCCATTTGTAGTGTTCTGTTCCCTTCGGTACACTACCTCAGTCCACCGATGTGCATGACGGATACCCAATTGTCGCTGTTTTGTCGCCTGCACATCTTAGGGCTGCCACCTTTTCAAATGCACAATGTGGGACATTAGTGTTCGGAACGTGTAATTTGCCTGGAAAATGCATACCCACGGCCAGTACATAGGACAGGAATTCACGTTTTGCCAGGAGAGCGACCAATTGTTGTAGCATTTCAGTTGCTTATTCTGTTTATTATTATATTTTGCTGTTCCACATACAAATTTACTGTTTTATGCTACCATTTTGATATATATCTGGGAAATGTTTGTCCTGAGATATCAGGACATTTGCCATTGTTGGTTTGTTTACAGGACACGGCTGGCCAAGAGGGACTATCCCTCTCAGGGTGGAACAGGTGTTTACCCTGGAACATGTGCATCAAATTTTCAGGGATTACAATGTTTCAGTAACGATATTTTGCGTAATATACCATCAATGTCATATTTATTACCCCATTTTGCTGTGTAACTCACATTATGTGCTCTCTGCGATTGCATATTCTTCACGTCACCCGTCAAACGCGGATCACATGATCTGTTTCTTCAATAATCTCCCATATCCTCTACACGACTGCTACCCTTCTGTCATACCACGTGGTGTCTCCTTCCCTGTATCCACTGTAGTGTCTACAATCACTATTTACTCTGCTGTGTGTTCCCCTGACCTATGTTCAGATTTAACAGTATGTGGGTAGGTTTTCGACCCGATATCACTACTGTTAACAGAAACACAATGTAGTCTGGTCCCTGATCTACAATAGAGACAAAAAGGCAAACACTCCTTACCTGGGCCTCCTGTTTAAGGCTGCACGTTTTCTTCTTGGGATCCAGTTTCCCGCTTTTCAGCCACAGATCAGACAGTAAACAGCCTCTTTACACACAACAATTCAGTCGGAGGTCTTTTCATTCAAGAAGAACCATTTATGCATATTCTCCAGCGTACATGTCTAACCAGCTATGCACTCTGACCTGTAGCTTACCAAGGGAATTCCGGATTACAAGGATCACAATGTGAAATAAGTTGTTAAAACCAGACTGTAGTTATCAGTAGGCTTTTCTAAGTGACAGCCGATAACACAGGAGGCTCGGGTTCGAAAGTTTTAGTAGTGTACACAGGCAGGCTAAATAATATACAGTCCAAGTATGAGAGTTTTGTCTGACTCTATACAGTAAGCAGTTTCTTTATATAGTGTTTACAATCAGCTTTTGCCCACCTTACTGACGTGGTCGGTCACAGGGCATTTCCATCACTATGGTCCGCAATAGTCTATACATACATGGGTGCTGGGGTCGTGCTTTTAAAATGTTTTCCCATGGGAATAACACAGCCTTGCAAGGCACCTTGTACATTACAGTATCCTTTTGTGATTGTAGCTGTTTCAAGGACCCTAGACTGTTACGATACAGTGGACAGTTAATTTCTTAATACGTTGCTTTGTCTCTCTGGTAAGGAGTTGTACTGTTATCTTCGATAGAGCTCACAAGGCCATCCTCCTCTGGGGAAGGAGTGCTGTTATGCATGTACATACATTTATTGTTCTGTAACCCAGCAAATAATTAATGATGACAGACATGAGCCTGCTGTACTGCTTACTGCCAGGTTCAGAATTCCATCACACTACAGCTTAGCTTCACCAATTACATGCAGGCTTAGTTCTACTGCCATATTGTACGGTACAATTCAATGCATTATATAGTATTTCAAGTATAAACTGGAACTTCATATGTGTTTCTATATATTTTACGAACAACATCCATCCGGCCATATGCATGTTGTTCCATCCTTTACCTTGACCGTGTGTATTTGTCCGTCCAGCTACGTTACTCTCCACATGTGATGTCCCAGCTTCCCCTTCTTTGCCTGTAGCACCCTGTTAGGACGTCCTGTTTGGTAGGCACATGTTCCGCTATATGTGATCGACTTCACTGCATAGATAATCATCGATGCAGTGGTCCAACGACCCGACTTGTCCACATGTGTACAGTTATGTGCACCGTGTCGTATGCAAACCTAGATGGTTTGGACGGGTACATACTACATGCGGGATGTACACATTCTGCTGACACATTCACATGCATCCATTTACATATCTGTACCTGCGGTGGGTTGGTGACATGTGGGGTACGTATTTGCCCGCGTGGCATTGCCTAACACAAACATCTTACCACAGTTCAGGTATGCACATTGTGTGTGGTTGTATAGCTGCACACGGATGCTAGCAGGTTTGGGTGCAGAGGTATACATGGGTGGGACTGACATGTACAATGAGGCTATTGTGTAGTACATCCGAATGCATGGGTTCTGCTTCTGGATATTACACTTCATCATACGCCATCCAGTGTATGCAACAGAGACGTTGCTGGGTGTGGGATATGTTGCTATGCACATGTTTGCCTGTGTTTGAGGTATCTTGCTTCCTTACTGTTGTTATGTCAACACAGCTACCCGGCTATGTACTGTCACTACTGCTTGTGACCATTATGGTTGGCACCTTTTCCAATGCCCATAGTGGGGCATGTTATGTGGAAACTTCGGAATTTGCAGGACTACACATACCCACGGCTAGTGCAGTTGACAGAACTTCACTTGTTTGCCATACTATAAGCTTATTCTGTAAGCATTTGGGTTCCTTATTTATGTTCGTATGCCATGTCTGTGTTTCATATAGTAATGTATATGTTTTATGCTACTATTACATGTATATTGCGGGAATTTTCTTGACAGGGGATCGGAGGTCATTTTCCATTTTTACGATTGTTGCAGGGACACAACTGTCCAATCAGGGACTGTCCATGGCACATTGGGACAGCAGGTAACCCTGGTGACCATGGCCATGTCGCTACTGGGGTTTCCACCTTTTCCAGTTTCCGATCTGGGATATTTCTGGGACTCACATCTGACTTTACAGGCCGACACATACAAACGGTCACTATATAGCATAGAACTTCACTTGTTTGCCTAAATATAAGCTTATTGTTGTGGCAATTTGCTTGCTTATTCTGTTTCTTGTGTCATTTAGGTATTTCTGTTACAGAAATAACCAATTCATGCTACCATTACATTAAATACGGGATATCATTGTGTCCTACAATCGTAGCACATCAGCCATTTCTAATACGTTTTTTCGGGACACAACTGGCCATGGAGAGACTGCCCCAACCAAAGTGGGACAGGTGGTGACCTTAATCGCTGCTCCTATGTCGGTGCGGCGCACTGACATGCGGCTGTACACCTTCTCTGAGTGTAAACACTGACGGTGCATTGCGGGACGAACGCGGTCTTATGCGTATCCTTTGCTCCTTGGACGGGTACACTTATGCCTTCGTGGCTTGTATTTGCTTCTCCATTAATTTGGGATGGGTACTATGTTGCATACTGTACGTGCGTTTCATTCTGCACGGGACCTGGCTGCTGCCATTACTATTGTGGGCGGACCGTGGCTGTCAGCACATTAGGTTGCTCACCTCATGCCGGCTTAGACACGCCTCCAGACGCATCCTACCTGGGCTCGCTCACGTACACTACGCACGTGTCTGTGATTCCGGTGCACTCTCATTAATATGTATATGGCGCTACTGCGCCGGCTATTCACTGCACCGCCGGCACAGGCCTTACGCCGGCCTTGCGCCGAGCTTCATGAATCCCGGGGATACTGTGAATATCCCACGTAATAAAAGGTGGTAGAAATACTTTCTTTAAAATTTTTCCAAAGTATAAATCCACTAATGAAAGTATGGAAGCACAAGCTAGTTTAAGTCAAATCTTCATTATTAAAAAAAAAACATAAAGTGTAGAAATTCATCATTCCATATATGTGTGTACACACAGACACACACACACACACACACACACACACACACACACACACACACACACACACACACGCACTCACACATATATATATATATATAGGGTCTATGTTAAATCATAAAACGTTTAAAGTAGCAAATGTTGATTTATCGAACCTTTAACAGCAAAAGCTGACAATGTCAAAGACACAGAACAGTGTTTTTTTTCCCAGGGGAAAAAAAATCGCTGTTCCACCAAAAAAAAAAAATTCAAAACACAAAATAAAGTGGGGGGCTTTAACCCTCACACCCTCCGATGTGGGGGGCTGTGCACCCCACACCCCCCTACTTAAATATACCAACTCCGAGATCGCACCACAGTGGAGGAAATGGCAAAGTCCTGAAAACAGCCCAGCGATTTTTCCCATGGGAAAAGAATTGCTGTTCCGTGTCTTCGGGATTGTCAGCTTTTGCACTTAAAGGGTTGATAAATCAGTGTTTGCTGTTTTAAGCATTCGCTGATTTAATATAGACCATATATATATATATATATATATATATATATATATATATATATATACACACACACACACACACACACACACACACACACACACACACACACACACACACATTTATATATAAATATGTTAACTAGCAGCATAGGCATAGCAGATTGTTCTCCCTTCATGCCCTAACCAAAATGACTTAACACTCCTGAAGCATATTTTTTAGCAAAAATCACATTAATAAAATTAAGACTAATATCATTCAAATGTATCCGTTTGTTGTAAGTCATGCAGGATCCCTGTCAGCAAACCCATAATGAGGCAAAACCTGGATAGCCAATGTAAAAGCTGCCCAGGAGCTGCCATGTGCACTTGAGCAGTATGCACTTCTTCACCCAAACTCAATCTATACACAACATACTGACATACTAAACTTACAGGCTGTCTTCTCTGTCCAACCAGGACCTGTTGCCTAAAAGCCCTAAAGTCAGCGATAGATGAACTATAAGCTCCTGTCATAGACCTGGCCTAAGACTGTGTACTAACCATCCTGATACACCCTGCCAGTCTTCCACACCTCCTCTGGATCTGCCATTAAATGTAAAACTGCATTCAGAGCCATTTGATGAAACCCATTGAAAATAAAATGAGATTATCAGCTAAGACATTTAACTTACCTGGGACATGTTTGTCTAAAAAGGACATGTTAGTCTTCAAGTTAAGTAAAACTAACTTCTGTAACAATTGCACCAAAACAAATCTATCCATCTTCCTGATCAATATCTGCACTACTGCCTTGTTATCCCAATGACAATTACTCTCTTGTTCCTCAGCTCCTCCTGCTAAAATACCACTGTTGCACAAATCAGCACCAATTCTAAAATCACCATGTCTTTCTTCCACTCCTTTGGCCATCATTCAGGCCATTTAGTTGCAAGCCATTGCTCTGTAATAATTGATGCCATGCCCTACACTACTACCCACATCTGTAAACAGTTGCAACTCTTCTGCTGATATCCAGTCATCCTGCCAAAAAGATATCCCACTGACATCCTCCACAAACCTCAAACAAGTATCAAACTTTCATTTAAGTAGTCTCATTACATACATGTACACACAGTGATGCTTGCTATGGCTGCCTCTCACAAAATTTGCCACCGAGCTATTACATGTCATAATGGGACCAAGCAGTTCCATTACCTATCTCATGCTAACCTTACCCTTCCTTTCAAAAACACTCAACCTGTATTTCAGTTTGGTTACTTTCTCCAACGACAAACAAAATAAATCTTGCACTGCTTCAATCTCTAAGCTAAAAACGTAGCCTCTTATATCACCTCCTGTTTATGTAACCCAGTCCGTAAAAATTCATCTAGATAATGCACTGCCTGATGCCAAATCCACTGCAAAGCCAATTTTTCAGAATCAGCACAAGCTACTGTATACCCCATAAGCATCGCCTTATCAAAAAAAAAAATCTTTTAAACACATACCTAACCCAAGAGTATCAGAATTTTTAATGATAAACAATTAAAAAGCTGCTTTTATATCAAACTTAACTAACCAAGTGCCCTGCAACATCATCATCATCATCATCAACCACCTTTTCCCCTTTTTTCTACATGGGGTTGGGTTGACATATCAACTGGTGCCATCTCTCTCTATTCAACACCACTCTTCTGCCTTCTTCTACACTCATGCCTGACTGTCGCAGGACTTCTCTAACACAATCCATCTACCGCTATGCTGGACATCCTTCTGTCGCAGGACTTCTCTAACACAATCCATCTACCTCTATGCTGGACATCCTTGTTTCCTCTTGCCTTCTTACTGTCTGTACCAAATCTTCTTTACAAGATTGTCTTCTTTTTGTCTGCACATGTGCCGGAATCACTGTAATCTGTTTTCTTTGACCTTTTTTCTACAATTGATTTTGGTTTCTGCTCTTACGTCCTTATTTCTTCATCTGTCCCACAGTGTGCATCTCCTACCTCCCATCTCAGGCAGTTCACCTCCATCACCTCTAGTTTTCCCAAATGCACTGCCTTTACTGCTCAGGCTTCTGTACCTTGCAGTAGTACTGGTCACAACACTTTTGTGCACTTTACTTTTCACCTTCTTCATCATTCCTCTGTCATATACTACAGTCAGCTTTCTGTGCCAATTGTCTGCAGTCCCTCTGAGTCAAGCTTTGACCTCCTCATTCAGACTTCCTTTCTTCTCAACCACTCTTCTCGGATACTTGAAGCTGTTACCCCATTCCACTGTCTTCCCTTCTATCTCAACTCTCTGCTACTTCTGAATTCCAGCATTTGCTGCCATTACAACTGGATTATCAGTACCCAATTTCATTCCATGTCTCTTTAGTTTTGCACTCCATTCCCCTATCTTTTTCTGACATTCTTGCTTGGAGTCTGCCTGTAATGCCATTTCACCTGCATACAGTAAATTTGTTGATCTGTCCCCTCCAACTTGTTTGGTAATATAGTCCATCGCCAGTATGGACAGCAGTGGGCTCAGAGCTAAACCCTGATGCACCTTCACTCCCTCTGGGACCATATCTGTGACACTGAATACTATTCATACTTGGACCATTTAGTCCTTGTAATAGCTTACACTAATTCTACCAATGTTCTTGGGACTTCAAACTGCCCAGATCAACTTTCTTGACATCTTTTCATATGTTTTCTCCAAGTTTACTGATGCCCAGTTGAACTCTTTCCTTTTCTAGCTTTTTCCCAACTATCTGTTTCACTGCAAACATATTGGGTCAGTTATGCTGCATCCTGATCTAAATCCAAACTGCTCATCTCCCATCTTATTTTCTACTACTCTATGCATTCATTTATCTATCACCCTTTTCAGAACTGTCATGAAATGTGACAATAGTTCGATACCCCTTACTACCCACAGTTGTGGATGTCCCCTTAGTTCTTAAACTCTGGTACTAATATGCTTATTCTCCAATCATCAGGGATATATAACTTTTCTCGCCACTGCTATGAGTACCCTCAGGAGCCATCTCTTCCATATCTCACGAGCATCTTTATCATATTTGCTATGATCTTACCTGAACCTGATGCTTTCCCTGACTTAATTTTACTTAGTCCTGTTCTAACTTCTTCTATGATGGGCTCCTTCTCTTTTCCTATTGTAGACTGTGTTTGGGGCAGTACAGTTTTCTGTGGGGTTTTTTTCATTCAGAAACTGCTGGGTGTACTCCTTCCATCTACCTTTGGTGTCCCATCCTATGCACTGGTGAGCAGGCTGTTACTGGTATTCCTGATGAAGGGTGTCTGGCGATCTTCTTTAGCTTCCTGTCTTGGCCTTGCAACCTGATATAGTTTTTTTGTACCATCTACTGACTTATTTTCCAGAAGCTGTTACAATGCCTCTGATGCCTTGTTCTTTGCTATTGCAACGCCTTTATTAGCTCCTTTGTTAGCCAACCAGTATTCCTTCCTAGCCTTGTCCATCTTATCTATCTCATATAAGAAGAAACCTCTGGTATTCCACCACGGCAAAACTTCCACCACAATAAAGTCCTGTATCAGACAACAGACAAGTTTTATAGAACAAATAAAAACAGTTTCTAAAATTCCAAAAATATGAAATGATAAGCACTTTCGGCTATTTAGCCTTCTTCAGATCATTAACTTTTGGTGATAGTGCTTTATATTTATACTAAAACTAACCAATAAGGTTTAGAGTTAATTAAATTCTTAGCCAATCATATCAGTTCATTCTCATTCATTATTTGAATATCCAATAATCTTTCTTATACATTACTAAGTAGTCTATAGCTATGATTTAAAATTGGCGCCAGAATTATGCTAATATGTTAACATTTTTTTTCTTTTAACTACTAAAGGAACATGTGGTGTTAGAAACAAACCAGACTAGTTAGGTATCAATGACTACACCCCCATAGCTTCCAACAGCAACTCCTTGGAAGTCATAACTTCTGAAACCACTGGTCCTAGCAATAGTCTTAAACAGTCCAACAGTGGATGAAGTTTGTCAAGCCTAGACTCAAGATTCTCAAACAACGTATCCCCTGACTTCTCCTCATGCTGATGAATTACTTCCCCTAAACTTAACAACTCCTGCAACCTTGCACTATCTCCTTCACTCAACTCTTTCAAAAAAACTGATAACCTAACATATAAATCAAGACATGTGTCCCCAAATCCCCCATCTCAGTGGCACCCTGATTACATGATGATATCTGAGGCAGTACAATGGCTTCACTCTAGTCCTAAGGATGCACATATGTGGCTTCTCTCCTGGGTTTCACACAAACCATCCACTTTACTCTTTCTGTGACTTCTGCATCCTTGTGCCACCTACAGTTGTTGACCTTCAATTCACCCAGGCTGGGGACATTCAGCAGCTACTACCTCTTGGAAAAAATATCTCCACTTGGGCTACTATGGTGGCCCAATGATCTTTCAATGCAGTAACATCCACCATCCTGCAAAAACACGAAAACATTAAAGGATGTGTTGTAAAAGCCCTCCTGATACCCCCTCCCCCATATATACATCTAGCTATTTTATTATTATTATCCTTTATGTATGTATGTATGTATGCATGTATGTATGCATGTATGTATGCATGTATTTATTTAATTTATTTAAGCTATTCCCAGTACACACTGAAAGACCTATGGTACCATTACATGCCAAAATCCCTAAGATCCTTACATAACCAGCCATACACTCTCTTGCTCAGCTATGCACAGCATCTGGATACCCAAGAACCAGAAGACCCAGGCAGAAGGAAAAAAAACTGATAACAACCATCCTTTACAGTTTAATATTACCTACTTGCACCAACCTTAACATGGCAATATGACTCCAACAAAATGTTACATAGTACCTATATATTATGACCTACAACCATGCTGGAATAAATTAGTACAATCCAACAAAGCAGCCATGGAATTCATCTTTAACACAGTCCCTACTAACCACTTAGCACCAACCCTATTGTGGCTTATCTGGTGTTCTATATAATTGCTGGCAGAAACACAGCCTTCCTGCCTTTTCCTCTATAACTCAAACCCAATCTACATATAAAACTGTCCCAAACATAGAAGGATGCTACCATAACAGGTATTCCTGTCAGATATAACATATGCACTCAATGTGCATTAAGTGTTTCCATCCTTCCGAATTTGCCATACTTAAATTTCTTACGGCATTGCATGACTGAAAGATACTACATACATCTGACTCATTAAGAGTAATGAAAACAAATCAGCCTACCTCATGAACATACCTGCAGCTGTACTTAAGTACTTTAATGCTAAAAAGGACCCTTGCTAAACTGCTAACTCTGGCTGTGAACATCCATTAAACAAGATTTAATTCATGAGCTAATCCACGGGGAAAGACACTTTGCTATCTCATAATCTAACTAAATGTCTTTTTGCTGCTGTGTAAGGAAATAAAATCAGTATTTCAAACATCAACACCAAAGAGACTAAACCCTTGCTTTCTCAGCCTTATATAATCTCTCTCCCCTTATCCTAAACACTTCACTGCAACTCCTACCTGATTTCCTCCAACCTACCCCTCTTACCTTTAGTAAAATGTAACCATATTTCTCCTACATCACCTTAAAATGAAACCAACAGGCATATAAAGTACAAATAAGTCTGCTTCTGCAAACCATCTATCTATCTATCTATCTATCTATCTATCTATCTATCTATGTGTGCGCATCTGTGTATGTTATCAGATACATTTTTTTTATTGTTATAACAATTTAAGAAAAACGAGTGTTAACTAAAAACTCAGTCCCCCAAGTGATATCTCAAAATATACATATACATTTCATAGAGACTCAATTTTAATTCATAATTTTGTCTGTCCATCATAAAACATGTGATTTTTCTGTGAAATATTCAGCGTAAAATTATTTTCTTTTTTTTTATATAAAACAAAAGTGAGGAGAAGGGAAGGTGGCCTTATGCTTGCTTCACACACTACCCACAATAACATTTTGACAGGCTGTTCAGCACAATCAGCTTTCTTTCAGATTTTAACATCCCTAACAGATTGGCTTACTCTCATTAAACTTGGGATGGATAAAACAGAAGTACACAATACAACCAATAACTCTCAAACTAACTGGAAAAACTGAGAGCTATTAACTATCCATTCTCATATATTTGATCACAGTCCATTGCAAAATGCAGCAACTGAACACAATCTCAAGAAACCACAAATGCAAATGTAAAATTATGCTCGCTTCTTGTATGAAAATACATCAAATGCACATCTCTTTCAATGCACTGCCTAGCAAACCAATAGCTGATAAGTTGGATGACAAGGTTGCAAGGCCTAACTGAAACTCGTAACTGCTTGAATCTACTGCATGAGGGGAAATTTATTTATTTATTATTTATTTTACATTTGTTGACCAGGATAGTCATCCTGGTGTGAGCCCATTTTCAGCAGAGGCTCAGGGAGAAAAGCTCCAATAAAACAAGAATAACTCTGACAGATACAATGTCGGTTTTACGTAGAATTTAACAGAAATATTTAGAGAAAACAAAGAAAGTAGAATATACAATAGGCACTTTAGTGAAAAGGAGGAAGTTATTACAATATATTAAAGTCATGTTTGTATATGTATATATATATATATATATATATATATATATATATATATATATATTTTTTTTTTTTTTGAGGGCAGTGGTCCATCTTTAGTTGATCATTTGAGTATACTTTAATACATGTACATATGTCTCCCCTTACAAAAGAAAAGGAATTATCAAATTATACACTTATTGTAGGTGGCTGATAGGTGTTGTTAACAAGTGGGAGTGGGGTCTACATGTAGACTTTAAAATTTAGGGGATGAAATTTGATGTGGACTTATGTGGTATTAGCCTGGCTTAGTGCATGACCAGAGCCAGTTGTTAGTGAGGTGGTCTTTGAACAGAGTTTTGAACTGGTGTAGGTTAGTAGCATTTAGGATGTGTTGTGGGATTGAGTTCCAAAGTTTAGAAATGTGGTGGGAGTAGAGGGTGTCTCCAGCTTTTTTGTTGCTTTTGGATATTTGGAGGAGTATTTTGTGTGAGGATTGGAGTTTCTGAGTATTGGCATATGGTTGGAGTAATTGTTGTAGGGCTAGAGTTCTGTTTGGCTAGTATATTAGTTGCTGGGTAAAGACAAGTTGGGTATAGGTTAGTTGTTGTGGGAGTTCTACCCAATTTAGTTGTTGTGGGGCAGAGCAGTGGTGGGACCTATATGGGGGAGCTAGTGGAAAACCTGGCTATTTTACTGCAGGCCGATTCAAGTTTGATATGGTCAGTTCTGTTAAGGTTTGTAAAGATGGGAGAAGCATAGAGAACAGTAGATAAGAGATGAGTCCTGGTGATGCTTAGTCTAGATTGGCTAGTTAGGAAAGGATTAATTCGATAAAGACAGCCTAGTTTGATGTATGTTTTTTAATGGTTTGAGAGAGGTGTAGGTTGAATTTTAATTTGCTATCAATTGTGACACCTAGTAATTTGGTATTTGAGCTGGTGTTTATGATTGTGTTGTTGGAGGAGTGGATTTTTAAAGTGGCTGAGGGATTGGGTGTTTTGGTGGAGAGAAAGAGCATTAGTTTGGTCTTGTTGGGTTCAGTATGAGGTTAGTGTTAGTTAGCCAGGATTCTACTTCTAGGAAGGATTGTTGTGTTATAACCTGTAGTTGTGTTAGAGAGGGGGCAGAGCATATCAGGGTAGAGTCATCTGCATATTGGATGACAGAGGCGAGAGATGTGGATTTATGGAGTTGATTTGTGAAGATGGTAAAAAGTAGGGGGCCTAATATGGAGCCTTGTGGAACTCCTATGTTAACAGGGAGCAAAGATGATAGCTCCTGTTGCCATTTAACAGCCTGCTGGTGTTTGGTTAGATGTAATACTTAAAGAACAGCCACACAACCAAATAAATAAGAAAAAAAAAAACACAATGGAAGCCAAGGTGCAAAACAAGTAGCACTGAAAACAAAGGACAGCCCCAAGAACCCTGCACGCACAGTCAATCACATTGTTATTAATTTATTTGATATTTTTTTATATCATAACAAGTAATAAAAGCTGAATTGACTAAGAACCCAATCTCAGAAATCTGCAGAGAATAGACCTGTACACCAAATATGAGCTGCACCTGAAAGGTGAACTGCAACATAAACAGGAAAATTAACAGACCCTTCAAGTTAAGAAAGTAAGAAATAAAATTGAACATATTACTACTAAGTGCCTTTCTTCCAGTGGTCACGAGGAAGCAAATGGAATAAGTAAACTGCCAAGGAAAGGAGAGAGAGAGAGAGTCCCAGTCACCAAACCTTAAATACAGCCTCTCTCATACCATGAAAGTGAAAACACCCTTGCAAAGCAAAACAAAGCAGTCTACTCCACAGGCTTAAAAAATGAAGGATTGTAGAAGAGCCCCCTATATCAATGTATGGAATGAGATTTTTCTTAGAACTGGAGACCTGTCTTCCTGATGATTTCCTGTGGTTCCAGTGAAGGTAGAGATTTATTTTGTACTACAGTAGCTCATGGCTAGAATGTGCAAGAGTTAAGGGATTAACAGAATGAAAAAAAATATTTGTTTTTGTTTCTTGTTTAATTTCAAAGAGATATGTAGCTATGAGCTTCAGGAAATACCTGTGTGGGAAATGCTGTTCTTGTGAGCTAGAACTGGTTATTGTCACTGTATATACAAGCTATTGGGTCAATGGAACACATGTTGTTGGTTTAAAATTAGTCGACAAACATTGAGAGCTAGGCGGTGCATTGAAAGAGATGTGTATTTGGTATATTTTCAGAAAGAAGTGAGCAGAATTTTGCATTCACATTTGTGGGTTGCTTGAGGCTGGGTTCATTTGCTGCATTTTGAAATGGTCTCTCATCAGATATATGAGAATGGATAGCTACAGATAGATAGACAGATAGACAGGAAGACATAGATAGATAGATAGATAGATAGATAGATAGATAGATAGATAGATAGATAGATAGATAGATAGATAAATAGATAGATAGATAGATAGATAGACATATAGATAGATAGATAGATAGATAGATAGATAGATAGATAGATAGATAGATAGATAGCAAGTAGATACCACTGAGTCAAAATGGACTTACACTGACTCTGTTGGTAGGCCCCATAGAATTCTTTCAGCATATGACAGAAGTAGATTATCAGGCTTTTTTCGCACAATTACTGCAGTTGCCTATTTGTGCCCCAACTAGGTTTCAAACCAAGGTTTACTAGTTGGCAATCCTGCACTTTAACCTCTAAGCAATCAGGCTGGGTTGGAGAGATTGATGGAGAGATATATCTATATAAATAAATCTAAATATATATCTATAGCTATAGCTATATCTGTAAAGGAGTATAATTTCCCATCAGATGGACACAACACAATGTTTGGGGTTATCAAAAAGAAGTAGAGAATCATCAGACAATTTATGTAGAATATTCTATGGGAATAAACATTCTACTAATTGGTTCTCTGAGATGCATGGAACAGATTACCAAACTACATCAAGGCATGCACTAGCTTAGATATTTTTTAAGAACAGTCTGGGCACTTATTATGGGAACAACTGTGTTGGGTATATTGGCAGGCTAGAAGAGCATTAATGCCCTTGCTTGAAATATTTGTATGTATGTACAACATCGACATCAGTTTGGACAACACCATTTGGTTGACAGAAATAGATGGCTGACATATGCAAGATGGTGATAATTTCAGAGTTAGTATATAAATAATTAGCAAGGACTATAGGGAGTACTGGAGGTCTTGCTCCCTCTCCAAAACAGTTGTCATTAGTTTAGCCCACTCAGAGGTAATCCTCAGAGTATATGCACAATGTGCAGACATTTTGTGTTTCAAAATTGCTATGTCAATGTTCAGAACATCAAATGTTGTGCCCGTTTAATGAGAAACTATATACTTATATATATTTATATGGTTCCCATTCAGAAGCCTGAAACATCATAAGCCTGAAAATCAAAATCCTGAAACCAAAAGCCTGAAAATTCAGAATCCTGAAAACTCAAAATCCTGAAAGCCCAAAATCCTGAAACTCAAAATCCTGAAAACACAAAATAGACATACTGATGTAATTGTGGCTTTGCTATTGTTAGCCCTGTGGTGTTAGGTCATGCGTTGGGGTCAGGTAAGTGTGCGGTTGGTTTTATGTTAGGGTTAGGGGCGGTTTAAGTGAGTTAGGGTTAGGGCGCAGGTTAGGCATGTATGCAATAGTGACAGAAATTAGGGTTAGGGGCGGTTTAAGTGAGTTAGGGTTAGGGTGCAGGTCAGGTGAGTGTGCGATAGTGACGGACCTTAGGGTTAGGGTTAGGGTCAGTTGGTAGATATTAGTGTCTTTGTATTGGAATATTAGCATTATTTGTGTTTTCAGGATTCTGAGTTTCAGGATTTTGGGCTTTCAGGATTTTGGGCTTTCAGGATTTTGAGTTTTCAGGATTCTGAATTTTCAGGCTTTTGGTTTCAGGATTTTGATTTTCAGGCTTATGATGTTTCAGGCTTCTGAATGGGAACCATTTATATATATGGCTACATGATACTTAATTAAATGATTATATTATCTAAAATAAATATATCCAATTAAATAACTTCTACTTGTCATATTATTTAATTTGAAATAGTTCAACTTACCATTTTGTTGCATTTTCAAATTCTCCAAAATTGATTTATTACTCACATATGAGTACAGCAACATGCATCAGATATGGTCATAAAATATAGACTGTATAGCAGTTTCTCACAATCGCAAAGATGTATTCCAAAGTAGCATATGCACTTCTATTTGCAGAAATGCAGTTGAAATTTTCCTCTCTGCATTACTAGACTCTTCTGCAGCACCTAACTGAATATATAGGTCATCCATTCAGTTCCAGTCACTGGTCAAGACATCTATCACTTTTCCCAGATCAATAAATTGCCTACCAAGCATAGAACACAGGCTTCTATGTCACCCTTCCACATAGTTTTGAGTCTGTTGTAAATTGTATTGCAACAGGTTAGTACGTATCAGAGTCAAGGTGGGAATACCTGTGGGAAATAACAGCTGACACTGGATTTATTTATCATTTGTTGGACTGAGTTAGTCTCACTAGGCTAGTCGAATATTTTCAGGGAAGACCATAGGTGGTGTTTAAACTACTATGGGAAATTTGTCCAGGGCATCAGAGAACTTTGCATACTTTTTCAATAGATGCCATGCCATCTTTTATATCCACCTGAGTTACCACCCACTTATGTAGATGGGGCCTCAGATTAAGATCTCACTTGAAGGACAGCACACTCAGAAGTGTAGCACCTCCCTTTTGCTACACAGTAGTGTCACAAATATAGCTATCTTTTGTGGAATAGAACCCATATCCTTCTGCACCAAAGGCAACCATGCTACCTGTTGCACCACTGTAATGTATAAAACCTGTGCAATCTGCCACACATGTAGGTCTCCACCAAGTACTGTAAGAATGCATTTGCACTTTCACCAAATACAGTTTCAAGTTACACATATGTACTTTTTAGCGCAGCAACATCCATAAACGTAAGAGCCGTAAGTTGTTTAAATCACGTATCAACTTTGTATCACTGCCATACATAGAAGCCAGACCAAGGCATTGCATCTTATGCTGTAAGTATTGACAACAGTGAAAAAGCATATTTTGATACTGTGGATGGATCTATGCACAGCAGCGCTACAAATGTTGATCAGCTTGCAAGACATGCATCTCAATTAGATTATTCAGCTGTCTCTAGAACACATTGCATGCTTTAAAATATTTCCTAGGCCTGAAGTCAAATAAAAAATAAATTTTTTGCATGACAATGTGAAGGTTATGAGGACATAAAGTGAATAAATCTCTCTAAATAGTTTTGAGGGGAACAAATAAATTCAGATCATCATCTAAAGTGTTGCTGCACACTAATCTGCATGATTACGGAAAAGACTATCACATTGATGTCTGTGCCATGTTAAGTACACTTCTGGACTACAAATTTAATCATGCATGGTTTCCACTCACTATGGTCCAATAGCTCAACAAATGTGGGCTAAAAGCTGTGGCCTTCTAACGGCTTAGTATATACAATGGTAGTACAAGTACTAGGAAGAAGCAGAAGGGTAAATCAGGAATCCAGACACTAAATTTTAAATGTAAGCACTTCCGTATGTATTTATTAAAACAAACTTCTTCAGACAACAAGAGCAAAGCAAAGAACACAGATTAAATAACCCCCCATTAAATCATGTGGCCGAAAAAGAAATTACATCACTTTAACTATTCTTGAGAAACAATACCATCTTGTGGTTCAAAGACTGAAATATAACTAAATAAACAGTCAGTTCATTCATAAAAGTACCTGGGTACCATATAGTATGATAAAACAAAAAACACATTGAATTGAAATACAACCATAAAAAACATCACATATAAACACTTAAAAACAAAAATATTACCTATCCAGTGACTTCAGTTTTAATAAGCACTGTATTGAGCTCATATGTATATATGCTCATATTATATATTGTTGGATGATATTCATTTAAAACAAATTAGGTGATCATCCTAGGGTTGTTTTTAAGAAAGGTACCGATTTTAAAAATGCATTTGATTCCAAAAACTCATGTGATTTTAAGAAATTTCCTTTAACTAGATGCCCTGGAATGTATAAGTGCGAAGCTTGCCCTTATTGTAAATATGTTGATACTGGCAATAATTTCACAGTCCGTAATACCAATTATAAGATCAAGGGTAGGTTTAACTGTAATTCTAGATGCAGTGTTTATCTGGCTAAGTGCTTGTTCTGCGAAAGTTTTTATATAGGTAAAACAGAACGCAGATTTAGAGAATGACTATATGAGCATATTTATAGTATTAATATATTGCATGTTTATAATGTCATAGACAGACATATTATGATCTTCCTAGAACATCATTTTAAATTCAAAGTAATTGAGCAAGAACTTTGGTGGCAAGTTTAATAAATGCATATAGCTTTCCTGGGTTGAATGATACATGGTCAATACAGTGCTTATTAAAACTGAAGGCACTGGATAGGTAATAATTTTGGTTTTTAAGTGTTTATATGTGAAGGCTTTTATGGTTGTATTTCAATTCAATGTGTTTTTTGTTCTATCATATTATATGGTAGCCAGGTACTTTTATGAATGAATTGACTGTTTATTTAGTTGTAGTTCAGTCTTTGAACCACAAGATGATGTTGTTTCTAAAAATTTATTTCAGTGATGTAATTTCCTTTTGGGTCACATGTTTTAATAGAGGGTTATTTAAACTGTGTTCTTTGCTTTACTTTTGCTGTCTGAAGAAGTTTGTTTTAATAAATACTGACCAAAGCACTTACAGCATTTAAAATTTAGCATCTGATTCTTGATTTACCCTTCCACTTCTTCCTAGTACTTGTATTACTAGTTTTTGTGGGGTTTCTTTGGCTTTTAGTTAGTATATACACTGCACAAACCTAGTAAGTACCCTCTGTGTGGGAATTGCAAATGATCTTTCCTTTAAAGAGCTGGCCACCACATCATCAGTTAGCACTGCTGGTGCATAATTAGATAAAACAGCTTCCTATTATATTTTCCCATGGACACACATTTTTCTGCTTTGCCAGGATCTGGCACATGAATATGATGATGTGGAACATCACATCAATTGATTAAGTTAACTATCATACCTTTTGAGTAACATCGTTGTAAGAAAGTCCTTCTATAACTACACATCTTATAAACAAAGGGATTATGTATAGAACTAGGGATGTCACAGTGCCCCTTTACTCAGCCCTCATTAATTCAGTCATTGAATATAATTCCCTCTTTGGCATGTATCTGAACAGAATCATGCAGCAACTGGAAAGCCAACAGATACCTTACTAAAAGGATGCAAGGCCTAAACAACAGGTCCTACATGGACCAACTTAAAGCCCTGTCACTATGCTCAGTATCCTACAGACTGCTAAGAGGTGACCTGTGTCTGGTACACAAGACATCCTCCGATCAGTTCTTCTTCTTCTTTTTCTCTTTTGGCTGTTCACGTTAGCGGTCACCACAGTGGATCATCTGTTTCCATTTCTTCCTGTCCTCTGCATCTCCCTCTGTCATACCAACCACCTGCATGTCCTCTCTCACCATATCCATAAACCTTATCTTAGGCCTCTTTTCCTCTTACCTGGCAGCTCCATCCTTAGTATCCTTTTCCCAATATACCCAGCATTCCTCCACAGCACATGTTCAAACTAATGCAATCTCGCCTCTCTGGCTTAGTCTCCAAACTGTCCAACCTGAGCTGACCCTCTAATATACTGATTCCTAATCCTGTCCATCCTTGTCACACCCAGTGCAAATCTTAACATCTTTAACTCTGCCACTTCTAGCTTGAACTCCTGCATTTTTGTCAATGCCACATTCTCACATTCACACAAGACATCCTCCAGCCAGTTACTGATGGATTTCCAGCACATCAGCAAGTCAAATGGCATCAGAAATACTTGGTCTAGAAATCTAAACCTCTTCTGCAACATCAACTAAATGGCTTGCAGGGAGAAGTATACTTTGCAGAGCATATTGCTGCTGTGGAACAAACTCCACATCCACATAAAACAAAGTTCATTCATTTCCACTTTCAAGCACAACTTAGATCTATGGATGGGAAACATAAAGTTTACCCCAGGATTCCCCTGTACTACTAATGGACAGATGCAGCTCCTAACCCTCAAATTATCTATGGTATAATTGCAATTATTCTCATTAGGGTAAATATATAATTATCAATCATGGGATGGATAAAACCAACCTATAATCAAATAGGATATGTTATTTTGAGGACAATAAGGGAAATTGGCTAGGCTTAAAATGATCTGTAAGGCATACTTCTCAACATCTTAGCACAAAAAAAATCTGGACAAAGCCTAAAATAATGGGGAGATAAAGACCCAGAATAGGGGCAGATGTTAAATATTGCTTTTATATGTATAGAAAGTTGCTAGAATAACTATATTTGTGTTTTTGTACATTTTCTGAAATGTATGAAGTCTGAAACTCAAATGTATGTCATTATTTAGTGACTTCAGGTTGTAGTAATTTGCCAGAAAACCACAATTCTTATGAGGAACAGACCAAATATATAAGGAAAAATCTGGACAGTCTACAAAAATCCAGACAGTTGAGAGGTATGCCCCAAGGACAGCTAGCCTAGTACTTACCTATGAACCTAAGAAGAAACTTGGTTAATAATCGCTTTCCCTCTGCAATGAATACTGTCACAGCTCTGCACTTTTATTTATTAGTTAGTTAGTTTCTGCTTTCAACCCAGTAATGTGTTCCATTTCCTTCTCTTTCTAAAATGTCAGTGACAGGCATTGCTTTTCTTCTTTGACTATATACTGTACTGTAGAATGCTCCAACAACACTAAGAGCAGCTGTGGTGAATAACTCAGCCTTCATTCACAGGAGGTAGTGGAAGTATACTTCCCCAGTGCTAAGAAAGACATGAGGAGATGTTTCATGCTTTCCTTTGCAGTAGTGCATATCTGACGTATTATATCTGCAAGAAACTTGAACATTGCATTGTTTTCTAATGCTCTACTAAAGGGCAGTGAAACTACTAGTAGAAAAAACATTGATTATTATCATATCACCAGGAGGGAAATGTTTTCTCTTCAACAGTTACTCAGCATACAACTTGTATACTGTTAAAAGCTCTTTTGTCACCCAGACCTGAAGTTCATTGGGCAGCAGGTTATCACACCTGCACTGCATGCAAATGAGAGGATTCTATATAAAATGTACACTTTACAATTTTATCTATTGATGTGCACCACTTGTTATGTTCAGTATTACAAACTCCACTTTTCAGGCAGTGGTGAACTGAAAACGTGCAACATTCATTAGTAACAACTGTAGGCCAGATTTGCAAGAGTTACCATAAAGTATACACTAGGTGTATACTTTCTGAATTCAAAAATAGCTCAACTACAATATCTGTGCTGTCTATACTCTCAGAAAAGTTACACTAAGTGTACATTAAGTGTACACTTTGTGGTAACCTTTATGAATTTGGCCTTGTGTTGTCATATTAATTGTACATAAAAGTGCATAATTTTAGTGTATACAAACAATGTATTAATCCTGCAAAGTACCATAAGGAAAAAATGCTGTGAGCTTTTTAATTTTTCATCTCTTTATCCTGTCTGTAATTTTTACACATTCTGCCCATTTTAAGTAAGGTGCATTATGTAGCTCCTTGTACACTTTAATAGTAATGTTATGTGGCCATTTTTTGCACAAGTAAACACAATGGACTGCAGAATATTACCAGAATCAACAATATGAAGTTGACTTAAAAGTTGACAGCATAGCACTATTCACAATCTTTCCTGTCACATGGTTACTATGTTACATGATGATTTTTACCTGCCAGACTGCATACAAACTGCAAGTTTCCTGCAGTAGATCTGCACCTTTTACCTTTCAATAAATGCAATATATGCTTATGATATATATGTATATATATACATATCTATATATATATATATATATATATATATATAAATATATATTTATTTATATCTACTCCCTTGAACATTGTACTATTATCTTTCTCAGATGTTAAGATTATCAGCTCTCAGTAGTACAGAAGTTTAGAGTATTCGCCTTCTTACCTAACATGGCAAGTTAATGTGAATAGTGCTATGCTGTCAACTTTTAAGTCAACTTCATATTGTTGATTCTGGTAATATTCTGCAGTCCATTGTGTTTACTTGTGCAAAAAATGGCCACATGACATTACTATTAAAGTGTACAAGGAGCTACATAATGTGCCTTCTGTATTGCATTGCAAACATTTCCTGCCTAGTGCAGGAGTCTGTGGGGCACTCCATCAAGGAATACTTAGTGTTAAGCTATTACAATGAGTTTTCCACTACTGGCAAAGGGGATAAGTGACTTATTATGCTGCATCAATCCTGACATTTAATAATAACCTCACTTACATTTCCCATTTCTCAATACTGTACAATTTCATTACATGACATTGAATAAGCATCCCTAGTCTAATTTACTGGCATTGGGCGGCCACAGTGGTACAGAAGTTAGCATTGCCACCTCACAGTAAGAGGTTCTCCAGTTTGATCCTTGGCTGGGGTGCCTTCTGTGCGGAGTCTGCATGTCTTCCTTGTGGTCATGTGGATTTCCTCCGGGTGCTCCGGTTTCCTCCCATATCCCAAAGACATACTGTAGTTGGATTGGACACTCTAAATTGGCCCTAGGTGTGAGTGTGTGCCTTCTGTGGAAGGTTGGGTGCCAGGCTGGCAACTCGATACCGTAAAACTCACTGCCAATCATGAGTGGACAGGTGATCTGCTGTGGCAACCCCTAACCGGGAAAAGCCGAAAGAAAAAAGAAGTCTAATTTACTGGCATTAGCATTACCTTGGCATTATTATTATTAGAAGTAGTAGTACTAGTACTCCTGATGAAGGTTTCATGCTAGCTCAAAAGCTCGAGTAATTGCAAAACCTTTGTCGGTCCAATAAAAGTTACCACATCATGTCTCTATTCCAATCTGTATTGTGTTTAGCATTATGTTTGACAGTCTTGTGTTGCTAATACTGCTTGTCATTTAACTTGCTGTGCCTGAAAATGGTATATTTTGACCAGTGTACTGCCATGGTAAACAAAATAAATAAATAAACTGATATTCAACTACCTAGTCTGGATCAACATATACACTTGCTTCCTGACAGTGACTTCCTGTGTGTTGTATTTTTACTTTTCTCACTTGCTGTGTGACCATGAAGTTAACATATTTTAGAAAGGAAGTATGGGCGGCAAAGCCCCCATTGTGGGTTGTGTTGGGGTCTTGCCCTCACCCTCTGCTAACACATTTTTGAGGCATTTTCACTGCATGAATATTCAGTTATTTGGAATTTGTTTCATTCTTGTTCCAAAGAAATAGGCTTTTAACCATTTGAATTCAATAACTTGGAATCCAACCAATTGTTCTATAATCATATATTAAAGCTCAAGAAAAACTAAAGTCAGTGTTAAGGCAGTGTTTATTAGAAAAACACATGCTTTATTATGTTTATCTAAAAGGGAAAAATGTAGTTCACTTAGCCTTCAATTTTAACAAAAACAGTACCTTCAAGCACAAATATATGATTTTTATAGTCCTTCCAGCAATGGGCTGGACTTTAAAGGGCAAAATTCTAGGCTTCAGGCTTCTGCTAAGCCCAGATTGCAACCCTGAGTTTTAAATAACTCAACCAGATACACATATACTAAGGCCACGACTGGGCTGTTGTACTCCACATTTCCAGTATATTCCAGCAAGCTCCTGCTTACCTCCCTGCTGATCCATTATCTGTGAAGCTAACTTCCTGAATACCATTGAACAGACATTCTATTTTTATGTAGTAGTAACTGGCAATTTATAATCTAATGCAAATAAATTTCCTGACAAATGTTGTGTAAGAACGATCCCATAGACCAATGTTGCCGGCCTTTTATTAAAGGCACAGTTCTCCTTTTCCTAGTTCAGCATGTTGCATCTAAAAAAATGCACACATGCACACACACACGCACACACACACACATGCGCACACACACACACACACACACACACACACACACACACACACACACACACACACACACACACATTATATACATATATACATGCACAAAAAAACGACAAACTGCAAACGAAGAAACTATTAAATGTACAAACAAAAACTTCAGCAGCAAAAAAATAATAAAAATTTAAAAACCACAAAGATAAATGAAACTGATGTTTGAGTGCGCTTTCGTTCTTTATTGTGTAAGAACTTCTTCAGAAAATTAGTCCACAATATTAGGAAAGAAATATACACAGTAAGAGAAGGGAAATAAACTTAGTAACCACCAATAACAGCTGTTCAGCCCTGTTACTCATGTCAGTGTCAGCATTCACTTAGAATAGTAATGAGTTCATGAATAAACATGTCAAAGAACGAAAGCTCGCTCAAGTAGCAGTTTCGTTTATCTTTGTGTTTTTTTAATTTTTATTATTTTTTTGCTGCTGAAGTTTTTGTTTGTACATATTGTCAAAGGAAAAAACCAATACACATAAGGTTCAGATAAGGCACATTTAATAACTTGCTGCAAGGAGACAAAAACATGCAAATACAGGATTTTGCCTAACTACTAACAGGAAGTATGCTATTCTTACACTGTTCTACAAGACATTGCCTTCTATGGATGACGTAATCAAACACAACTTTCAGTATTGTTCTATAGCAGGTGTTACTCAGATTTTCTGCTGACATGACTGGATTTATGAAAAACATTTTGAGAAAAACAACCTGGCCTTGGTGGGCTCTAGCCCGTTACAAGCTTCTATTGTGTAGTTCTAATACATGTGTTACATTTCAAGGTACTTTTCTAGCTTAGGCACAAGCAAATGCTGATTGCAGTTCATATTTTCAAGTAGTCTTTGTTCTGATTATCTATTGCTTCTGAAGCTGTGTATTTTCTCACAGCACAAGTGGAACTCCTTGTCTAAGTCTCATAACATTAATACAAGTGATACATCTATTCATTATTTTCCTGACACAAGCAGAAATTATCTGCTTCCCTGTAAATTTCCAAAGCATAAGCAAGGATTATAGCTGCGCATATTTCATGACAATACAAGGTTAGAAAGCTTCTGCAATTTGTACAGATTTTATGAAGTGTGAAATAGAATAAATGTGTTAACTCTTTTCAAGCCTTAAATGCACTAAGCATATTACTAATACATACACTAATAAATATTTTTCTGACATTTCCCCCTTTTAATACTTTTATTCTACTTTCAAAATAAGCATAAACAGTTTTTTCTTCTCATAACCTCTTCCCACTTAGGATTTGCAGTTAAGAGAGTCATTCAATTTAAACTTATGAAAGCATTTTCAATCTTTTAACAGTTCTTCAAACTCAGTACTTTGATATAAGGTTTCAGAAACTGACATGTCTATGAAGTCTTTAATCAGTCTTTTCATGCAGGGGATGCCACAGCAAACACATACTTCCAGTAGGATCATTCCTACACAAATGGTAATCAGGATGTTCATTAGGATAGTACCCCACCCCCCAAACCATTTCTGGAAAAAGTCCGTCAGTGGGTTTGGTCCTGGTTTGGTCATGGCCGACACTTGCTGAATTACCTCAAGGTGATTGCCTATTTCATGTTTATGGTCAGGAATATACGAACAGCACTCCTCCTGGATTAAAGTGCAAATACCGCCTCTCGCCACTAGGGTGAAGTCGAGAGCCATGTGGTTTTGACGCACTACAGTTTTCATGGCATTCAGTTTATCAGTCACCAATTCGAGAGCGGAAAAAGTTGTATTACTCATTACTTCGAGAAGTTTAGACAGTTTTTTCAACTCCCAGATCGATTTCACTGCTCCATATGCTGGTAATATGCCTGCCCACGATATAACACTATCACTCAAGTCCATGTGTGTCAGTCCATTGCCTATAGAATGATGGTTTTTCCAACGCGCATCAATTTGCCCCACTGGGTTTACAGGTTTCTTGATGACTTCTCGGATATTCCAAATTTTTCCTCGAGGTAAAACTGCAGTGTGTCGTATGGTCGGAACCAGGTAGCCCAAAAAACAACTGCCGGACCAATTCTCAGGTAACCACTTGTATGCCTTTCTGCCACATACAGAATAACAGTCCTCTACTTTAGTAGTAACTTTGCTATGAATATACACTCACCCTGCATGAAACATTTTTCTATCAATTATAGACAGTTGTTTATAGAGAACAGAATTATGTTTTACTTCATCAATTGTTTTGTGCATCAATTCAAGAAATGAATCATAGTTTGTATTACAATAAGAACCTGCATTGTTAGCTTTAGTGTAACATTTATAAGGAACAGTCACATTGCAATTGCTCCAACCCACCTGAACAGTATCATTTTTATAAAAACACACAGTTCCCTTTTGTGAAGTGCAATGCTATTTTATCTTGTGATGTAATGGTTGAGGTATCATAAATCAAGTTTTCCTGGGTCTCGTTGACCCCTAGCGGGACTGTAGTCATTAATAACCCCCCGTATGCTGTCGGCAAAGCTGTGCAAATCCAGCAATTCGAAACATTGAAAGTCTCAGCATACACATATTTAATTGCCTGGTAAGTGTTGAAGTTTGGGTGCCAGTCTATGAGTAACGCTTCACGTTTATTCAGTTCAGTTTGTGTGGCTGAAAAAAGGAATGGCCACAACAAAAAGATTATTGTCACTAGTACAGTTAACAGGATGATTATGCAATACTTCTGAGGAAATGGTTGTTCTGCATTCCTGTTTTTCTGGATTCTATCATTTTTGCTCTTGACATGTGACAAGATTTTTGTCCAGTTCAAAGTTCTTAACTGGTTTGCAGTGCATCAGGTGGATCCACGAGGCATGCTCTGCAATCTTGACTGCAGTTGGTGTCGACAGAAGCACTTGATATGGACCTTCCTACTTTGGTGATGTCCAACTCTTCTTTTTTATTGTCTTCACCCAGATCCAGGTTCCTGGAGCCACTGCCACTTCTGATGGTCTGGTTTGTTCTTTATCTGAAACAGAATTTGACTGCAACAGATGTTTAGAATTCAACAAATTTCTCATATACTCTGCTAGTGTACAGTCGGCTTCCTGGTCTGCGGGCATGAGAGGTTTCCACTGAGATATATAATAAGCCCTTCCAAATAGTTTTTCAGAAGGAGTCAATCCTTTTGCATTCAGAACAGTTCTCATGCTCAACAGTGCCAGGGGCAGACAGTACACCCAATTTCTCTTTGTTTCTGCTATTAACTTTCTTAGCTTACTCTTTAAAATCCCACTATGCCTCTCAACTAACCCTGCAGATTGCAGATGATATGCACAATGATTTTTTAAAGAAATACCAAAATGTTTACTTAACTGCTGTATGGTTTGGTTTACAAAGTGTGTACCGTTGTCACTGTAGATCCTTTCTGGAATGCCAAATCTAAGGATGATTTCTTTAACAAGAATTTTTGCAACTGTAGCCGCATCTGGATTTTTGGTCGGAAAGGCTTCCACCCATCTGGAAAACATATCTATAATGACACGACAATATTTCTTATTTTTACATTTGTTCAGTTCTATGAAATCCATACAGATAGTATGAAACAGATACGGTGGTGTAGGGAAACTCCCTTACTTGGGCTTTAACGCCCCTTGTGCATGATGTTTGTTACAAACGTGGCACATTAAACAAAATTTTTTAGAGTAGTTTAAGAATCCATATGTCGTGAACACTCGGTTCACCAGCTGTACCATCCCCCCTGTTGAGACATGGCATTGCCCATGGCTCAACAAAGCTGCATATCTAAACAAGTTAGATGGCAATATCGGTTTCCCTTCTTTAGAGATGTACAACCCCTTTTAGAGGATTGCTCCTCGTTTTACCCATCTTTGTTTTTCAGCTTGCGTAGTGAGTGTCTGCATTGTTTTTAACATTTTTAAGTCTAAAATCTCAGAGGGTTGTAATTCCTCATTTAAAAGAAATACTTTTTAAGCTGCCTGTTTTGCAGCTGTATCAACTCTCGCATTACCTTTTGAAATCTTATCCTTTTGCTTGGTATGAGCTGTGCATTTACAAATAGCTACTTTTTGAGGTAGCTGAATAGATTTTAAAAGATCTAAAATAAACTGTGCATGATTAATAGGTTTGCCAGTAGATGTTATCATTCCTCGCTTTTTCCACTGTTGCGCAAAAACATGTACAGTAGAAAAAGCGTACTGGCTGTCAGTAAAAATGTTCACACATTTACCCTTTGCTAAGGTACATGCCCGTGTCAAGGCAATCAATTCTGCTGCCTGTGCAGATAAGTTGTGTGGTAAGGGTTTTGCTTCTATAATCTCAGTATCACAAACTACTGCATATCCTACTAGGTTCTGTCCTGCAGGACCCCTTTTGCATGAGCCATCCATGTAGTATGTCACCTCGGCATCATCCAAGGGGACATCCGTGAGATCTTTTCTAGGCAGTGTCTTTTGCTCAATCACCTGCAGGCAGCGGTGTGGTGTGCCATCTGCAGGGGTTGGGAGCAAGGTAGAAGAGTTCAAAGTCATGCATCATTCAATTGTCATATGAGGTTGGCTCAACAATATAGTCATACAGGAAAGATGCCTAGCAGGGGAAAGATATGCTACCTTCTCTTGCAGTAAAATAATCGTGACTGCATGAGGCACTCTCAATGTGAGAGGGTGGAACAAAACTACTGAGGCTGAAGCCTGTATTGCCATTGCAGCTGCAACTACTGCTTGTACACAGTGGGGTAAAGACCGTGCCACTGGGTCTAGTTGTGATGAATAATAAGCAATAGGGCGTTGCTTGTCCCCATGCTGCTGTGTTAACACTAATGTCATATAACCTTGCTTACAATCTACAGTTTGGAAAAAAAGTTTATGATAGTTTGGTAATCCTAAAACTAATGAGGACGCTATTAACTGTTTCAGTTTGCAGAAAGCAGATTCTGCTTCTGGTGTCCATTGTAACAAATCCTGTGCTGCCATAGGCTTTTTATATATCAGGTTAGTCAGTGGTGCAGATTCCAAGGCATTGTTTGGAATCCAGCTCAGGCAAAAATCAGTCGTACCCAGGAAGGACATAATTTCCTTCTTGGTAGTGGGTTTTGGTGCTTGCAAAATCGCTACTTTTCTGTCCTCATCTAATGTCCTACCCTCTTTGGATATTACATATCCTAGGTATTTAACTTGTTTTTTCCAAAGCTGCAGTTTATTTTTGTTTACTTTATGTCATTCAGTGGCTAAAAATTGTAATAGCGCTATGGTATCTTTTTTGCAATTTTGCTGGGTGGGGGCCACAAGCAGGATATTATCAACATAGAGTAAAATCTGACTGCCTCTTGGTGGGCTAAATCCCACCAAGTTGCTTGCCATTTCTTGTGAGAATATTGTCGGACTTTCACAATATCCCTGTGGTAGTCACGTATATGTATACCTTTTCCCTTGAAATGTGAATGCAAACCAATATTGGCTGTCAGGATGTATCGGTATAAAAAAGAACGCATTGCTAATATCTACCACAGAAAAAATATTTCTGTTGAGGTTTTAAATCATTTAACAGGGTGTGTGGGTCTGGCACTGTAGGTGCCCTTAGTATTACTGTGTCATTTACAGCTTGTAAATCTTGGACCATACGCCATTCTCCATTTGCTTTCTTAACAGGAAATAAGGGTGTGTTACATGGTGAATCAGGAGATTCCATCAGCACCCCTTCCTTAAATAAAGCTGTTATAATAGGTTTGATTCCTACTTCTGCATCTTTTCTTAAGGGATACTGTCTTTTCTGTGGTCTAAATGCTGACTTTGGCGTGATAGTAACTGGTCCCGCTGTACGAATAAGTCCTACATCTGACTTTCCTGTTGACCAAAGAGTTTCTGGTATATTCTGTAAGGCATTCTCTTCCTCCTTTAATAGGAGTGCTAATCAGCTGTCCTTGCTAGACTGCAAGTGCACGGCTGAGTGGGTCTGAGTTATCCAATTCAACTTCTGCATTTGTATTCCCTGTTTGACAGGTCTAACTCTGTCTGCTTTTCCCATCTCGTGACTTTATCTCCTAAGTCTACCCATTTTACATTCTTGTCCTTAGTTAAGCTAACATGTGGTAATCGATTAGATTTATAGAGTGCAAAGAACTCCTGGGGCAATGAACAGCTGGCTACACTGTTCCCTTCCATGTCCCAGTACAGATTGCGTAATATCAATCTGTTTGCACGATTTCTAAACAATTCTTGCTCATATTCCTTATCAGGTCCTGGTGTGTTACAATAATACTGTGTACAGTGCAACAAATGTTGTTTATCAATGTCAAGGGAGGGGAACTTGCTGATGGCTATGTTCATCAACTCTTCGGTCACTACCCCTGGACCAGTCGTAACCAAGTCCTGGCTGTACCAATAGAACATTTCACCCTCCAATTGCACTGCAAAGGTATCAATTTGTCGCTGTGCTTCCATACCCTGCATAGTCGGAACTATTGCTATACCAAATAGCTGCATAAGGTCTCTTCCCAAGAGGTTTACTGGGCATTTTGTGGAAACAACAATTTTGCTTTTCTGGGTCAATCCTGAAACAGGATCAGTTATTGCAATATTATAGGAGAGGGGCTCCCGATACAGCTGTCCATTAGCTACTTTCACTAGTATATAATCAGGTGACTCTGAATTCGCTGGCAGTTCAGAGGGATGTATCAGGGTCCTTGATGCCCCTGAGTCACACAAGAATTCGACCTCCCTCCCTTCTACCAGGAGTGTAACTTCTGGTTTTGTGTCTGCTATATAGAGCTCTAAGCTCAATAAAGCTAAATCCAATATTTCATTTTCTTCACTATCCGTAACTTCCTGCACTTCCTCTATTTCTTCTGTCACATCCTCTACTCCTTCTATCACATTCTCATTTGTCCTTTCTCTGCTATCCCCTTCTAGTGATTCTTGACTATCATATAGTCAGTCCTCACCCTCCTTGTCTTCCGTGGTTGCCTTCTTGTTTTTCTTGCAATCCCTTGCCAAGTGTCCTTTTTTACCGCATTTAAAACATTTACCCCTTTTCTTTCGCCCTTCAAAGTCCTCTGATCACTGATCAGATTGTTTGTTTACCTGGGCATTTCTCTTGCCCTTTTTCCTGGACTGTACTACATAGACTTCTGCTCCATCTTCTACAGAAAATATTTGGGCTTTCTTTTTCTTTTTGCTATTAAAATGCCTTTTGGCATACCTAGCATATTCAAGTAATGACTGTAACCTGCTTGTACGATGATCTACCATCTGCTTTGTAATAAAACTGCTTATGGGTGCAATGCTGCCTTTCAAAAATGCATTCTTTAACTGCTGCTCATATGGGGAATCTTGTGTCTGATCCTCAGGAACCTGCATTCCACAATGGTTATTAAAACATTCAATCAGTCTGGCATAATATCTGTCAATAGTTTCATCTTCTTGTTGGATACATTGATTAATGCAAGTCCAGTCTGCCCTAGGCTTCCATTTCTCAGAGATGCGGTCTGTAAGACCTTTTACTCTGTTGTCTAGTTCTGCACTGCTATGTGGGAGGGGTCTGTGTGCAGCGTCACGGGGATTCCAGTTGCCACTAATCATGTGCCAATCTGGTCCCACAATTTGTCTGACTACTTTTTCTACTTCTTCTCCATTTAAATAACTTAGCCTCAATTCTTGTAAATCTTCTAAGAACTTTCCAAAATTAACTTTTGGATGGGGAATTCCCTTAGTGGCTTTCTGGATGTCTTACAGAGTCCAGGGTCTATACACTAGAATAGTTGGGTCCTGACCTTCTTGCCCTGCCTGAGGATTAGGTACTTCTATAAGTGGGCATATTTCTTCTTCACTCATAGCCCGTGAATTCTTAACCATTTGATATAACTCAATGCCTTCATTTGAGTTACCTGCCCATGTTTGAGACCTGGTCTCGATGGGATCTCTAATAAACAGTTTTGCTTTTGTAGTGTCTCTATTTACAGTGGCAGCAGGATATCGCGGGGATGGACTAACTTGTTCACTTGCTTCATATTCTGGTAAGGGGGGCAGGGGGGCTATTACTAAGTTATTGTCCTCCTTATCTAAAAACTTTGCTTTTGAATTATTGTTCTTTTGTTCCCTACGGTTTACTTCCTCAATCCACCTGTGTGCCTGAGGAATTCCTAAGTGGCGCTGCTTTTTTACCCGACCTCTGGAATCAGTTTTAAGCCATTTGACAAGTTTGATAAGTGAGGATTTTTCTAATTTACCATCAAATTCATACTTATTAACCCACTTTGAGTAGTATTTAATATTATCAGCACTCTGTGACTGCATGTATTTTGCGTCTTCGGTTAATGGCGGATTTTGGGGTCTTTTTGTGCAATTATTACCTGTTTTGTTCTACCCTTTTTATTCGTTATGTAACTCCTTATTTTTAACGTGGTACCACGGATTTTGTTATAGTCTCTTCAGAGTGACTGCCTACCTACTCTGTTTCCATGATCTATGACAAGACAGTAATCTTTTCTGTCCCTGACTTGTAAAAAGAAAAATACAGTCCTGACAAAAGCAATACAAATCTAGTCCCTGATCTAAAACAGAAAAAAGGTAGATTCACCTTACCTGAGCCTTCGTGATTGATCACCTGGTTCGTGAAAAACCCGTCCTTCAGTCGCAGATCAGAAAGTGGCTGGCCTCTTGTGTACGACAATTCAATCGGAGGACTTTTCAAATAAGAAGAACCAATGTGTTTTTTTTTCTTGTACGGTTTCAAGCCACCTGGCCTGTCTGATCCGAGGCAAAGTGAGGGTTTCCGGTCCGAAGGACCAATCTGTGAAAGGAAAAAACTTCAAAGATCAATACACGTAAGGTTCAGATAAGGCACATTTAATAACTTGCTGCAAGGAGACAAAAACATGCAAATACAGGATTTTGCCTAACTACTAACAGGAAGTATGCTATTCTTATACTGTTCTACAAGACATTGCCTTCTATGGTTGATGTAATCAAACACAACTTTCAGTATTGTTCTACAGCAGATGTTACTCAGATTTTCTGCTGACATGACCGGATTTATGAAAAACATTTTGAGAAAAACAACCTGGCCTTGGTGGGATCTAGCCCGTTACAAGCTTCTGTTGTGTAGTTCTAATACATGTGTTACATTTCAAGGTACTTTTCTAGCTTAGGCACAAGCAAATGCTGATTGCAGTTCATATTTTCAAGCAGTCATTGTTTTGATTATCTATAGCTTCTGCAGCTGTGTATTTTCTCACAGCATAAGCAGAACTCCTTGTATAAGTCTCATAACATTAATACAAGTGATGCATCTATTCATTATTTTCCTGACACAAGCAGAAATTATCTGCTTCCCTGTAAATTTGCAAAGCATAAACAAGGATTATAGTTGCATATTTCATGACAATACAAGGTTAGAAAGCTTCTGCAATTTGTACATATTTTATGCAGTGTGAAACAGAATAAATGTGTTAACCCTTTTCAAGCCTTAAATGCACTAAGCATATTACTAATACATATTTTTCTGACACATATATATATATATATATATATATACATAGGTTCATAGATTCATACTAAGCTAACTGCCCTTGTGAGCCATTTTAAGCATAGCCAATTATCCCTTGTGAGTCTCAAACCCTGCACCTTGTCTTTGTAATTCAAACACCTTAACCATTAGGCCACCATAAGGGAGAGAGTTTCATAAGTTTATACTAGGCTAACGACCACTAGAGAACCACAAATTTGATTTATATGGGTGATTTAGTAAATGTATTTGTCCATCAAAGACATAAGAGCAAATCCACATATATAAATCTATATCTATATCTATATATATCTATATCCAGCAATAAACGAAATGACCACTAAAGAACCACACTGTAGAAAAAAAACACAATATTGAAACATAGAAAAACAGTGTGGTCATTGTGGGATCAAGCATAAAAATTAATTTATTCTTGAGGTATAAACAAATAGAATCACAAAATAAAGGATGAGCACTTTCGGGTTATAAAAACTCTTCTTCAGATCTGCTACCAGGACATCAGAAACTCAAATTTAGATCCCTTAACATCCAATAAAGAACTTATATATTCAGCACCAAAAACTATATCCAGTCATCATATGTAAAAATCCAAATATCCACCCTAAAAATTAATATTCTAAAAAGTCAGCATTTAAAGTCTTTTATTGGATCAAACCACTCTAAATAAGGATCAGTGTCATCATCACTAGCAACTTCCAATCATCTCCAAGCAGCCAGAATGGTATCCAATGTGAAGCATGAATACTTAATGCACCAGGAAGTTGGTGTTCAATATATCCTTGAATCCAAAACACATCATTGGCCAATAGCTTCACTTCTTACAGCCGCCATTTACCAACAAACTGCTGCATGTTCCAACAAATCAATATCCCTTTCCTTTCAACAAATATGGGAACAGTGTTGATTAACCATTGAGCCAAAGTCAGCTTATAACTTTGCTGAATGAAATAGCCAATCAAGTCAACTTAGCTCCAAATGCCAGCTAAAAAGGCTCTTTCTCATAAATACGTGTATCTCGTCATTAAACAAAGGCAGTTCACTTTGTTAAAATGATGATCAACACCATGACTAAATTCAGGTCAACAAATATACATATCCAGTCACTTGTAACTGTCTCTGTAATCTATATCCATTCAGTTCCAATTTGATGAAAGTCCAGAATCACATCATGGGGCTCTTAACATTATTATTATGAGTATCACTCATATATCAGCCAATGTCTTTATTACTTCCAACTTTCAATCATCTCTAAGTGGGCAAATAATTACCCAATGTGAACATAAATTCTTTATAATCAAAGACGTTAGCATTTGGTATGTCTGACTAAGGTCGATGACATCAGCAACCGATGCCTTCATTATTTTTAGTTTCCAATCATTACTAAGCTGCTGCACATTCTAGCCAATTAAATATCCCAGACCTTCTAGCAAATAAAAAGATAATATCTCTCAGTGATGCATTATTTGACAGCAAAACTAGATCACCATTGGTCTGGAACCATCTAACCTCAGCTTATGAAATCACTGACTGAATATTAAATCAAATCACACAATGACAATAGCCAACCAATAAAGAGCCACTTGTCTCTCATATATGCATCTCTTCATAAATAAAGGTAATTTACTTATTATGGATATTAATCAAGTTTATAAATATACACAACCAATCACTTATGATAATTTCTGTAATCTGCTTCCTTTAAGTGCCAGTTTTACAGACACATTTGCATTTAGGCCAGGATATCTGTCTGTCTTAAGTTCAAAGATCCAGTTCATTTCCTCCCATTCCATCCCGGCAAAAAATGTCACCAACTCGAATATTAATTGAAATGATTTGTATCACAATAAAGCAGAGTGTATGAGCAGTATTTGAATTAATATGTCTGGTCAGAGGCTCTTAACATCACTAAGATGGATATCACTCATATGCTTTGATGTACATTCTTTCAGTTGTCTGTCAGTCTTCCCAACATAAAAACAGTCACAGAGGTCATGACAAGTGATGTATACTACATGTTTAGTTTTACAATCTGCATAAGTTTTAACAAAGTAACTTCTGCCAGATATTGGGTGTTGAAAAACATTCTTGGTGGAGATATATCTGGCTGACGAACATGACTGACATAGAAAACCTGTCCTCATAGATTTCACATTCTCATTCAATTCTGTGTTATAACACAGATGTTGTTTAAGGTTACAATTTCTCGTAAATGCAGAAGCAGGTGTATCTCCCACTATATTCTTAAGGTTAGGATCCGTCTTTAAGAGTTTTCATTTCTCTTTAATCATATCACAGATATAATAAATGTCACTAGCATGTGTGAGAGGACCCCATTCTTGTTGTTTAAATGCTTTTCTGCTCTTGCAGTTAAAGTCCATCCAAAAAGAAATGGTCTACTAATATCACCTCTGGATGCTCCTAAACTAAATGTCTGTCTCTCAAATTCTTCCAGTTTGTATCCTCTGTATTCAAAGTTCTGTGTCATCTTTGGCAAAGCTTCCTTATATTGTGTATCATCAGTACGTAGTCACAAAAACTAAGGTTTCAAGCAAAGCTCACAGGAATAATAAATAATCCTTAGGAAAACTGTTCAACAGAATAAAGGATTTATCAGTTTTCCTAAGGATTATTTATTATTCCTGTGAGCCGTGCTTGAAACCTAAGTTTTTGTGACTATATTTTCATTTTTTGCTTTGTGGTTTCTTCATCAACAATGAGGTATATATATTCTTTCTACATTGTATCATCAGTATGTAGCCTGTATGTCCAAATAATTTGAGTTTGGACAACATTTTTAAATGTATGTGGGGGATGCAAGCTTGTTCTATGTAATAGATTGTTCCTCCAACAATCTTTCTTATAAAGACATGTATTAACCTTCCCTTTCGAATCAATAAACCATCTAACATGTAAAAAGTCAATGGAAGATTCAGGGTAATGCATAGCAAATTTCAAAATCTCTGTGGTTCTTTCAAAACATTCCATAAATAGCTAAAGCTGTTCATTCATATTTCAAACTTCAAAATTTAAATAAAAAAAAAAAGTTTATTTTTTTACGTGCCCCCAAGCACCCCCACACCCCCTGCTAATTAAATATACCACCTCCAAGATCACACTAAAGCAAGGAAATTAGTAAATATACCATTCCACGCTGTATGACAATCTCCAGTTAAATGGTTTGAAGTTTCAAAACTTCGATCTTATGGTCTTGACAATAAGAAAATCGACATTTTGAAACTCTGAAATTTAGAATGCAGACCCATATGTACTGTATATATATATTTATATATATATATATTATAGGTTTTCTATTGCAATTTTGTAGTGCAAGGGATCAAACAGCATGTGGTCGAAAGGCAAGTTTGAAAGAGGCACAATGCCGAACCAGACCACTATGAATTCACAATAACAAACGTGAAGCGCAATTCAGTAGTCTGACTTTGATATTGTAAGTGGAGATCGCAGTACACTGTGAAATTGGGAATTTACTCTTTTCCTTCCTGTAGTGCAGTCCCAGAGATGGTATATATAATCCGCAGGAGGTGTGGGGGGTACAGGCACCCACACGGGGGTGCAGGGGGCTTGCCCCCCTGCAAACAGTAAAAAACATGTGCCATTGATGTGAACATCTAACAATATGTTACACTGAATATCTTGGGTGACTGACCTCACCTTAAGCTATTTCAAATGAAGTCAAATGCGGATATCAGTGAACTGCTGGTTGATATAGTGTAGGAGTCATGATTATTGGGCCAACGTTATTTTTCCTTTATTTAAACAAAAGAAGAAAGTGCATTCTTCATTTCAATAGTAAAAAAAAAATGTGTGTGTATATATATATATATATATACTGTATGTATAGTAAGAGAGAGAGAGAGATGTACATACAGAGAGACAGAGAGAGAGAACAGTAAAACATGTATTAATAGATTGCTTCAAAGACGTAGAGTACTCCAGTCTGGCTTGTAATTCCTGAAATAGCTTGCTTGCACTGTCAGATAAAGAAATATGTTTAATATTGAGTGGCAAAGTCCCACCATGGCATTTTAGGTAACATGCCTGCATTCAACAACACCCGAGTTAGTAAAGAAACTGCTTTTGCATTTGTTGCTCTTGTGAAGTGCATTGAATTATTTTGTGCCAGGAGTCAGTTCAACAACACTGCTGCAAAGGAATGTAAATCATTAACCTCAAAGACTATTTCTGTATACGTTCTCGATAGAGTCTACAAAGGGCAGTGCTGACACTGTTTTCTTTTTGAGGTTATACTTCTGCAAAGGGCAAGTAGTCTGCATTTCTAAGCATGTGCTGTTTTACATTCCTCTCAATTGTCCCTCTTAATGCCTCCTAAAACTGGTGATGTTTTACACATAATAATAGCAATAATTAGATTTATAGACTTCTTTTACTTCAGAAAGTGTATATTAATTTACGTTCCTTTTTTCTGTCAGTGTCTCAAATAATAGTACTAGTTGTTTAAAACTGTCCATGTCTTTTATTTCTCTATTTGTCACAGATTTGGCTGATATTTTCCTGTTGTATTAAGAGCTATGCTGTTTTATTTATTTTTATTTATTTATTTTATTTATTTTTGGTTGTGAGGCACCAGCAGAGTCAAGTTAGACATTTTCCGAATTTCTGATATGCTGAGGCAAAACATTTTGCCATCACTGGCTAAGCATCTTATTGGATGTACAAGTAGACTTATGCAATCAGTTTAACATTTGTTATCAGACTATACTGATTAACTGTAACCATGAGTGAAGTCAACACTAGTTTATGCCAAATACTGGTTCTAATTTGACTGAACATGTCAAGGATGTAGAATAGCATATCATCTATTATTCATTAGCCATGGATAATGCATTTCTGTGTATATCAGTGTCAGGCAAATATACTTAAGTGTAAATATCAGTACCAGATGGCTTAGTGGTTAAGGTCTTTGCCTCCCCTCCCCAAAATACAAGGTTTGATCCTGACCTCCGATCAATGCCTGTTTGGAGTTTGTATGTTCTCCCTGTGTTTCCATGGGTTTTTTTTCCCATGTCCAAAAAACATGCTGAGTAGTTCCATCTCAAACTCACCAATGAATGGAGCTGTGGGCAACAGCACAACATGGTGCCCTATAGAGGGAAGAGTTGTATAGACAGGTGCAAAGTATCCTGAAGGTAGGAGAACATGGATCACAGACTGTGCATCGTGGCAGGGCTAGCCACTCAATGGTGTAAAATATGGCGATTCGGTCACGTTAACCAGTGTTACCAAAAATGGACATGGGTAGTTACCGGTGATAAGTGAGTTGAGGACCCGGCTGACCCATGCCAGGGATCTGTGCTAATGATGGGTGGGGTATATGTGCCTCTCTTGGCCAGTGTGTGCCCACCATAAATCCCAGCAGTCCTGGGTCAATAAGCTACTGGCTGGCTGGTGTCTAGATGCCCCAACCAGTGTGGGTTTACACCAGGGTTCAGCTCTAAGCCCACTTCTGTTCGTAGTGGTGATGGACTACATTAGCAAGCAGGTTGGAGGGGACGGGTCAACAAAGCTGCTGTATGCAGACGATGTGGCAGTACAGGCAGGCACTGAGCTAGAACTTCAGCAAAGAATAGGAGAATGGAATGCAAATCTGAAGGCACATGGGATGAAACTAAGCACAGATAAGATGGTGGTAATGGCAGCAAATTGGGGAAATCAGTAGAAGCTAAGAATAGAGATAGAAGGGAAGATAGTGGAATAGGTAAACAGCTTCAAGTATCTGGGAGGAGTAGTTGAGGAGAAGGGTAGTGTGGATGAAGGGGTCAAAGCTAGAATCAGAGGTACTGCAGCCAAGTGGCATAGAGAGTATCAGGTGTAGTCTATGACAGAAGAATGTCAAAGAAGCTGAAAAGTATAGTGTAGAAGACAGTGGCGTGACCAGTACTACTGTATGGTGCAGATACTGTGGCAATAAAGGCAAAACAGTTGAAGAAGCTAGAGGTGATGGAAATTAATTGCCTGAGAAAAGTGATAGGATGCACATTGTTGGACAGACGAAGAAATGAGGACAATAGAGCAGAAGCCAAAGTAGCTCCAATTGCAGAAAAGATCAAAGAGAACAGATTACGGTGGTTTGGGCACATGTGTAGAAAAGCAGAAGACAATCTGGTGAGGAAGTTTTGGGACAGACAAGAAGAATGTAAGAGGAAGCGAGGATGTCCAGCAAAGAGATGGATGGATTGTGTGAAAGAAGATCTCTGACAGTTAGCCATGACTGTTGAAGAAAGCAGGAGTGTGGCACTGAATCAAGAGAGCTGGTGACTGTTAACATGATACCCTGACCCCATGTAGACAAAATAGTAAAAAGGGGGCTGATGATGATGATCATCATCATTATTATTTTTCCGTTTAGAGAAGTCAATAAAATGACTTTACTAAAGTAGAAACATAATAATTAGCAAATGAAAAATATATATCAGCTATAATGTTGCATAATACACTACAGTTTTAAGAAATAAAATCTTCCAATAAGCAGATAAACTGTGAAATCAAACAGATTACAGACAATACAAAAAATGTAGTCCCATCATCAGTTTGAGTTAATAGTATTAAAATGGCACATTCAAACAAAAATAGTCATTATCATATCCATAGTGTATGACAAACAAATCTAAATAAAGACATGCTTCTGGAGCATTTCTCCCCGGGCCTCCACTGAAAACAGGATCTGTGGAACCTAGTCAGACTTTCCCGGTCAACAAAATGTTAAATAAATAAAAAATATAATGACATTAAGATTTTACATCTAAAAATTCATAGTCCATGATCTAACTAAAAAGCATATTCACTCTCGATATAGTCAACTAACTTGAAAAACACAGCATTTAAATGTTATAAACCTTTAATTATCCTGTAAATAAAATACAATCTAGACACTTGAAAAATCCCATAGATTACTAAACTGCCAAGATACATGGTATAAATTATAAACATTAACAAGTGAAAACTCTGCCAAATTCCAATGACCACAGATTTTCCACTGTAAGAACAGGTATTACAGTACATATCCCAAAAGCAACAAAGCAACAAAGAAAACACAGTGCCAACTTAAGTGATGGCAAGTAAACCAAGTCCCAAGTGATCTGAGCCTGCTGAGTTAAAAGAAAAAGAAAACAGAAATAAAGGTCAAGAGACAAAAGAGTAAGAACACTAACAGTAAAATAAATTATAATAAAGAAAGCATTAAGTATATATATGGATTTACTTCACAATGCCGAATTTCCGAAACATCGAATTTCATATGGTCGAGACCATATGATCAAAGTTCCGGAACCTTGACATTCTAAAATAAATCCACAAAAAAAAAAAAAAACTTTCTCACCATTATTGCTATTGCAGGCGGGGCAACAACCTTGCACCCCCATACCCTCACTACTTAAATATACCAACAAAGAGGAAAAGGGAAATCTCCCATTCCACGTTTTATGCAGATCTCCATTCACAATGTCAAGATTCCGAAACTTTGATCATATTGTCTCGGCCATATGAAATTCAATGTTTCGGAAATTCGGCATTGTTAAGTGAACCCATATATATGTGTGTATATATATATATATATATATATATATATATATATATATATATATATATATATATATATGTGTGTGTGTGTGTGTGTGTGTGTGTGTGTGTGTGTGTGTGTGTGTGCACAAAATATACACAATTTTGGCATGATTGCACTACATTGTCATTAACTCTGATGTGGGATTCAATACAAAGTAGTAGTGTGAAGCCTCTAGGCCATCAGAGTGTCTTATACTGGTATAAAATGAGTGAGTTAACATCTACTTTGACCCAATGGTGTTGCTCATTTCAAATATATGCATCTGATTTACACATAAAATCAGAGTATCATTGGTATAAGAATGTAGAGTCACAACATATTTCATGATAAGTATTTTATTAATAAAGCCCACCTTCATCAGGTAACCACTGCACCCTTTACTCAGTGTCCTAAAGTATTACAAAGTTCCTTATGTAAATTTAGTAAGCAATAGGTGTTGGGAATAATGGCCTCCTGTTCTGAAGCACACTGATAACCATGATTAGTAAAGTAATTTAAATGTGGGCCCTTCTCTAACATCTCTTTAACTTTTCTTTTAATGTTATATAAATGACTGTGAATGATTTCTGTTTCAGTAGCATTAACTGTCAATATTGAAACTCCTATGAAACTTTGTAGAACTTGTAACAGCACAATGGAATGTTTAAACTGAACTGACATTAAGAGCAGCCTGTTGTCTCATAACACTATAACCTTGACTTCTTCCCCAGTGTAATCCAATCCATTAATGTTTTCTAGGAGCCTAATCCTTATGGAATGACAGCAACAAAATTAAAGCTCAAAACCAGATAATGTGCACTACAGAATCAAAGTCCAAATCTACCAAAAATCCATGAACAGGAACATGGCTCAATAATTTATTATAGTAAAAAGTTTATAATACATATATTTTCACATCCAGCATTTCATAAGATGTAAACAGTATTAAAAATGGAGATTTGTAAAAAAATAATCACTGGTCTTCAGTAAATCAGACAAACCTTTAATAAAAAATCAGTATTCATTGATAAAAATGAATCCATTCACAAGTATAGCAAATTGCATGATAAAGTAGCCTGTCATGCAATTACAGGCAGTAAAATAACATAACCATAATTAGAGTAGCTAAACTAAAGAAATCAGCTGCAATTAGACATAATGCTAACAGTCTTTATTATTTTCATGTTTAGCTGTATACATTCCTTAATTGGTTTACTGAAAACACATGATTAGTATTTATGTTTTTTTTTTCATTTTTAAAAGTAGTCTTTACATCTGATGAAGCTTATATGCCCTAAATGTAGTACTATAATAAACTAATGTCACATATTCCTGTGCCTGGATTGTGGATTGCATATGGAAACAGGCTCATTATCAAATAGGAATAGTGCTAGATTAAAGATAGGGGGCAATATTTGTGCATTATTATTAACAGAAATGGTGCAGAATTGAAGTATGTGTAAAACAAAGTCAGTTGATAATATAATGCCTGCATAACTGAAAAATAACTTGGGGACACCATGTTTGTAAGACTAAACTTAGATAACAACTCTGAATGTAGTCAAAGACTTTCTCAAAATCAAACAGAACATCCACTGCAATTCTAGTATTTTCTTTTATGACCTTGATGAGGTGTAGCTCTCATATGATCATGACTGAGAGATCCTTGACAAATCAAGACTGGAATAATACCTTTCCTAAGAGGGTTAGAAACAACATGTAAGAATCATACCAAAAGGTGGATTGATGAACGCCTACAATAAGTGTACAGGATTGTGAGTGAACAGACAAAACAAGCATAACTTCTAGCTTGAAACAAAAAAACACAGCTCAAGGGCAGGTAGTTCCCAACCTGGATATAAAAGATAAAACGAAACTTAAAGCGCCTTTCATTTGGAAGAACTGGAATTGGCGTGGCAGATTAGGCTTGATGCATATAGATCCCCTGGGTTAAACGATATGTGTTCTATAAGTTATATTCTGAAAAACAAAAACACATGCAGATAGTCATACTGCCCTTTATAAGATGGGCCCATGTGGTAGTAAGATGTTGCAGCTTATGTAGTTCCTGCACTTTATATATACACTTTCATACACAGTATATTTACACAACAAGGTGTCTGTACATTGGTCTTGGATTCCAGTAGGAACAACTGGGTAAACCACCCATGTAGACCGAGTCATTAGTGTTTAGTCAGTATTTAATTTCAAGGTTGGTTAAAGAACTTGATTTTAGTTTGTTACTTGACTTTTTATAATGTGTCTTTTTTAAGTGCCTTTAGCATATGATTTTATAAAACAGAGTTAAGTTCAACAATTTATGGCAACCCCACTGCTATTTTGATGTATGTAACGGAGGGCTCTCCAAGCCTACAACTTTAAGTTGGTCATTGATGTACAGGAAATGTGCTTGTGACGTCAGTCATTTTACAATTTAAATTGTGTTGTTTCTAATTACAGGTACTTCTGAAGAAGTTTGCTTCAGTGCAAACGAAAAGCGCTTTAAGTTTCGTTTTATCTTTTATATCCAGTAAACGTTTGGAAACTACCTGCCCGTGAGCTGTGTTTTTTTGTTTCAACAGTTTTTTAGTATTGTCGGTGTATTCATAACTCCTAGCTTCTTCCTCCTAATTTTAGTTTCTTATTGATTTTCTTGCAAGCGTAAATATCCAGGTGAATTACTAAAGGTTACCACAATGTGTAGAGTAGAAAAACACAGCAGGAAGCTCCAAAAGAGAACGCCAGCAGACTGTACTCAGTATGTGGTAGGAATGCTCTTGAATGCAGCTCCTGTACAGTTAGTGTACACTTAGTATAAGCATTCATGAATCTGGCACTTAGTGTCCTTGTTCATTAATAAAATGAGTCTGTAGTTGTTCACTAACAATAGGTATTCCTAGTTTTGACAGCTCTGCAATACAAGATGATTTTAATGAATGCCTTGATTATTCCTACACTATTTACTCCTGAAAGAAAATCCAGTCATTATGTCTACTTATTACCCATTAAGAAGCTGGTAATCCAACTGATTCCAGGCTTTTCTTTTTGAAGAAGTTTGAGTTTCCTGAAGAATCTCAGATTTTATGGTTGGATAACATAAACTAAGGATATCCTCTTGCTCTACCTTGGGGAGCTCCAGGTCATCCAGCCATTTTATGAGACTTGAGAGGTATTCCTTAAGGGAAGGGTTAGAATGATTAAACAGTAAGGCATAGACATTAACAAACGTGTCATAGATTGATTTATGTTCAGTTATCAGACTATGCCTATCTCCTGTGATCTTAACAATGTATTTCCCTAATGCATATAATTGTTTACCTGCGTTTTCAAATTACTTGTTAGAGAGTAGTCTCTGTAGCAATGCCAATTAATTTTCACTTGTAGGGATGTCAGCAAAGTCAGTTTTACCTTAATAATTAGAAGTGATATAGTGCTGTAGAACTCGTATAACTGTACATCAATTTCAAAGACTCCTGTATGGGGATCTCTGTTTATCCTTTTTAGCCATGAAAGATCCATCCATCTTTCCCTTTCTCCCTTTCTATTCCTTCACAAAATGAATGATTCCTCAAATCCCAGGTGAAAGAAACTAAACCTTCATCAACAGACACATTCATATCTCAACATACCCCACCCCTGGCACAAACTTAATTTACGTATCTATCAAAGTAGCACACTTCTTCCCTTCATGATAATCCTGGATAATTGGGTAGGTGCCCTCAAATTCCACCATGTTCATTTCTGTGTTTCCCCTCTCTGAGGCAGGAGTTAACATACAAGTACAGGTTATTGGCTAGGTTTGTAATGGTCTGTAGACTGATTGTCTAAGACTTGCCTATCAACCTAAGAGATGGGAGCCAATTATATTTTTAAATACAGTGCAGCAGAATAATAACTCAAGAACACAGACATATTATATCTGGCCACTAAATAAAGGCAAGCATCCATATTTCATGATACCAGGTTCCTGCTTTCTAGCTTTTTTGTATTTTGTTCTTGAAATATAGCTAAGTCTAGACAAACCCAAATCTGATTTGCATGAAAGCATTGACTTTTTATCAATCTCCTTAAGGAGGTAAGCAAAGCTAACTAAATGTACACATAGACCTGTCATGTGACTTAAGTTGTGAAAAACATTTATCTGTCTTCTGGAGTAAAGGAATCTCCATGGGTCTGATACTCAATGGTCTTTAATAAGCTGAGTTGCAATTTTATTGAGCCCTCGAGTATTGTTCACTTTTGGACCAGACATATAGTGCCTAATCAAGGACAATATTATAGTCAACTGCGTGTGGTAACAGGCAATTCCCCAAATTTAAGTTCACAAAATGGAAGGGAAGACCTTTGTTTTTCCACAGATCAAATACTACATACATGCATCAATGGATATAAAAAGGTTTGTCCAAAACCAACCTGTCCTGACCTGGCCAGAAGCTGCAGAGGAAAGAAGGCCTAGCTCCAGCCAAAAAAACCTGTGCTCAGCTGGAGGAACAGCCACTGAAGGAACCAGGCAATGGAGAATGGCAGAGAGTAGCTGATAACAGCTCATCCATCCTGGGATGAGGATAAGAGGCAGCTTAGCTCACTGCACTGGTGGTGCCTGCAGGACTGCAAGTGTATCACCCATAGCAAGAAGTCTAGCAAGCCCACATTACATAGAAGTATGCCTCTTAGACTGGCTTTTGCACATGATCAGTAACATGCAAATATGTACAGAAAGCAGCAACTGTAAGATGTGCAAGCTGCTGTGTAGGTGGTAGTAGAACATTCTTCAGACTGGCCTTATACTTAACACCCAGCTCTCACCTCCGCTGCAGAAGGTCTGGGATGCAAGCCTCTTCACTTAGTGGAGGAATGAATGGATCACTTAGGTACATGCAATGATAGCCATTGGCCAGATCCTGTAAATCAACCCAAAAAACATGATTTATGTATTTTATTCTATATGGGACCAGCATAGTTTGTAATGTCACAGAAAAGACACCGCATATATATTTTCTTTTTCTAAGACAAATCTAAAATATTTGTTTCTCTTTATTAAAGATGATTTTAGATTTATCTTAGAAAAACATATATCTTTCCTGTGGGGAAGATGGACCTTTAATATGTATATCTAAACATTTATCTAGTACTACTGGAGTATATCCTTAGTATAAGTATTAATGCTTAAAAATACTGCCTTATCCTAGTAAGTGAACTGACACTTGAATACTCCAAGAAAAAAATACTAATGTTTTACAAAGAAAACATATATATATATATATATATATGTATGTATATATATATATGTATATATATATATATATATATATATATATATATATATATATATATATATATATATATATATATATATATATATATATATATATATATATATATATATATATATATATATATATATATATATATATATATATATATATATATGTATAAATATATATATATATATATATATATATATATATATACATATATATATATATATATATATATATATATATATGTATATATATATATATATATATATATGTTTGTGTGTGAGTGTGTTAGCAAATAACATGAAAGGAAATCACTAAAACTGGAACTGCAGTTGCAAACCAGTCCTTTTTGAAGGCCTAACATGCCACAGTACAGTCTGAAATATTTTATGTAAACAAAAAATAGTTTACAGTCAAATTTTGTATGTAAAAGAGATGTTAGGCCACATATATAGATCAACAACCTTAAGATAACTGTCATCAGTAGAACAAAAATCAAAAACAGTGAATAGCCGTGGGACATAATATGGGCCTTTTTCAATCTGCTTTGTTTAATGATGTTGACCTTATGATATTTGGAGTTCAATCTCATTAATTGGTGACCTGCTATATTGCCTTATCCACATGCTCTTCAATAAGTGACTAATTTGTTTCACTGTTAAGACTTGAAATGTGTACCTTGAATATGAGTCTCTATGAAGACTGTTCAGGTTTCTGGTTATTTGGCATGAACTGCCTCTGCTGGTATGGGTAGTTTCTACTGATATACATGAGCATTCAGGATGACACTGAGTATCTGGGTCTTGTTTTTCTATCGGAGTGATTCTGTGCAAGACTTTTAGTGTCACCAAAGTTTATTTTCTTGTGTAGCTACTGCTGACTTCATATCCCTGCTATCTCTAGTAGCCTTATATCTTCTTTGAGTCCCTTCACTGGGTGGGCTTTTTCTCTCTAGATGGAAACACTTCTCTTTCATCAAGCTGTGAATGTTAATGCTCCTTGAGCAAGTTGAGCAAGAAATGGAGCAGAAATGTTTACGTCACCACTGTGGCCAGCTGTGGTGGCCATTTTTTTTTTTTTTTATAAGTGCTAACTGCCAAGACATACTTCCTTAGCAAATACTGCCTGTGGAATACAACAGGGAACTGCAAAAGGATCACCTCATTTCTGAAATGACAAATCCTTTATCAGTGCTCCTTCCTTTACACCTACCCAGTGTCTGATGATTGCTGTGACCTCCGCTTTCCCCACTGGCAACTAGCAAGAGAATGCATCCCCATCATCAAGACCCACTTGAAGGAACAAAACTTCTACTACAGCTTAAACAGGACCCCCACCCCCCACGAGTGGTAAATGGGCACAGACTCCTCCCTCCATCAGTCTTTGTTTGCTCCTCCTACTAGAGCTGCTAATCAAACCCCAGTTGCCTAGGTTACACTTAGTGATCTATCTCTAAATACATTGCAGCTGATGATGTGGCTGTAAAATGACCTGCATAAACTGAGTGACCAGAACTGGTTACCTGGATGATGTTATTAACAAACATCAGAGCATATTCCATCATGTAGGAAGATTAACTTGCCATTCTTCCATTTTGTTGATAGTGTAGCTACTAACTTCAGTGCTGAAGGTTTCAGTAATGACAACATAACTGCTGTAGCGCCATGGAAATATTTCATTGTATTGTCACTATAGAAGAATATTCTAAATATAATCAGGTTTGAGAGATGTCTTTTATAACTTCGCTCAAGATTTTCACTCTTTCTGCATATATATATATATATATATATATATATATATATATATAGTTTTTATTTATATATATATATATATATATATATATAAAGAGAGAGAGAGAGAGCATCTCTTATTTTGGCAATGTTGACATCTTTCCTATCGGCCCAGTCAGTTTAATCAATGGGGCAAAGTCACTATAATACCAGTGTTGTGGAATTTGCCCTTTCCATGGTATTATGCAATCTTGGAGTTGGTATATATGATTGGGAGGGTGTGGCAGGCTTGGTCCTTTGCAAAAATGTTTTGTTTGCAAGCCCAAGATTATGTCACAGAACTTTCATTGTAAATTGTTGAATTTTTTTTTTTAGTCATTTTGGTCAGCTTTATCACATCATTCTCATTCGGTTTAGGTAGAACCATATGCTGTGAGGTTTGCATAATGGTTAAGGTGTTTACCTTACAAACACAAGGAGATGGGTTTGATTATCACATGGGGTAACTGGCTAGGCTTCAAATGGCCTACAGGAGCAGTTAGCCTGTTACATCCTTAGACTGCTCCTTTTGGCCTTTGCTTCACTGAAGTCAAGGCCAGGGGTCTCTGGCTAACTAAATCTGCTCTGCAGATGGTTGCAAATTAGGAGCTATCATTGAATCCCACACTGACAAATGTTCTCCATGAGGAGCTGACACAGACAAACAAATGGTGTGAGAGCCATGGACCAAAACTAAATGCCAAGAAATTCATAATGGTATCCTTTAGGAAGTCATCCCTCCTTGGTAACTATCATATTGACAACACACCCCTTAGAGCTGACTCAGTAGTCATTGACTTAGAGACACATATAGATAGTAATGTAACCTTTGACCATCATGTGTCTACAGTAGTGAGGAAATTATTCTATGTTGGGCAACTTATAAACAAAAGTAAGGCATCTACATCCAAGGAAGTCATTGTTCCACTGTATTCAGCATTCATCAGACCTATCATTGAGTACAGTATCCCCTTTGGTATGTACCTAGCCAGGCCAATCCAACAACTGGAATGTCCACAGAAGTTCCTCACTAAAAGAATACAGGGCTTAAGTAAAATGTCCTATGCAGACTTCCTCAAGGCTCTTTCTCTGTATTCTGTCTCTTACAGGCTTTTGAGGGGGAGATCTATGACTAACATATAGGGCATTGTCAGACCCCACTCTGATGGACTTCCTGCATAGCCACAAAACAAACAGCACCAGAATTACCCATTCTAAAGACCTTCACTGGGATATAAATAGGACCTGCTGGAGAGACAGGTATGTATCCCAAAGTGGAACAAGCTCCCCATCGATGTGAAGCAGAGTTCCTCCCTAACCCAATTCAAGTACAGCTTGGACAATTGGATGGGGAACAGGAAATTCTTCCCTGGTTTGACACCTGTGATGCTAATGGACACAGGCTACCTGTAAATGGTTCATCTCCCAGGCCCTAGCTTGTGAATGTTTCATCTCCTAAACTCCTTCTTACACTAATCAAGGGTAACAAAACTTGTCAGAGATTTGGGATGCATGGCTAGGCTTAAAAAGGCACTTGTGGTTGTTAATCTAGTAAACACCTAACCTATGAACTTACATAAATATATATATATATATATATATATATATATGTGTGTGTGTGTGTGTGTGTGTGTGTGTGTGTGTGCGTGTGTAAATATATATATATATATATATATATATATATATATATATATATATATATATGTACACATGCACACACACATGGATCTACTTTGAAACATCGCAACCCATATCATCGAACGTTAGTTTGCCGAAGTTAAATTTAGAAAACTTAAAAACCCAAATGGCGCAGTTTTCCTAGGGTAAGTAAACACTTGCTTAAATTACACAAAACATGAACCGATGTAACTAAAACCACATAGGAGGGGGCTATGCCCCCAACCCCCCCCGACTATATATACCAACTCCAGCATTGCGCTACAGTGGAAGAAAGGGCATGTTGGGCAAGTGTTTACTTACCCAATGAAAACGTCAGCACTTGGATTTTTAAGTTTTCGAGATTTTCATCTCTAGTAAATGCGGTTCGATGATATGGGCTACAATGTTTCAAATAGATAGATAGATAGATAGATAGATAGATAGATAGATAGATAGATAGATAAAAGGGGATTAGTATACTTTTGTGAACTTTTGGTATACCAAAAATTGTAGGAATGATGGAGTTGTCTTTCCTTAAAAATGAAATGTCTCAAAATCGATTCTTCAGTATGTCATGAGTTCTATTTACTATTTTTTCAATTTAAAAGTTTATATGAAAATGCTTTTTTTAGAACTGAAAAAAAGGGAGCAGAACTAATAAAGAAAAAAGTAGGAAAATTGAAAGGGATGTTAAACAATAAAAGAACAACAGGGCATACCATTTACATTTCCATAACAAAAATATCAGTGTATGAGGTAATGAAGCATGTAATGAGGTACTTATTGAGGTACATTTTGAAGACACCAACCTTTTAAAGCATACTGGGTCCATAATCAAGTCATGGAACATTATAGAGGCTGATTTTTCACCACTACTTAGACCCACTATCAGGCATCACATTCTCATGGTATGAGTCCCTCTTTATGTGCAGGATTTGATAATAAGGAAGATCATTCAGTGACATCATACCCTCCATCCCAGAGATACAAGGGATGGGGGAAGAAAATTAGGGAAAGGGAGAAGAAGGAGATGATTTCAAGTTCCCATGGAGGTTTGGTTTTAACCCACAAGAGTTATAATATTTTTAATTATAGTAACATTGACATTACCCCCGGTCATTTCTCTCTTTTTAGGAAGGATTCACATTTGTACCTAATAGACATTGCTGTTTGGCAGATACCTCTACTGAACTAAAACTATTTACTAAGCAGTTAAATTTAGCAGTTTTATTTAAGGGCAAGGGTATGGACTATGAGAATAACAACTCAGTAGATACTTGCAGAAAGAAGAGTGTTTTTAACCCTATTCTACACCCCACTATTCAGGCTTTTAAGCAAGCCTGCTTGGATGACCTGATGGGAATAGATTAATAAATTGATTTATGGGAAATTAACATGCAATGAAACAAAAATCATGCACTACATGGTTATTGACAGGAATATAACATTGCTGCAGACTGATAAAGATGGTGGCATGGCACATTTGATTCTCACAACTATTCAGGGTCTATGCTGGATATACTTCCTGACAGAAAAACATATCAAGTGTGCAGGAATAAAATTAATATAGCTTACAGGAGAAGTAACTATACATTGGAGGGCCTCATGACAGATGGAAGAATCAATTTTGAGGCATTTAATTTTTTAAGGAAGGGCAACCCCATCATTCCTACAAAGTTTGGTATACCCAAAGTTCGCAAAAGTATATTAAATCCACCTTTAGACCGATTTTTTTTCACCACATGCATCTAAAACACATGTTATAGGGGTGTTGATAGAAGGGCTGTTAAAACCATTATTTTCTATGGACAGCCAACTTTTAAAAGGCTCCTGGGATTTTTTGGGGAGGACGTATTGTACTTTATGAGAAAGAAACATTGGGTTTTGACAGTTTATTTATTTATTTATTTGACATTTTTTGGGCCGAAGCTTTTTTGCAGCAGAGGCCTGAGGAGAAAAGCTCTAATATAAAAATAAATAAATAAATACACCATGACAAATGCAGCAGTATTGTGCAAATCTTAGAAACAATAAAGAAATACACATGTACATCAATAGTGACACAAACTTATAGACAGAACTTATATACAGAGTGTATGGGTGCAGTTAACAATTAGCTAAATACAACTAATTGGCATAAGAAGATGCAAGACTCAAGATGTAATATTTACAGAGGTAGTGGAGGAATAGAAGATAGGGCTGAGATAGGTCAGGTTTGGGTGAGACAGGGGCAAGAACATGTTTTGAGCATGAAGTCTTTTAGCCTTTTTTAAAACAGAAGCTACTTGTGGTGGATCTTAGGTCAGTGGGAAGTTTATTCCAGGTGTTAGCAACTGAATGACTATAAAGAAGTTTCCCAGTATATTTAGTGGGCTTATAAACATCCAGGAGATGTTATTCTGAGCAGACACAGCATTTGGTGGTGTATGGGGAGATTAGAGAAGAGAGGGCAGGGCAACGAGAGGGATTTGCAAGAATGGAGTCAGCAAGGTGGAGTTCTGGGAATAGGAGTTGGCGTTGGGCTTCTGGCCACTGAAGATCATGTAGGGCAGTGCAGTGATGGGAGTGGTAAGGGAGATTTGCATCAAATTTAGCTATTTTATTGTAGGTTGGTTTGTATGTTAGTGAGAATAGATGCAGCATAGAAGACAGTAGGTAACAGAAACACTTGTGCAAGAGATCGTTTTGTTTCCTTAGTTAGGTATTTTTATTCCTATATAGAAGGACTAGTTTTTGGTGTGTGTTTTTAATGGCTTATAGAATGTGGGTGTCAAACTCAAGTTGGTTGTCAATAACACCACCAAGGAGTTTAGTATGGGTTTCGACTGAGATGGTAGTATTGTTGAGAGAGGGGACTGAGAAGGTGGTTTTGCAATGTTGTAGGTTTTTAGGGAAGAAGAGCAGAAGTTTAGTTTTTTTTTTGGATTAAGGAGGATTTCATTGCTAGTTAGGCGTTTTTCCATGGACAGAAGTGAGTCTTGGGTAAGGGATAGAAGGTGGGGGAGGTTATTGGAACAGGATATCATGGTGGAATTTGTGGATCTTTTTTTCAATATACCTAGTGAACAAGGTATGGACATATTTCATGAGGGTCTTTTAAAATTGCAATTTTTGAACACTGGTAAGGATCAAACTAGTTGAAGAATGTATGCTTGTGGTATTATAAAACAATTTTTTATATTTTGAGTGGGAATTCTTTAAGAATTGTTGGTGTAGCAATGGGTTTGGCATCTGCTCCCATGTACGTTAACCTTGTACTATACACATGGCAACATTTTTATGTATAAGTGAATTTTTCAAATTCTGTAAAATATACCTGCACTACCTCGATGACATTTCTATTTTATGGACTGGACCAGAAGAAAGTATTAGTACTTTTATAGAGCATCTCCATACTACAACAAGATTTTTAAGATTTTTTTATTCCTACAGCAACATCAAAATGAACTACTTGGATACTGTAATTTTTGAAGCTGATTAAAGATTCATGCCCAGTATTTATAGATAACCTACATATAGCAATACTTATTTGCATTACTTGAGTTCACACCTTTGCACATCAAAAGGTTAGTACAGATAGGGGAAAATATATTTGATTGGCTAGAATGGTTTCTGACTTGGATGTTTTTTTTAAAGAAAATTAAGTTAAAAATATGTTTTATGACAGGGGCTACCCAGGCTTATGGCAGAAGAGGTGGTAAATGAAGATGTGGCATCTAGGGCAGAGAAATTCAAACCTATTTTGGATATTGGTTTAAGTAATGTTGCTAACAAGCAGGAAATGACAATACATCCACCTTTGGAAATGCCATGGTACTGTAATTCAATAACAAATATCTAGACATTAGCTCTATTATTGAGAAGACTTGGAATATTCTTAGATATAACCCTGTCATATATTCTGCTATAGGGAGCCAGCCCAAGCTAGTAAGGTTTCAGGGAGCTTAAACAGTATTTTTGAGCAAGGGGTATGTATAATGAGACCAATATTTATAGGAAGATGGTGAAATGTGGACATTTTAAACAGTATAACTATATTATCCAGGTGAAGTAATTATAAATAAAACATCAGATTTATAAAAAAAAAAATTTCTACTACAGGGATAGTTTACCTAGCGAAATGCAATACGTGTCCATCCTTTTATATAGGAAAGACTGAGATGGCATTAAGGAAAATAATTTGTAAGCACAACTATGATATTAAAACTAAAAGTAAGGTTAGCGCTTTGCACAAACATTCCCCTCTATGTCCCAACTTTGAAGGTATAATGAGACCAATATTTTTTAGGAAGATGGTGAAATGTGGAAATTGTAAACAGTGTAACTATACTATACAGGTAGTACAATTATTTAGAAATGAAAACAACATCAGATTTATATAAGGAAATTGTTCAATTACCGGGATAGTTTACCTAGCAAAATGCAATATCTGCCCATCCTTTTACATAGGAAAGAGTGAGAGGACATTAAGGGAAAGAATTTACAAGTACAACAATGATATTAAAACTAAAAGTAAGGTTAGCACTCTGCAAACATTCTTGTCTTTGTCCCAACTTTCAAAGTTTTAGCCTTCGTATTCTAGATAAAATTATTATTAATACCAGGGGTGGTGACTGGGAGAACTAACTTGAATATAAAGAGCTTTTATGGCAAGTTATATTAATTGCCAGTACGCCACCTAGATTGAATGAAACAATTTTCATTAAACCTGTTTTGAAATCATGAGCTGAAGAGCTGTAAACTATAGCATAATTTAATAATTTATTATTTAATTGATATTACACGCATTTTTTTTCAAGGATTTTTTTTAAATGTAATACTGTTTTAACAATGTTATTATTTTGTTTTGATACAAAGTGGTGATTTCATGTCATATAGTTGTAATGCATGTTTATTTTATAAAGGTAGTAAATACGCTTTAAACTTTAAACATGTTTATTTAATTGATATAATAAATTTGACCTAAATGACTAATTGGCTAAGTACTTTGCTATAAATATGTTAGCTGGTTCACACTGACCTCAGTTCTGGTGAAGTCTCAGGCAGAAACGAAAGTGCTTAGTTCATTTAATAAATTTATATGATAAGAATTCCATGTGCTTATTTTTTACACCAGCTTCCTTCGTTGGTACACATTCTTTTTGGTATATATATATATATATATATATATATATATATATATATATATATATATATATATATATATATATACATATTTCAAAACAAAACTGCTACAACCAGTCTAGTAAATGTTCCACTCCAAAACTTGTATGTAAACAATCCAACAACAAATGCAGTCAACTCACAGCAAAACATGCACTGTTCATTTAGCAGTAAAAATGACAGTAAATGTGATTAAAACATATGCCTTTACTTCATATAAAAATAAGAAAAATGATAAGTACTTTCACAACTCTCCTTGTTGCTTCATACAGCCAGTTTAACAGTTCTAAAACACTTATTTCATACTTAGCTAATTAAAAATGCACCAGTCCAACTCAATAAATTTAAACTTGGCACCAAAAATTAACCTATCATAAAACACATATCAAGACATTGTTTTTATTCAGTTTGCAGTAAATGCATAGTAACAAGCATTGTTTACATTTAGTTCATTAAAAATTAGAACCTTAGCCTTCTTGATTTCAGATGAGGTTTGATAGGAATCCTGTCATTGAGACCACTGCTTTCTGTTGCCTGTAATTTAATAATCCATTCTGATTCATTAATTTCTATCTTATTACTTATGTCCCCTTGTCTCGTGATGATTTTTGTTTTATTATTTTATCATTGCTGTCTCTAACATGCTTAGCTAAAGCATTATTTGGTGTTCCAATCCTAATATTATAAACATATTCACATATTCTACTGCACAGGTCTCTGTCTGATGTTCTTCGTGTTTCACTGTTGCAGTCATTCCATTTGGGTAATCTGCTTGCAGGTTGCCCTCAGTTGGCCTGATTAACAAAGTCTTAGTCTTGCATTGGTTGCTGTCCCTTCTTCCATGACGTCAGGTCATCAGTGGTATAAAACATGCAGCCAATGCCATTACATCAGTCTTTCTTGCCGTGTGGTGCCTGAAGCAGAAGCAGTTCGCAAGTGCCAGTTGGCCGACTCCTGAAATTTTCATTTTCGAGTTTCAGAACCAAAGTCTTCAATTAAAAGCTAAGTACCCCATTGGGGAAACATTTTCTCGCTCCTTACCGATGTCAGTGAAAGTTAATAATTGCATTACTTGTGGAAAGCAAATACCTCATAAAGATTTTCATTCGTACTGTATTCCTTGCTTAGGCCCTGACCATGACGTACATTGCTGTCGGTTTTGTGCTTTATTTAATCAGCACACTATCCGTTGTCAGTATTTTTTTGCCTCTAAATATTTTGATTCTCGATTTAATTATCCAGAAATGTCATCGGTTAGCCATCCGACTACCAGGATTCTGAAAAAATGCAAAGATAAAGACAGAGACAGACCGCCGAGGTCCAAAACTGCCGACGACACTTCTCCTAAGCCAGTCGCCAGTTCGCCGGTACTCAGTGAGGTGCTTTTGCAGCCCCTGATACCCGCTATTTCTGGTTTGCAGGCCTCTACTGAGACCCATTCAGAGTCTGCTATGCTGTGAGATACTTCAACTATGGAACCCACGGATGTCCCTACCTTGGATGGGTCTGGAGCCGATGTGCAGGCACCGGCTTCTGAGGGTGTATTCAGACCTATGGACTTGCATATTAAATCTATGCCTCCTTCATTACTAAGACCTAAATCTCGATCCATGTCTAAAAAACTGATGCCCAGGCCACATGCTCAGGCCTCTATGCCTAAAAAATAAATGATAAAAATGGCTAAAGCTCTAATAACTCTAATCAGGGGTAGCCACCCCCCCCCCCTCTAAGTGGCCTGTGGCTGAGCTTGACCATGAATCTTCTGATAAGGATTCTGTTTTTTCTGACTCTTCTGATGACCTGGATTTGTCCTTACCTACTTATGAGGATTCTGATGCAGAGGACTCTATTCCCTCTGCTTCCCCTTCTGAGGATTTTTCTTTTGGGGAAACCTTACATACTCATAAGGGAGCATTTTCACTGGGAAAGCCAGGAATTTGCTGACTCAAAAATGAGGCTTAGGGATTTCCTTCTTCTACCTCAGCATAGGCCTTTGGCTATTCCTCTTGTACTAGACATTGTTGATGATGCTTTCTCGGAATCCAGTTTGACCCCTGATTCCCTGCCTCCTGCTCCTAGTAAACCTGAGAGATACTACACGGTCCGTGAGTCCCAAAAGTTCCTTTTCAAAAATCCTTTTGCAGATCCAGAGACTATTTCACAGGGGCTCAAGGTCATTAAGGCTTCTACTGCTACAAATCCTACCCCTTCTGATAGAGACTCCAGGGTGCTGGATAGATGGGGTAAAAAGGTTTACACTTCAGCAACCTTGGTCATTAGAGCTTAAAACTGCCAATTTCATATGTTAAAATATCAGCAACATGTTATTGGACTGCTTAAACAGAAAATTATGTTGATTCCTGACTGTGTGGAAAATAAAGACTTACAGGATTTAATGCATTCTGCTGAATAAGTTGGAAAACATACTTTGCAATGTGTTTTTGATTCTTTATAGGCCTCTTGCAGGGCTGCTGTTACTGGGTCTGTGCTTAGAAGGCATGCTTGGCTTAAGGAGTAATCTTTGCCTGATCATGTTAAAGCTAAATTGTTGGATGCTCCTTTAAATCACGACTGCCTGTTTGGCAAGAAGGCTGAAGAAGTTCTTAAAAAGATGGAAGATAAAGCTAAATCTATGCAAACTGTTCAATAGTTTTTACAAGTTCAGCCTCCTAGATTTAGTAGGCACTGGCCCTCTAAGAATTGGTCCTTTCCAGCCCCTTCTAGGTCTTCTCAAGCCAAACCCAGACACAGCAAAAACCCCAGGTTTTAGTCCCAGGGGACTCACAGAACTAAGTAGTGGGGGGTCTCCACTTCCAAGTCTGGGAATAACAAGACTCCCCTCATATGGTAAACTGTCTCAATGACTTCCTTTTAAAATTTCCAAGCACTTATCTTCTGACTGTCCCTTTGGGGGGAAATATTGCTCTTCATACAAAGAACTGGGAACTCATTACCCAGGACAAATGGGTTTTAAATATAGTGTCCCAGGGATACAGATTTCACTTCCACAAGTTGCCAATGCCAAATGGGCGGCTGGACCTACCCCCAAATCAGTGGGCAACAAGTACTTTCTCTCTTAAGCGTGGGGGCTATTCAACTGGTACCAGAAGAGGAAAAGGGACAAGGTTTTACTTGAGACTTTTCCTGGTACCCAGAAAAGACAAATCATGACGTCCTATCCTGGACCTGTCTACTCTAAACACCTTTCTGGAGATTCCAAAATTCAAGATGTTGACTCTTCACCAATCACTTCCTATGCTAGGCAAAGACGCCTGGTTGGCAACACTAGATTTAAAAGAAGCATACCTGCACATCCCAATCAGGGAATCTTGCAGATGATACCTATGCTTCAAAGCAGGCTATACGCACTGTCAGTTCTCTGCACTGCCCTTTGGCTTATCTACTGGGCCCAGGGTATTCACAAAGTGCCTAGCTCCAGTTATTGCATTTTGCAGGCAAAGAAGTATTCAAATATACCCATACCTGGACGATTGTCTAATTCAGACAGAAAACCAGGACATACTTTAAATCATCTGGCCTTTGTAAAAAGGGTTCTAACTTGTCTGGGGTACACCATAAATATGATCATAGGATCATAGATTAGTACTAGGCTAACTGCCCTTGCGATCCATTTTAAGCCTAGCCAATTATCCCCTCTGAAATTCAAACCCTGTGTTTGTAAGGCAAACACCTTAACCATTAGGCCACCCTCCCAACTGAAAAGAAATAACAACTAGTACCCAGTCAACAAATTGCATTCCTGGGAGCAAGCTTGAATACAACTTCCCAGATGGCTTACCTCACACCAGAAAAACAAATTCATTTGACAACCTATTTCAAACAAGTGGCCACAAAAACCCTGCTATCTGCAAGACAAATATTGCAAGCCTTAGGGTTCATGGCCGCCTGCATTTTTATAATTCCGTATGCAAGACTGCATATGAGGAAACTACAGTGGTATCTAAAAAGCCTATGGAGTCAACATTCTCACAGCCTAGAAACAATGATTCCAATCATACTTTGCCTATGCCTAGAGTTCCTTTGGTGGGCAGAGGCCTGCCACCAAAACAAGGGACTACCTTTCACACCACCCTCTGCCACCCAAACCCTAACAACAGATGCATCAGACTAAGCATGGGGGGCTCACCTGGCAGGAAAGTGCATTCAGGGCAAATGGAACCCAAGTCAAATGCACCTGCATATCAATCAAAAAGAAATGTTAGCTGTACAGAATGCTCTGACAGCCTTCAAGGACTACATTCTTCCAGGACAACTAATGAGAAAGATGGACAACACCATGGTTATGTGGTACATAAACAAGCAGGGGGGGGGTACACATTCTTACCCCCTCTGCAGACTAGCCATGGCATTGTGTAACACAGCCTTGAGCTACCAAGTGCACCTACAAGCTCAATTCCTGACAGGAAAATTAAATACACTGGCAGACAGACTAAACAGAAACCTCATGGACCCAAACAAGTGGAAAGTGGCACCAAGGATTTTCAGCATGTTGACAAGTGAATGGGAAGCCCAGATATAGACCTGTTTGCCTCCCCCCAGAACTACCAATTGGACAAATTTTGCACAAGGACTCCCCACAAACAAGCCTGGAAAGTGGATGCTCTGTCACTCAGCTGGAAAAACCTATCAATCTATGCCTTTCCCCCACTGCCTCTGCTGTCCAAACTATTACTAAAAGTCAAACAGGACAAACCAAGGATGATTTTGATTGCTCCAGACTGGCCACACCAACACTGGTACCCCCTCATGCGCAGTGTTTCACGGTTATCTCCATGGCACCTGCCTCAGACTCCATCCCTGCTATCTCAGCAGGAGAAACAGATTCTGCACCCTCAGCTTCCAAGACTGAACCTTGCAGCCTGGCTAATTACTTAAACTCTCCCTTACCATCCCTCAGCAAACCTGTGATGGATGTCTTCTTAGAGGCAAGGAGGCCTAGTACTAGAAAATCGTATGCTGAAAAATGGAAAAGATTCTGTGCCTGGAACCAATCTCAAGGGATGAGCACAGCAGCACCCAATTTACCTCAGATTTTACAATACTTAACTGAGATGCTTCACAAGGGCCTGTCTTTTTCCTCCATTAAAATCCATGCCTCAGCCATTTCAGCGCATTATAACACTGAACCACCTCTCTTCTCTCATCCACTGCTCAAGCAGTTCCTCCGAGGGGCCAAAAATTTGAGACCACCCAGGAGAGCTCCAACCCCAACCTTGGACCTTAACTTTGTACTGGAGAAACTCACTCTACCTTTTTTTGAACCAGCTGCTACTGCAGACTTAAAATTTCTTTCTTGGAAAACAGCTTTCCTTTTAGCAGTCACTTCAGCAAGAAGGGTACCTGAATTACAGACCTTATGGCAGTAGAGTCTTTCATCATCTTTCACGCGGACAGGGTGTCACTCAGAACCAATCCATCCTTCACGCCCAAGGTGGTATCCAGTGTAGCTCTTAATCAGTCAGTTCATTTGCCAACCTTCTTTCCTAATCCACAGAACAAAGGGGAATGGATACTGCATTCCTTGGATGTGCACAGACAACTTAAATTCTACTTGGACAGGACTAAACCTCAAACAAAATCTGAACAACTGCTGGTAGCATTTGCTGCAAGGGAAGAGGGGAAGGCTATTTCAAAACAAACCATTTCTAAATGGATAAGCCATTGCATTCATTTCTGCTATAAGCACCATGGAAAACCTATCCCCCAGGGGATCAGACCTCACTCCACCAGGGCTGAATCTACTTCTACAGCCTTTCTCAGAGGCTTTCCTACCAGGGACATCCTAGAAGCTGCTACCTGGAGTTCTGTACATACTTTCACCAAGCATTATCATTTGCCAATTTTCTCTAAATCCAGAGCTGGCTTTGCCACTGCAGTCTTGCAGGTCCTTATAGTTGGCCTTAATGCTATTTAAACTCCTCCTCCCAACCATAGCTTTGGAAATCTACCCAAAATTAATGACTGCAACAGTGAAACATGAAGAACATAGTACAGTTGTGTACACTTACCATAAATGGAGATGCTCGAGTGTATTCACTGTTGCAGTCCTGGTTACCCTCCCTCCTGCCCCCTAATTACTTTTGGCTATACCTCTACTTTCCTTTACTATGCTTAAAAGCCTTTTTGGTGTATTTGCTTTTTTGTTGGAGGTATACCTTTGTGTTTTTATGTTTAATTGCTTCCCATTAGAGGGGCACCTGATATCTGGGGCAAGAAAAACTGATGTAATGGCATTGGCTGCATGTTTTATACCCCTGACGACCTGACATCAGGGAAGAAGGGACAGCAACTGATGTAGGACCCAAGACTTTGTTAATCAGGCCAACTGAGGGCAACCCTGCAAGCAGATTACCCAAATGTAATGACTGCAACAGTGAATACACTCGAACACCTACATTTATGGTAAGTGTACACAACTGTACTTTTTTTCCTACATAAAATGTATTGCATATTTGGCAAAATGCTACATACACTATGTGACTGCTGCCTCAATCTGCTATTAGCTTAAAGAAATATCACCTCCCTGTGTCCGGATGTATAAGCATTCCTCCTGTTTGTATGAAAGTGCAATAACTGCAGTGATCACAGGGACTTGTACTAAAGACATGCTTGTTATGCTCAACCATTGCTATTTCCAAAGTATTTTTTGGATAATATAACTTACTTTTAAGAGATTTACAATTTTTAAATCTAACTTTAGGGTATTCTCTGATGGTTTCATTAGTTAATAGCACCTGAAAATATTTCTTTATAATTCCCATGGCATTTCTTGAATCACTAGTAAAATCCAAAGGAATACTAGTACCATAATCTGTTTCCAGCTCTTGTTGTACTGAACTAACCACTTCTGAAAAATATGGTTTAGCTTCAGCACCTCTCATCTTAGATATCTCCTTCACATTTTCATCCGTCTCCTTTTCACTTTATCCCCTAACCGTTAAATCCTTATGAAAAGACTCAAGTTCCCTGTTAAAATTCTCAACTACCATTCTTAGTCTAGATAACCTCATTCCTTGGCCCTCTATAACATTCTTAAACATGTGCCCTCTATGCATACTATTTGTATGCAAGTATGAATTTTTAATGGCATTGTTTTCTATACATTTTTGTTGATGTTCTCCCCAAATCTTTCTTAAATTTTACACCTAAAAATAAATCTCCTTTGTAGACACGTCTATAGTAAACTTAAGATTAGTGCAACTATTCATATGTCCATAAAGGGCCGGTAATTCTTCATTGTTGGATTGGTGAGTTTTTAATTAGCTAAGTATAAAATAAATTATTTAAAACTATTAAATTGTCCTGATGAAGCAACAATGAGAGTTGTGAAAGCACTTACCAGTTTTATTATTTTTATATGAAGTAAATATATATGTTTTAATCATTTTTACTGCTGAATGAACAGTGCATGTTTAGCCGCGTGTTGACTCCATTTGCTGTTGGATTGTTTATATTTACTCATCTGCCTGTTTTATTTCATTTAATTCTCATGTTACAGTTCTCAGACTATTTAGAATGTATGTGATGGCAGGGATGATCTTGATAATTTTTTTAACTGGATAAAGCCACTAGGCATAAATATGTTTTCAGATGTAACCTAGGAGAACTGCCTAGTTCATTTCATATCACTCAGATGATACAGATAGGGATTTTTAAAAAAGTAATTTGGTTGAAAGTGATTTAAAAAAAAAAAGATACCAAGACCTTTTGATGCTATACATAAAATGTTTTTTTTTTAATTAAACAACATTGTGTTATGGGAAGAGAATTTAACCTACAGAAACTGCAGCTGTTACACACAAAACCCGAGGCTAGTAAAACAGTTAATATAAGACATGTGATCATTGATTACTTCTTTAAAGTGTAAACCATTGAAAGATTGGATTCATCTTCTTATTTTCTTCAAAGACAAAAATGCAATTTGTGGCAATATGGCACACAAACCTCATAGTTTTTTTCTTTGTTATGCAAGAAATGTGGAATTTCTTTTATGATTTCAATGTGATCAGATCTTTTATCTTGGTACAGCTGAATTCATCTCTTTATATTCATCACATCTGACACTTTATTACATATACCCTTACAGGTACATTTTCAAAAATAAATAAAAGGAGAACAAAACACAAACAAGACATTAGAATGAGTATGGTGATATATAACAATTCATTCATGGAAGACTGTTAGGTTGTGTTCTTCTGATGAAATATAACTTTCTTTTAAGTTGGAAAGGGTCTGTTCTCCTCCTCCATACCCCATTGTAGTGTGAGACCCCTTGCATGCTGCCTCATCATTCTAAGTAACATGAATGTTACCCAGTTTTAGGGTAAGTTATAGTCGGCAAATGTTTGAAAGTTTCAGTTGTTTTATGAGTACCAGCCAACAAACTACTACAAGGTCATCTACAAATTCATCTTGAATGGGCCATTTAAACACTGCTAAAGTTCAGGAATACTTAATACATATTACTAATGAGAAATAGGGTTCAGCACTAGCAGTGCATTTGAAATGTTATTATGCTGAGTTTTCAGCCATATTTTGTTTTTCTTATCAAGGTATTGCAATGTAGCCCCTCTACACTTGAGGTGAGACTGAACCATGTTGAATGATGCTATGCTATATAATTTTATTAAATACTGTGTATAACTTTACTTACATGCCTACAAATGCTGATAATCCAGAAAATACACCAATGACCTGAACAATGACCAAGTCTAAATAATCTCATCTATCCCTACTCCCTTAGCAGAACTCTGCACTCCTTTGATTAACTTACCATAACCAAATCCAAGAATGGTGCAGGGGACTCATTGTATTCTAATTGTGTCTCCAAGCAATATAATTCTATGCAACCCCCCCCAAAGGAAATAGAAAACTCAGAATAATTTAAAAACTCAACAGAAACAATATCTTGCACACACCTGACTCTGCTCCTGTATATCATCCAGTTATGACTACCATTAAATTAGCAACAGCTTTCAAACTACAGACTGCCTTCTGAACCAACACCATACACAGAAGCTACTTCTTCTATTCTGACATACCAACCTCTCGCTATCCTCCTTCTCTGTTACTACAGCCTGGCCTCTCCTTATCCTCCTTCTCTGTTACTACAGCCTGGCCTCTCCTTATCCTTCTTCTCTGTTACTACAGCCTGGTCTCTCCTTATCCTCCTTCTCTGTTATTACAGCCTGCCCTCTCCTTATCCTCCTTCTCTGTTACTACAGCCTGGCCTCTCCTTATCTTCCTTCTCTGTTACTACAGCCTGGCCTCTCCTTATCCTCCTTCTCTGTTTCTACAGCCTGGCCTCTCCTTATCCTCCTTCTCTATTACTACAGCCTGGCCTCTCCTTATCCTTCTTCTCTGTTACTACAGCCTGGTCTCTCCTTATCCTCCTTCTCTGTTACTAAAGCCTGGTCTCTCCTTATCCTCCTTCTCTGTTACTAAAGCCTGGCCTCTCCTTATCCTCCTTTTCTGTTATTACAGCCTGCCCTCTCCTTACCCTCCTTCTCTGTTACTACAGCCTGGCCTCTCCTTATCCTCCTTCTCTGTTACTACAGCCTGGCCTCTCCTTATCCTCCTTCTCTATTACTACAGCCTGGCCTCTCCTTATCCTCCTTCTCTGTTACTACAGCCTGGCCTCTCCTTATCCTCCTTCTCTGTTACTACAGCCTGGCCTTTCCTTATACTCCTTCTCTATTACTACAGCCTGGCCTCTCCTTATCCTCCTTCTCTGTTACTACAGCCTGACCTCCCCTTATCCTCCTTCTCTGTTACTACAGCCTGGCCTCTCCTTATCCTCCTTCTCTATTACTACAGCCTGGCCTCTCCTTATCCTCCTTCTCTGTTACTACAGCCTGGCCTCTCCTTATCCTCCTTCTCTATTACTACAGCCTAGTCTCTCATTCTCCCTCTCCTCCTTCTCTATTAGTACAACCTGGCTGCTTAACTTCCTTCTCTATTCCTACAGGCTGGCTTCTCCCTATCCTCCTTCATTATTACTATAGCCTGCCCTCTCCCTGTCCTCCTCTATTTTTCTGTTACATCCTGATCTCTGTCTATCAATTCCCAGGTCATTTTGACTACATCTAAACCCTCAATGGTGCTCTAGGATATAGGCATCAAGACTGCACTGTCTACCCTGGGAAACTAAATACCACTATAACCCATCCCTGTAATATTATCCTTAAGTAAATCTTAAACATATTTCAAATAGTGCATATTTTGGAAAAACACTTATTCATTGCAGAAATGTCAAACTTTAATCTTTTTTCAGTTATCATACTTATATTTTCTTAATATTTATTTATTTTTATTTTACATTTGTTGACTGGGAGATTCCGACTGGATAAATGTTCATTTTCAGAGGAGGTCCAGGGAGAAAAGCTGCACAGAATAATAACATACAAGTAAGATATGTATACATACCAAGCAAATTTTCTTAAAAAAACATGATTTTGCAAGATTGCATAGGATTACACTTTCAAAGTACAATAGTCATTGGTATTAGGAACATTTCTCAAAATGCCATTGTGTGCATTGCATGTACTAGTGGTCATCTGCACTTGCAAAATTAGCACTGTAGCTCACTGATGGAAGAATTCCTCAGGTGTGTTTTACTGCAATAAGATGTATTTATGTATTCTGTGTCAATACCATTATTGCTTTTGACTGGAATTTACAACTGTTCCTTTCTGGAACTTTTCTCCCCACGCCTCCATTGAAAAAGGAGTTTTATGCCCAATTAGATTTTCCCAGTAAACAAATATAAATAGCTGAATAAATAAATTGCCAGCTGGACTACATAACATACATGGACTGCCATTTATTTGAAATGCAAATACTTATCATGTCCTTATATAAAGCTGTATATGCTGATTTTGGACACTTACATTGTGATATTTTGTGTTTGTGCCCAATCTCCTGAGTCAAATACTAACAAAAAATTATTGAATAAAATCTCAACAATGCCTTTAAGGATGTACCACATTATTAACAAGGACAGAGTTAAAATGTCGGTAACCAAACATGCCAAACTTTATTTACAATGAAACAAATACATTAGTTTGCTCATCTGTCAACACAATTACCAGCTGCTCACATACCATCTACCAATCCATAGTGTAATAATGCTCAGCTTACCAAAAATCAAGAAGGAAAAAAAGGAGTGAAAGGGGCTGCTTCTTATAGTAAGGTATTGTGCCTCCACCAACCAAACTAGAACATGGAGTGAGGGAGTGTTGGCTTTACAGTTGCCAGTTCCAAAAGAATGAGCCTAGCTCTCGTCATACCTTAAATAAATTCTTAACCCTCCACCCCTCTCCAGCTATCTCATGCATGACCTCACTTGCTTCTCTCAGTGTAACCTAAACCATTTTCCTCCCAGCTACAAAACCTCTGACATCCTATCCTGTATCCAACCTTTAACCTCTGCCACTACCCTCAACCCACTTAATACATCAGGGAATCTTTGATAAATAACTCTGCGTAGTGAACTTAATTTATTTTCCTAATCCAGAAATTGTGTATTATATTATATTACATTAAACTACATTGCATTAATATTGCCTGCAGAAGAGCACACGATATGTATCTAATCCACCACCTATGAAGTTAATAATTTGCTGTTGTTGCTTTCCTCCATTGTCCATTCCTTCAACATACCCATCCGGTCTTCAAAACACCACCTATTGTGTAATCCATTCCAAACATTTATTTCCAAAATTATTTGTTTTGCAAATTCTCTATTATTTTGACCTACAAAAGGAAAGTGAATACAGAAAAAGTGTAGTAAAAGAGTTACAAGTTAATGTACAGCTATTTAGATTTTTTTCCAATACTTTATTGCATGTATGTTTTTATAACTGTAGAACATTTTCCATCCTTTGTTTTAAAGTGTTATTTTTATCTGTGTTTATACATTGGCAAACTGCTTTAGATAAAGCACTGTAATAAATGCAGGCTTTACTTGACATGAACTTATCACCTACTCAGTATACAAATATTTCCTCATATCTGAATTAAACTATTGCCTTCAGAAGCCCTTTCCTCCACATCCTTCTTTCAAATCTCTCTTCATGTTAAGTTTTATATTCATTTTTCTCATCACTATCTTTTCTTAGGTCAGCATAAAAATGTCCTTATCAGCTATATTTTCCATCTGAACATCATATTTCTCCTTCTTCTGTACTTCCTGTAATGTTTCTTTGTCTCTTCTTAAAACATCTTGGTTTTTTTGCTTTTTTACTGCATCTTTTTGCATCTTAGCTTGCAATTGTCAGACCTCCCCAGTATTACCCTGGCTCCCCTGAAAGTGGCAATCAGCCTCCAGACTGGCTCACGGGGACTGGTGTTGGGAACCAGCATCATCTGCATATGTGCTGTCATCCACACAGACATTGGAGTTGGGTTGCATAACTATTTTTGTGTTTATTTATTTAACTTAACCCTTCCCCTTGTGGTGATGTACAAATCCATCTCACTGTGAGGACTGCCTATATTTCCACTGCACCCACACATGCACACTTCTTCACATGGAAAGACAGGAACTACCATCATTGCCTTGGACATCCACAGAGCATGTCTCCTTCAAATAGCCACTGCTTTTGTGAATATATGTGAGTTCTACCATATCCCAGCAGAGCGGCAGAAACATTCAGCTAGGCAACCACCCCCCACACACCGTGATAGACACTACCCACCATCTCCTGACTTCCTGCCAGTCACTTAAGCTGCTACTCAAACACAAGTCACTTGAATCAAAGTTGGGGCTTTACTGAGCTGAGCCACTGGGACCCTTATGCTTATAAGTTCTTCACACTTTTCCATGTGTTGGCAAACAGTTCGGTGCAAGAATAAGAAATATTCTCAGTCACAGGGTTCCGCATCCCTTAGTGTACACCCAGTTTCTATGCACAGTCTACAGACTTGCTGCACTCTGATGACCAGTAGCTTCATTACTCTGTCCCACATTCATTTACTTATTTTTTTTTTTTAATTTACCATAAATCAATAACTTCTCCATGGGTTGCCCATATGAATCACAGCCAATGAGTCCATGTTAAGTTCCAGGTGCTGTTTGAATTAGTGCAGTGCAGATTTAGCAGTAGTCATTTTACAAGCTGGATGGCCTTTATTATTGTGGTTTGTTTGTTTGTTTCTTTCTTTGAAGGGAGAGATACAGAGCATGGACACGCCTTGTAGATGTCTGTACATATACTGGAATCCATAAACAGTGCAGAATCCATGTGTCGTATTAATGTCTGCTGCCTCCTTTTTCTGCTTTCTGTCTTTGATTATTATTATGGTTATTATTATTATTACTATTATTATTATTACAACTGAGTTCTGAGTGTTTCATATATCTGTTCTGGAAATATGAAACAAAAATGAGACAGTAAATCTATGAATTCAACCTTTGACTTATTATGTATTATTCTTCTGCAAACCACTAATCACGTAACTACTTTGATATTTACTGCTGCAATTGCCATCAAAATTCAGTTACTATACAATGCTACTCACTCATGACTGTTGTGTGGCATTAAGTCACAAACCCAAATTTATACCCTTGTGGATTCTTAACTATAATCTTTACTTCTTGACTTCATCCTTTTTTCTAATGTATAACAATGTCATTGTATTTTGTAGTTTCCCACATTTTAAGTGTTTCTGAATGATCTTTTCAAACCTGTTACTGCAGTCTCATTTCTTAAAAAAATAATATATAACCTAATCAGAGGTAATTCAACTGGCAGGCCAAAGCCCGTAAGGCAGCAAGACTTAGACAGTGCATCTGGTAACATCTTTGTCACAGGTGACTACACAGTCAGAAATACAGATGCACCACTCACCAGGCTGAGCAATGACAGTGACAGCTATTTTTTAAGTGCTAGTATCTGCAATGTCACTAGGACCCCCAGGTTTCTTCACTCTAAGTACATATATGGCATGGGTACTGTACACATGGTAGAGAATGACTTGAGACATACTTCCTTGGATCATATGAAGAAGAACATGATGAAGCTCTTAGAAAATACATCTGAAACTGGTGTAAAGCTAGTTTTGAGCATTAAAGACATGTAATGGAGAATATGGAGTACGCTGTTTTGTTATTTTGTTTTTATGGTGCAGAGTAACATATGCTTTACATTTACCACGTTTATTATAGGTACTGCCAAAGTTAACACATTAAAATATGTGTGTTCATTCCATAAATTACAACATAAATTACAGTACAAAATGGTGGTTAATGCAATGTTTGTGTATTAAATATATTGGATGAGTATATGTTTGTTTTGGAGTTGCTAAGATGTAAATTCGAAAATGTGCATCTGGAAACCCCAGATGTTTTCTTCAGTTTCCGTGTGGCTCATGGAGGGTGAATAGATGCAAACTGTGATCCTTTTCAAAATTAAATACTTCTTTCTTAACATTTTTGTAATACTCTGAGTCAGAAATGGCTTAAATTGTTAGCTAGGATACTTTCTTCTACCACAGTGTCTTTTTTACTCAGGATCAGTCTTCTCAAATTACTTACATAGCCAATCAAAATCAAAACTATATAAAAATAACAATGCTCAATGGCAGAAGCCTAAGCAAAAAGTTGCACTCTTTGCAGGCATTCCTAGCTCTTGAAAATGTATTTATCGGTGTAGTTATCTGTGTAGTTACTGAAACACAGTATCAGAACAGCAATAATCCCCACACTGAAGGATTTCAATACTACTATGCTATCTGACCCACCATGGAAAATGATAGTGCTACTTGATGAGGGCACATCTACATTACTAAGAAGCCATCTCATCTCCAGACTCATAAGCCAGGACAGTGGCCTTGAACTCTGCCATATCATTTTCATGGTAAATGCAACTCTGGGGTCTATATTATATGATCGACATTTGAAAATGCTAACGTATACTTATGTTTGTTTCTCTGCGTGTACACACATGTCATGTTGTTTCTATAATGTTAGCCTACACTTTAATGTATTTATTTTTATTTTTTAATGTTCTTTAGGTTTGGTCTGCTCTATGCTGTCTATCATTGTGTACTACTGTTATATTACACAGATTGGAGCTTTTCTCCCCGGGCCTCTACTGAAAATGGACATGTATCCAGCAAGACTAGCCCGGTCAACAAATGTAAAATAAATAAAAATAAATAAAAAAATGTCAAAGCACCTTTAGTCGACATAAAAATGTCAAATGCTGAGTTTGTCGAACTACCAAATCACTGATTTCTTTAAAGGGAAAGAAATCGGTTGGCCGTTCTGTCACACCTGCCCTTTCCCTGACTGTAGTACCGTCTCAGAGTTAGAATATTTAGTTAGGGGGATGCAAAGCCCCCCCCCCATTTAAATACATTTGTTTTTATTTGGTGGTGTTTGTTGCCTTTCCGATTTCTTTCCCTTCGAAATAAATCAGTGATTTAGCCATTCGAAAAACTCAGTGTTTGACATTTTTGTGTCGTGTAAAGGTGCTTTGACATTTTCAAATGTTGATTATATGATATAGACCCCAACTCTGTACCATACCATAGCAAACCACAGTGGTTCAAGGTTCATAGGTGTGTACTAGGCTAATGACGCAAGGGCTTTTTAAGCTTAGGTATGCTTCCCAAATCTCTGACAAGGTCTGGTATCCTTGATGCCCTTTCCATGTCACTTGCAGTTCAAAAGGTACATCTAAACAAAGTGATAAGCCTCCCTACCAAGCCTAACACTATTCTTTTTGGAGAGTTCAATTATCCTTTTATTAACTGGGAAACCTACATAGATATACACAAAGACTGTTGTATTTCATTAATGCCAGCTTTGTAGATCAGCAAGTTCAAGTCCCAAGTAAGGATTCAAAAAATAAATATTGGACCTAGTTTTCACCAATATAACCACCCTACACTCATCATCTAGGCAGTCACAGCATCACTAGTCAAATCTAGCCACCATTCAGTAGCACTCACTATGAGGTTAATGCCCAGCTTACCACAAAATCATTCTATTTTTAGAGACTACTATAAGGCAAACCTGTTCCAGCTAACTGATGACCTCACCTCGATGACCTCATATCAAATGCTGCCACATTTGCAAATAATTTCAAATCCAACCTCAAAGAATGCATCTAGGCAGCTGTCACCATAAGAGATAAATATTACGCCAAACTTAGGAATGAATCCTATGTGGTATACCATTATAAACAGATTAAACAATAATAAGAAGAAACTCATAATTTGTGAAAACAGAAGTAATGCCCCATCATCCAAAGATGAACTGAAAATGATCAACAAAAAACTCAGAAACAAAATTATATCCTTTGAAAATTAAAGATTGCCACCTCTGCTAAGCACAACCATAAAATATTCTTCAGCTGTCATAGAAACCATACAGGTAATGCCAAGTAATTCTTAGAACTAATATATCACAAACAATTGTTCCCTGAGGAAATAACCAACATGTTAACAGACAAATTCAGCTTTAACATTACTCCCCTATTTCCCCCTACATTTTCCCGACTTATTAGCACACATACATCACCCACTCTGATGATCTCCAGCAAATCCTCAATGCTCCCTACAAGGACAAAATCACTGGTTCAATTGGTCCTGATAATGTCTGTCTTCTTATCAGCACCAGAAACTGTCAGGTAGACACACTGCTAAACATATTCAACCTCAGCCTCTCCACAAGATTCATTTCAGAGGAATGGAGAACTGAGTTAGTCATCCCACTCCACAAGGGAGGAGCGATCCACTATTGATCCAGGAAGTTACAGACCTAAAAACTCTAACAGCTTTATCTCAAAGCAATGGAATGAATAATTATGGAACTTATTATCAAGGACATAGATCTAGAAGCCCTGGACCCAAGCCAGTTGGGTTTGTTAAAGGCAGATCCTGCCTCCTGAACATGGTGGGCTTCTTTGTGCAAGTTACTGATGCATTAGACTGAGGCAAATCAGTTCTCACTGCCTACTTGGACCTGGCCTAGAACTTTGATAACATCCCACATTATGGCATTATCAGTAAGCTAAGCAAACAAAATGTAAACCCTCTGTGCTACCCACTAGATAGAAAAATGACTAATGGGCAGAATACAATCTATTAATGCAGGAGGCATGCTTTCTTTGAAAACTGTAACTACTAGCTTTGTCCTCCAGGGATCAGTCCTAGAACCACTTATCTTTGGTATTTATTTCTGTGATGTAAATCAAGGGCCTGTATCTGAGTAAGTTTCAAGATGACTGCATCCTTGAGTTGTCAACAACTTCCCACCTGGCTTTCAATTTCTTCAAGAGGAATTAAAATGTACTAATAACTAGTGAATGGACCACAGCCTAAGGCCAGTCAAATGCAGACTAGCCATGTTATACTGGGATATAGGCTCACAGCAGTCTCACTCTACAGGCATCCCACATTGTGTCAGAGCAAAATTGTGTAGCAGACAAGCTGGGTAGACCCTAATGAATGGAGACTAGATCGGGGGGGTCTTCCAAGATTTGATCTATCTGTGGGAAGTTCCTGAAGTAGACCTCTTTGCCTCCTCTCTGAACAATCGACTGTCAAGATTCTGTTCCAGGACCCCCATACAAGAACGCCTGGAAGACAGATGCCTTTTCTTTTCCTTTGGACAAGAATATTCCTGTATGCTTGTCCACTCTTTCCACAGATATCCAAAGTACTTCTGAATATTCAGAAAGAATCCCACCTCCCAAGGTCATTGAGGTGACTCCCTTCTGACCTAGGTAACTATGAATCACCCTTCTTTTGTAAATGGCCATGGCTAATTAACACAAACTTCCTTACAGAATGAATCTCACACACAAGAACTGGGATGTTTGATACATCCCAGCATCAGTCATCTTCAATTGAATGACTGGCTGACACAGTCTTAATTTCCTTTAGGCACCTGTTTACTGAGAATATGCATCAGATACTAATGGAGGCAAGAAAGCCTGAAAATTGAAAATATTTACTAGTTTGTGCCAACAACAATGCCAGCACCCATTCAGGGTAAGTTGTTCTATGTTTTACAATATTTGTGTGAGTTAATATCCCATGGCCTTTCTTATTCCTCTGTTGAGATTCATTTATCAACCATTTTAGCATGTCTGCCCATGGATCCTTCTCTTTCAGTGCAGTCTCATTTCAAAATGTTCTTGAAAGCAGTTTTGCATGAGTCCTCCAAGAAATCCATTAGCCCCTCCTTTGGATCTTAATTTTGTGTTTAAGAAGCGAATACTTGTTCCATTTGAACCAGCTAATCTGTCTGACATGAGGATCTTAACATGGAAAACAGTTTTACTGATTGCTCTAACTTCTGCAAGAAAGGTATCTGAGTTGCAAGCTGTTATGGTGAGTGAACCATACCTCATTTTCCATAAGGATAGGATTTTTTTGTGAATTAATCCTTCTTTTATGCCTAAAATTGTAGAGTTTACTTTAAGCCAAACTGTCTGTCTCCCAATTTTCTTTCCTGAACCTAAAAATGAGAGAGGAAGGATACTCCATACCTTAGATGTCCACAAACAAATGAAGCACTATCTTCATAGAATTAATCATTCAGATTTTCAGATCAATTATTAATTTCTTGTAAAGGTAAGAAGAAGTGACAACCTTTGCCAGAACAGGATATGTCCAGATGACTTTCTAAGGTTACTACCTTTTGCTATTCTCACCATAATACAACTATTACAGGCAGGGTCAAGGCCTACTCTTCCAGGGCCTTGACTTCATCTATGGCATTTTGAGAAAGGTTTGATTCTAGAAGCACTTCTACAAAGCAGTATATGCTTGATTCTTTCTCCAGGTCCAACTCAAGCTTTGCTAGGACCATTTTCCAAGGGATCCTTGATTCTTTTCCTTCCACCTCCAAAATGTACTTAGCTTTGGTAATCTTTGCATATAGCTAAGGTTGCCGCAGTAGTGACTAATACGATGAACATAGTACAATTGTGTAAGCTGAACTTACCATAACGGTATATGTTCATATAGTAGCCACACCCTCCCTCCATTCCTTTTGATTTTTGGTGTGTTGTGTGGACATTTATTATTGATGTTGTTTTTATTATTATTATTATTGTTACTATTATTATTATTAATATATGATGATAGAAGATTACAAGGCTATTGACCCAGGGGTCATTTCGAGCCTAGCCATTTCATCCCAATGTAGTACCATAGAAATGTTAGATGTTAAGTTGTCAATCTCACCTTCATTCTTGCTGGATGGGTTCGGAGCCAAACCTCGGCTCTGACTCGGCCGAATACTAAAGCTCGAGAGCTATTTTTACTGGCTCGAGGCTATCCTATGTCCCATAATGCTAGGCGATATATACCCAGATCTCGTTTGCCGCTTAGCTATGACGTTGCATTTTCACCGGCTCCAGGTTGTATATTTTTATTAATAACTTTTGAGGTAGTTTTTAGTCAGTTTTTCATCCCTTTTTGTTCCTTTAGTATTAGTGTAGTTAGCGACTAGTCTTTCCCCCCTTTTAGTTGCTAATCTACCCTCTACCCTCCCCTTGTAGTACAGTTTTCCCCTGGCTGTTCTGTGTGTGTGTGTGGAATTCTGTCCTTTTACTTAGTGGTAGTTCCCTTTTTTATAATAAATTGTTTATAGTGTAGTGTATTGTGTGTGGTTTTTGTACAGTATGTCCAAGGATACTAAGGTATCGGGTTTCAAAAGGTGTGACTCGTGCTGTCAGAAGATGTCTCTGACAGACAGTCACACTTCTTGTGTGTATTGTTTGGGCCCTCTGCACCTGCAGGACTCTTGTTCCATCTGCCATGCTTTTAGCCCGAGAGTCCTGCAAAACAAACTTATACTTAGAGGCTTGTTAAAGCCTGAAGATTCCCCAGCTAAGACTATGGCTGAGAAACCTTTAAAGCCCGCCAAATCATCGGCTCCATGTTCGGAGCTGGCGCCGAGCAGTGCTCTTGCTGCCTTATCGGTTCCGAACAGAACCGAGGCATCTAGACCTCAGTCAGCTCCGACTTTAGTGTCGGAGCCATCTCCGAGCAGAAAGCACTCTAGGTCTCCATCTCTCGAGTTGGTTAAATTTGCTCCGAAGTCCCCACTCTTGTCGAACTGGAGCCATAGATCTCATTCCTCGGACCATGACCTCGAGAGGGTAGTCAGCCGGCTTTTAAAGTCGCAGGCACTGGCCCAGTTGCTACATAGCCCATCTCAATAGACAGGGACTACCGCTACACCCGCTCAAGTTCCTCCTCCGACTACCCTGCTGCGTTCAGAGCCGAAGGTCGTTGAAGTGAGTACTGTGAGGGCGTCGGAACTGATCCCCCTGTTGTCGGTTCGTTCGTTGGCTCTGATCCCATCCTTGGCTCCGTCCTTGGAGGGATCTGGGTGCCAAGACTCCCTCGTTGGCTCCAAGGGGGCGAGTGGCATCGGACCCTTGTCCGATCCCGCTTTCCCTCTCGGAGCTTCAGCGCAGGTGAGTTCAGCCCCGACATCGGCCTCGGAGCTGTCCCTCTCGGTGCCAGGGGGAGTTCTCATCTCCTCGGAGTTGGGTCCTTCTTCCCTGCCTGACAGGGGCACCTTTGAGGTGATGAGGAGCGTGCTGGCTCCTATACCGGTGCCACGGTCGGCCTCCTTGGCCCCTCCTTCCATGGTGCCTGCTTCGGCCCCTGACTACCCTCCTGACCCCAAGCGAGGAGAACCAATGCTCCAGGCTGCCCCATTGGGCCTTTCTTCCTCTTCTGAGGCCTCCCCTGACCCTGCGGGGGAGCCCCCTCGGAAGAGGACATGTAAGAGGAAACATGTGGACTCTCCTGAGTCAGTGACATCAGACACCGACCTGGATGATTCGGAAGGGTCCCCAAGGTCCCCCTCTGAGGATGTCTCCTTCTCTGACATCTTAGAAATCCTCAAACAGAGGGGGAACTGGTCTGCCCTTAACCCATCCGAGGACGAGTCGGTGTACCTGGATGCCTTTGGTTCTCACCCTTCCACCTCCTGGGTGTCCCCGCCTTTCGACCCACTTATGGAAGTAGTGGCTCGGAAGGTGTGGACGGCTCCAGATACTATGGAACCAACTACCCGGAGATCCAGAAAATTTATTACTGCTCCCACAGATAAACAGTTTCTTTCCAAGGGTGTCCCTGTGGATGCCATGGTGGTGTTGGCAGCCATTAAGAAGGAGTTGGCTGACCCTTCAGTACCTGTCCAGCCTCCTAATAAGGATTCCAGGATGATGGATAGGTACGACAAGCAGATGTTTTCCTCAGCGACCTTTGCTATGTGGTCGCTGAATTACTTATGCCATTTCACCCGACTTCAGAGGGACCTTCTTAAGGAACTGGGTGAAACATTGCAGGACCCAACAGCTGTGGGGTCTCAGGTAAAGATCAACTCCCAGCTAGGGATCCTGAACTCTATCGTCAACTCTTCCATGCAACTCATCTCTTATGCAGCCGATGGAGTGAGTAGAGCCGCAGGTATGGGAGTTGCTCTAAGGAGACACGCCTGGATGTGGCTCTGCAATTTCGCTGACCCCTTCAAGGCGTCATTCACCTTTCACACCCCCTTTGATGGTTCTGCTCTTTTTGGACCTCAAGTGAAGGACACCTTAACCAGGTGCGAACAAGAAGGCAAGACTCTCTCTGCCGTGGGAGTCCATTTTTCCGCCCCTTCTAGACCGTATCCTAAGGGTCAAAAGGGTGGGAAAATGTGGTTCCGCAAACCTCAGGGAGTTCTGTTGGACGCATGTCGTGAGCTTCCCTCTAGAGGCAGAGGAGGGAACAATAACAGACGCCGCCCTAGGGGCAGGGGGGGGTCCGCAGAATCAGGGTAGCAGAGAATCTTTCTCTGGCAAACCCTTTCAGCACCCCTGAGGAGCTGCCCGACTGTCCACCTTCGGAGGCAGTCGGGGGAAGACTTTCTCTGTACCCAGAAGCCTGGTTCTCCCTCATGCAGGACCGATGGGTATGGTCTATCATATCCGAGGGCTACAAAATCCCATTTATCCACACCCCACATCAACCAAAAGGGCCTCTTCCAGATGTTCCACCTGGTCTGAGAGACCAAGCAGCACTAGAAATTTCAAAGCTGCATTTAAAAAGAGCCATCCAACCAGTCCCGGCAGACCAACAAGGATCCGGAATCTACTCCAAATTTTTTTTGGTACCAAAAAAGACAGGGGACTGGAGACCTATTTTGGATCTCAGCAGACTGAACAAATCGGTTCAAAGAATGAAATTCCGGATGGTCACGCTACAGTCCGTTCTTCCCTTTCTGGGTCAGGACAATTGGATGTGCTCTACAGACCTTTAGAATGTGTACTACCATATCAAAATTAACAGGCACTACAGGAGGTTTCTACGCTTCCGGCTGGGAGCCAGTCATTACCAATTCAGAGCACTGCCCTTTGGCCTCACCACAGCCCCCAGGGTGTTTATCAAATGCATGGCAGTGGTTGCGGCTCACTTGAGACGTCGAGGATTCCAGGTGTTTCCATATTTGAATGACTGGCTCCTTACTGCCACCACCAGGCATCAGCTTCTTCAAGCCAGGGATTACGCTGTACAAACCTGAAAAGCGCTAGGCATCTCTATGAATTTCGAAAAATCTGCCTTGTCGCCTTGTCAGCATATTACCTTCATAGGCGCCATGTTAAACATGTTAGAGTTGTCAGCAAAACTTCCTACGCAAAGAGTATACGACATTCGCAGTCATGTTCAGGTCCTGCTGCAAGAGGACAGGGTCCAAACCAGGTTTGTACTGAAAACGCTTGGTCTGATGGCTGCAACAATCACCTTGCTCCCCCTAGCTCATTTTCATATGCGGATACTACAGTGGATGCTTTTTTCCCAATGGTCCTTTCAGCAGCTTCCCATGTCACACAAGATTCTCATCACTCAGTCTTGCAAACAACACCTATCGTGGAGGATGGACTCACCCCAGGTGCTTCAAGGCAGACTGGTTGTTCTCCCCCCTCCAGTTGCCACAGTGACAACGGACGCCTCCCTGATCAGGTAGGGGGGCATTTTCAGGGCAGGACAGTCGAGGGCACATGGCTACCCTTCAAGTGCCACTTGCACATCAATGTCCTGGAGATGAGAGTGGTACTGTTGGTGTTGCAGGCTCTCCAGAACTTTCTTCCCACTGGAACGATTGCAATACAGACAGACAATATGTCTGTAGTCTGGTACATCAACAAACAGGGTGGAACCAGGTCCTACCCTCTTTGTCGGGAAGCGCTCAGACTCTGGCAATGGGTGATCTCTTCTCAGCAGTTTCTGGTAGCAAAACACATTCCCGGAAAGTCCAATGTCATAGCAGACAGGCTGAGCAGGGACATTCTCATGCCCTACAAGTGGTCTCTCAACCAACTAGTAGCGGACCAAATCTTCAGAAAGTGGGATCAGCCTTGCTGCGACCTTTTTGCAACCCCTCAAAACAGCAAGTGTCAAGACTTCTTCACCCTCTTCCCTCTTCCGGGCCTCTCTCCCAGAGATGCTCTAGTCCACGATTGGCCCAGGGGTCTCCTTTATGCTTCCCCCCCCTTTCCCTTAATCACTCTGTTAGTCCAGAAAGCAACTGTCTTGAGATCCAGGATGATCCTCATTGCCCCTTACTGGCCCCGACAAGTCTGGTTTCTGTTCCTACAACATCATCTACTGCAGCAGCCCTGGCATCTGGACCCTGCGCCAGACCTTCTGACCCATCAATCGGGCAGGCTGCACCAATCCCTGTCATCTCTCAACCTCACAGCTTGGTTGCTCCACTTCCAACCCTAGCCAGACTTCCCTTAATCTCTCCGTCAGTACGTCAGATTATCCTTGCCTCTCACAAGTCTAACACCAGAAGAACGTATGCAAGTAAATGGAAACATTTCTCTATTTGGGCAGAAAAGAACCAAGTTGATCCCTTTACTGCCCCTGTCCAAACAGTTCTAGATTTTCTACTGGAACTTTTTCAAAAAAGTAAATCTTCAGCCACTATCAAAGTCCAGTTGGCGGCTATTGCAAATTTCCATGTTGGCTTGTCAGAGTCTAGTATTATGTCCCACAAGCTCTGCAAAGCTTTTCTGAAGGGTACCCTATTACTTAGGCCCCCAGTCAAAGACCCTCCTCCACCGTGGGATCTAAATCTGGTACTGTCGTCTTTAATTTTACCTCCTTTTGAGCCTGCTGCCTCCTGCTCATTAAAACTGCTCTCATGGAAAACACTCTTCTTGGTAGCTATTCCCTCAGCCAGAAGGGTTTTGGAACTACAAGCACTTTCTGTGCATCTCCCTTATCTGTTTTTTCACAAAGATAGAGTGGCTCTTAGGATGAATCCATCCTTTTTAACTAAGGTATTCTCAGAAAAAAATCTGAATCAGACTATTGATCTCCCAGTTTTCTTTCCAATTACACTGATAGAGCTGAGAGAAAATTACATTGTTTGGATGTCCATAGACAACTACATTTCTATCTGGATAGAACCAAGCCAACGAGAAAATCAGACCAACTCTTCTTGTCCCACGCCGAAGGGAAGCAGGGCCTTCCAGTTTCTAAAGTGACCCTGTCAAAATGGTTGACCTCTCTTATCTCTTTAATCTATCAATTGAGGCATAAGGAGCTCCCTACCAAGCCTACAGCTCATTCAACTAGAGCATTAGCTTCCTCAGTCGCTTTCCAGGCAAGATTACCTATGGACTCTATTTGTGCAGCGGCCACATGGGCCTCTCCTCATACCTTCATCTCTCATTACAAACTGGATATTGCCTCCAGAAATAGGGCTGATTTTGGTTCCACTGTACTCAAGAATCTGTTCCATGGAGCCACCCGGGACTAAGGTGCTAGGGACGCTGTCCCATCCAGCAAGAATGAAGGCGAGATTGCTGACTTAACATTAAGAAGTTATGTACTTACCATAACGTTCCATGTTAGTTGTCTTCTTCTCGCCTTCTTTCTTGCTTCCCACCCTCCATCCCCCTAGCCTGGAAAGACCTAGAGTATTGGGTGAGTTTTTTCCTTGTCACCAGGATTATCCCTTCAGCTAGAGCTCTCCTTCCCCTTTGGTAGCCCTGGTGACAAACAGGCTGTAGGGTCTATAGTTCTACATAGCTCTCAGTTTTATCTTTTCTAGTGGTGGGACTGGTCTGTCCATAGTGTTAGCTATCAAACGAGATATGGGTATATTTCGCCTAGCATTATGGGACATAGGATAGCCTCAAGCTGGTAAAAATAGCTCTCAAGCTTTAGTATTCGGCCAAGTCGGAGCCGAGGTTCGGCTCCGAACCCATCCAGCAAGAAAGAAGGCAAGAAGAAGACAACTAACATGGAACGTTATGGTAAGTACATAACTTCTTATTAATAACCTAGCTTGCATTTAGTAATGGCTACCCATGTCCAGGAGGGTTGTGGGTGCTTTTCCTGGTAAGAATTTTTGGTGCCCCATCCTCTCATCCACGTTCCTTTTGAACAGTGCCAAAGAGGTGCTCTATTTCACATGAATATGTAGCTTATTCCAAAAACACAGCAGTTGCTGGGAAATAAATTTGTCCCTCCAGCATGTCTTATTCAAGTTGCAGGCCATATTTAGGTCCCTGGAACAGGTGGCCCTAGTCCTGTTTGATTTACGGATATGCAGCAAGTTTATTAGGTTTGGGTGTCAGATTGCTGTGTAAGCCAGGCAAAAATCTCTCCTAAGAAGTCTGTATAGTCCAGAGTAAAGTGACCATGGACTTTAGTCCCTTGACATACTTTGTAAGAAACCTCTGAGGACTCTCCAGTTGCTGCAGGTGCTTTGTATGGTACATGCTGAATGGGGCATTATACTCAATTATGGACCGGATTAGCATTGAGTATAGATGGATTATAACCTATTTTAATCTCGAGGTGATGCCTTTACTAATCAAGTGTTCTAAGTAGAAAGCCTTCCTTTCTACAATAGACACATGGCGGTCGAAGTTAAGGTTGCAGTCAACTTGTGAACTCAAGTCCCTTACCACTTTGTGGGTACTTGGGGTACTATTATTGATTTTAAAGTGTGAAGAGAAATTGTTTGTGCTGAAGGAAATGATGATGCATTTCTTTGCATTCAGTTTGAGACTGTGACTAAGATACCAGTCATTGGTATCTTAGTCATGGTTTATTATTATGATTTTTCTATAAATGTCCTTTCAGGGCTCTGCATCCTTCTGTCTGCTGGCAGGGAACCTCTGAAAGACTTCATGCCCAAAATTGTCTTTTAGTCATCTCAGCTTGAGCTGTTTGACAGTTTGCATGTATGGAAGGTGCTCTGAAGCTTTGGAAGCTGGTTGGCTGTTATATCCTTTGCAGGATATAACCCATATAGAGATGGCTATTACGGCTGTGATCAATCAGACATCTACTGTTATGCTTACAACTTACACAACTATACTATACAGCAACATATCACAGAAAAGAAAGTGAGCTGTAGATATAACATAATAATAAAGACAAAATACTAAAACTAGGAGATAGGAAATTCCCTGGGCATTCAATATGCATTTGCCATAACTAAACAACTATACCATTACAGCATTGGTGTTGTATGTTGGTAGACATTGTTGCTGTTTTCGTTGAGAAAACTTTAGGGTAAATTTTGGAAGTCTTCAATTCAATGAATTTTTATCTTATTTCCACTGCCCTTCAATGGACATCCACCATCTTTTGACAATGTTAAACTGTATGAAAACCTAATCAGATGCTAAATTCACTAGAGCTTGAGTCTTTAGTTGACAATATAACACTTGTTACTATTAGGTACATCTGATTCTTTATAACATCTCTCAACAATTTTTATATGGACAGTTACATTCTTCTGTGTGAATGAATTGGATACTGAATACCTAATAAGGGAGTTACATTGTTGTCCTAATGCTATATCAGATAATGAGCAGGAATGTGATTGGACATATTTCATGAATACATGAAATACATTTCTGGATAAAAAAAGATAAAACCAGAAGGAGGTCTTAATAAAATATGCTGTGATGGTAGCTTACAAAGATTATTAAGTGGGAAAGAGGGAGTACATAGAAAATACAAGAAGTTTAAGATTATTTGTAACAAATGTCTAAATGCAGTTACAATACTGTTAAAGCAAGAGCTAAGGACAAATAAGACATGGTATAAATGAATCATACATTGTAATGATAATAGAAAACTGTTTTATTAAAATGTAAATGATTCAAAGAGTTCAAAGAGTGTCAGTTCCACGTTTGGCCCTTTATACACATACTTTATGTTGCTGATTTTCAAAACAAATCTGGTTGGTAATACCATTTACTACTTTGATATGACAGTCAAATGTCCATTGATAGTTGAGGGCTATGTTCGATCTGCATGAAGCAAGGTTAAAAAGTCATCTTCAGCTGGTCCAGGTAATATTGCACTTCAACTGATTAATATTGTCTCTTCTGGTATTGTCTCACTATCGGTGCTTATCTTTAATAACATCATAAAATCTGTGGTTCCAAATGAGTGGATGAAAGCCTATGCTACTCTTTTTTAAAAGCAGATTTCAAGTGAGACTTGTCTAGTCCCTACCCAATTAGCTTGACATTAATGACTGGTAAATGTTTTGAAAGATGTGTGCTTTAGTCACTTATAACATATAATAAATATAAACCATATCTGGATGACACAGAAGATTTGTTATAAGTTTTCCTCTCTCTTGGATTAAAAGAGACAATATCTATTAGTGTTTTTGAATAAATCAAAAAGCCTTTGACTGGAACTCAGCAATACTGAAGACTTAAATGAGTGTCTGAACTCCCCTATAGAATGGGCTATAAAACAGGTTTGAGATTTAATATAAACAAAAATAAGGTAGCACTGCCTAGAGCATAAGGGGATATTAATATCCAAATGGGCAATCATAATTTCAAAGTGGTACCATATACTAATGGTCTGGATGTTACATTTTTCTCTGAGCTGACACTGAAACAACATATTAAGGGTATAAGCAACAGAAGATGGGACAAATATGACTAATCATAACTACAGTGGAATCCTGGGATCTTGACAAACTAACAACCTTGCTGATATCCCCTGTGAGAAGTTTTTTTTTTTTTTTTTTGTCACTTGCCTGGGGCTGCAGAACTTGTTCTAAGGAATTACACTGAAAGGGTGCACAGTATTAAAAAGCTTTCTTACACAGATACAATAAACCATACTAATCTATACAGTGTTGTTTATAATCTCCTAAGAGCCAATCAATACTTAGCAATGAAGGCTAACTTAAATACTGATTTCAGAACTAAAATTGCTCAATTCATTGAGACACCATTTCCTAGGGTAAGGAAAGGAGGTCCTTTATTTGTTGTTGAGGGGTCTATATCACAATGTTGAACTAACAAAAGTTTGATCGTTATAATATTGAACCCTAAAGTCCGAAACCCAACAAAACCGAAAACACAGAACAGCGCTTTTTCCCCCAGGGAAAAAAATTGCTGTCCCGTGACAAAAAAAAACAAAAAAAAAAAAAAAACTTAACTTTAATCTTAAACTGTAAGAAATAAATACTATTTTCATTTTTTATTTAATAATAAAGAAGAACATAGCAGAAATCCAGTCTAGGCACTTTAAAATCTTATATGAGTATGAGAAAATGGGAACACATTCAGAAAGCTGAACATTCTGACTGTTGTTGTTTGTCTTTTCAGCTTTTTCCGGTTAGGTGTCACCACAGCGGAACTCGAGTCCGCTAATGACTGACAGTAGATTTTTATGGTGCCAAGTTGACAGCCCGACACCCAACCTTCAGCGAAGGCACACCCATTCACACTTGTCTTTTAGAGACCAATTGACCGCAGGGAGGACATGCAGACTCCACACAGAAGGCAATCCAGCTGAGAATCGAACAAGAGAACCTCTTGCTGTGAGGCAACAATGTTACCACCGCACCACCGCATATGCACTCTAAATACTGATGCTGAACAGTTGAATCACACAACACTGACACCAAGCAAAATAAAGAAATAACACAGGTTCTATATTCTGAATGTATTCAGATAAAATTAGACATTGGATACAAAAGAAATGCAAAGAATGGCACAATGAGTTGGAACACAAGCAACAGCAAATAGATATTGCCAATACAAGTGCTGAAAAGGAGAAAAATGTTAATATACAAAGTGAAAACCTTAAATAAGAGACATGAATGAATACTTTATCATTAACAGGAAATAGTACAGGAGAAATGGAAACTTCCATCATAGGTTCATAGGTTCATACTAGGCTATCTGCCCTAGGGCATTTATAAGCCTAGCCAGAGTGTGTTTGGCTTTCGCCACCCATTTTAAATTAATTTTGCTATGCCCTTTTTCGAGGTTAGCATACTGTGCCTCTGTCTAACAGTGACACAGAAGTGATACCCGGGGTAAACCTACGATCTCCCATCCACTCATCAAGATTCCTCTTGAAGAGAGTCAATGAGGGACTCTGCCTAACCTGGACTGGGATTTTATTCCAGAGTGAAGGGAGCCTCTGGGTTATGAATCTGTCCCTCCAGCATGTCCTATTTATTTCAGTGCTGAAGTTCAAGTCTCTCAAGCGCGTAGCTCGATGGGATTTGGATTTTGTGAGGTGCAGCATGTCCATTAATTCCGGGTTGGACATGGCTTTATACGTCAGGCACAGATCGCCTCTGAGCATGTGGTATGCCATTGAGTAGAGCTGGAGTTTCTTTAACTGGGCAGCATATGGCATCTGTTTGAGCCCTTTGATCCTCTTGGTGAGGAACTTTTGGGGTCTTTCCAGTTGCTGCAGGTGTCTGGTAAGGTACATCCCAAAAGGGGCATGGTACTCAATTATGGGCCTGATGAGGGATGAGTAAAGAGGCACGATGACCTCCCCTGATCTAGATGTGAATCCCTTCATGATTAGGTGGGCTATATAAAATGTTTTTCTAACCACTTTGGCCACATGGTTGTCAAATGAGAGATTGCTATCAACTTGGGTCCCCAGGTCCCTAATTACTTCTTCTGTACTTAATGGATTACCACCTATGTGGTAATTTGTGGGCACTTTGTTTTTGCCAAAGGGGATAACTATACACTTTTTGGCGTTTAGCTTGAGGCCATGGCTCTGGCACCAGTTGTCTGTTTCTATGAGGCCCTTTTGGAGGATGCTTGTGTCAGCTGGACAGTCGATTATGGTGCCCAGTTTGCAGTCATCTGCAAACTTGGTCAGCCACAGTACTTCCGTGTTGGCCTGTACCTCCGAGAAATATATACTGAACAAGAGAGGTCCCAGGACTGAGCCTTGTGGGATGCCACTTGTAACTGGTTTGGAGTCTGACATGGCTCCAGCAATTCTAACCATGTGGGTTCTGTCCTTGAGCCAGTTTGCAACACATCTAGTGACACAGGGGTTTATATTTAAGCTGGTGAGCTTATCTATAATGCCAGAGTGGGGTATTGTATCGAAGGCTTTTGCAAGGTCCAGGTAGGCTGTGTGGATCACCTTCCCCTCATCAATGGCCTTGGTGACTGTTTTAAAGAATTCGACCAGGTTTAAGAGACAGGATCTGCCCTTAACAAAGCCGAACTGGGTAGGATCCAGTGTCTGTAGGTCCCCAATATCTTTATTTATGAGGTCCATGATGATCCTTTCCATAGCTTTGCAGACCAAGCTAGTCAGGCTTATGGGGCTATAGTTTCCAGGATCCGTTGAGGCACCACCTTTGTGGAGAGGGACCACTGTTGCTGTACGCCACACTTTGGGTACAAATCCTGTAGTAAGGCTGAGATTGAACAGTAGTTTTATGTTTGGGTTTAGCTTTTCTTGGAGTTCATGTAGGACGCAGTCCAGGACACCGTCTGGTCCCATTGATGCTATGTTTTTTGCTTTGGAGAGGGCGGCTCTTACCTGAGCATCTGCAATGTCAGGGAGGCAGCACTCTGCTGGGATAGATATTTGCCCTTTTGGTGGGGAGGGGGGGAGAAGTTTACGCTGAACCTGTCAGCTAGGATGTTGGCAATGTCTGTGGGTTCGGTGTATTTTTTGTCATTTTGGACTAATTCTGAGCATATCTGGGAATTCCCACCCATGTTCCTAACATAACTAAAGAAAGCCTTGTGATTATCCTTAGTGTCCTGTGCAATTTTTCTCTCGAAGCTGGCCTTAGACGATTTTATTAGTGCCCGTATTTTTTTGCTAATACTGATTAGAGATGCCTTCCCTTTTTGGGATTCTGCTCTATCATGTAGTAGCTTCCTCCTTCTATTGTATAGTTTATTTATGGCTGGGGTCCACCAGACAGGACGTCTGCCTTTGGAGGACTGGGTCTTGGTTCTATTTGGGATTGCATGATCCATGCATTCCTGAAGGTGTTCATAGAATGCATTTAAAAAGGATTCTGTGGTCTGGGCCGTATTTTCCACAGGCCCAGGGGCTTTGAAGGATTCCACCTTGGTTTTGAGGAGTGTGAAATTTGCTTTAGAGAAGTTTTTCACTGTGGTTTTCTGGGCAGGGGGTGGGGTCGGGATGTGAATATCCAGTGAGATTAGTTTATGGTCTGATCTTACCAGTGAGGGATACACTTCTGGTCTGGAGCATTGCGTCCCCATGCTGGTGATGATCTGGTCCAGTATGTTTTTCCCTCTTGTGGGAGTGGTAACAAGTTGTTCCATAGCATTTGAGTTTATAAATTCTAGGAACCTTTGGGCTAGGGCGTTGGAGCTAGAGTAATGCTCCCAGTCTATGTTTGGGTAGTTGAAGTCACCCAATATAATGGTGTTTGGAGAGACCTTCATATTTTCCAGTGTTCTCAGGAAGGCCAAGTGGGGTTCCTGGGTTTGGGAGGGTGGTCTGTAGCAGGCTATAAACTGGAAGGCAGTTTTACCCACTTTTAGTTGCACATGGATAGTCTGTGATGCTTTGTGCTGTGCCACCAACCTGGAGGTGTGGGTATCTTTGACGAATATTGATACTCCCCCTCCTTTTGTGGTTCGGTCCAAGTTTTGGGGCCGAAAAGCATGGTATGAGGTATAACCTGGTAGTGCTGGGGTTCTCTTGGGAGCCTTGAACCAGGTTTCTGTTATTGCACAGATATCAATGCTCTCCATGCTAAGGAGAGTTTTGAGTGTATGCATCTTGAGATTTAGACTTCTGGCATTGAGTAGCATTACTCTTAGTTTCTTATCCCTTGTGATACCTATGGAGGTGGGTTTGTCTTTTGAGCCTTGCCTAAAAAAGGCACTATGGGGGTAGCAAGAGCCTTTGCCAATATCCTAAAGCCCAGGGGTGACAGGTGCAAGCCGTCCCTAGCGAAGCATCGTGGCTTGTCGAGCATGTCATCCCAGGCTGACAGGCATTGGATCCCCTTTGAATGACACCAATACTTTAGCCAATTGTTGAAATTGATCATCTTGTCTTCATATTGTGGCATCATTCGTGGTGAGGGTAAGATGCTACTCAAGGTCAGGGTCATGCCGGCCTGGGCTACATGCTCAGAGAGATCCTCTATGTTTCTTTTCATGTAGTCCAGGGAGGTACGTCTTAGATCATTCACACCAGCATGGATAATGATTGAGTCATATTTGTACTTGCCTTGGAGTGACCTGAGTGCTTGTGTTATGTGGCAGATCCTAGCGCCTGACAGGCAGCTCACCGTGACCTTCTACTTGTTCAGCCTGGTGAGCGGGACATCAGTGTGCCTGACGACAGTCAGCTATTACAAGTGTATCAGGTGTGTTGTTTAGCCTTAAAGGCTGTGACTGTTTGGCACACTGGCTTTGTGAGCTATGTGTTACACGTGTTTTGTTTTGGGGTAGCAGTTGCTTGGGTGTCTGCTTTGGAGGTCTCTTCTGCTTAGGCAGATTTTTATTTAGAGCTTCCGAGTATATTTTAATGTGTTTATGTGTTTGGTTTGCTGTCGTGGTAGGTCTATGTGAGACTGGAATCCCAGATAAGTGCATACACTGGTCAGTAGGTCAATAATATCAAATAAATCTAACCAGATTAATACTACTAATTGTTTAGAGAGTAATAGATATAAAACAGGCATTGATGATATACTTCACGAATTCAGAGTTTATTATGAAAAAAAATAATGAATAAAATAAAACCAGAAAATAGACAATAAAATCCTTGTTTGGCCAATAATATGCATAAGAGGTTATTCAAAGTTGTTCATAGGTTCATAGGTTGGTACTAGGCTATCAGCCCTAGGGCCTATACAAGCCTAGCCATAACAATTCCCTGGCTATTTCTTCCCACACTATTTACTTCCCTGGACCCCTGTCTAGCAGGGTGACTAACGTGATCTCCGGGGTGAATTTCCTTTCTCCCATCCAATCGTCAAGGTTCCTATTGAAGAGGGCCAAAGAGGCACTCTGCTTGACATGTATGGGCAATCTATTCCAGAGTCTGGGGAGTCTCTGGGTCAGGAACCTATCCCTCCAACATGTTTTGTTTATTGTGATGACAAGGTTTAGATCCATGGAGCGTGTGGCTCTGAGGGATTGGGATTTCTTTAAGTGTAGCATATCCAACAGCTCTGGGTTTGACATGGCCTTATATGTTAAGCAGAGATCGCCTCTGAGTAGACGATATGCGACAGAGTATAGCTGGAGTTTTTTAAGGTGGTCAGTGTAGGGCATCTGCTTTAGGCCTGTGATTCTTTAAGTGAGGTATTTATGTGGCCTTTCCAGTTTTGCAGATGTCTTGAGAGGTACATACCAAACAGGGCATTGTATTCTATAATGGGTCTAAAGAGGGATGAGTACAGTGGGACAATGACCTCCTTTTTTCTGAATGAAAAGCCCTTAGTGATGAGGTGTGCCACATAGAAGGATTTCCTGACTGTTGTGGCGATGTGATTATCGAAGGTGAGACCACTGTCCACCTGTGTCCCTAGGTCTCTTATCACACTTTCAGTGTTTAGTGTACTGCCACCTATATGGTAATTCACAGGTACATGTTTTTTCCCAAAGGGGATAACTATACATTTCTTGGCACTGAGATTGAGCCCATGGCTCTGGCACCAAGCCTCTGTTTCTGTAAGGCCCTTTTGTAGAGTATCCACATCATTTGGGGATTCAATAATGGCTCCCAGTTTGCAGTCATCTGCAAACTTTGTTAGCCACAATCCCTTAGTGTTGGCCGGTACTTCAGAGAAGTAGATGCCAAACAAGAGCGGTCCCGGGACTGAACCCTGAGGTACTCCACTTGTCACTTGTCTGGTGCTGGATTTGGAGTTGGCTACTTTTACAGTGTGGGTTCTATCAGTAAGCCAGTTAGCAACCCATTGGTTGATGTAGGGATTAATAGCCAGCTTAGTAAGTTTATCTATGATTCCAGAGTGGGGGATGGTGTCAAAGGCCTTGGCAATGTCTAGATAGGCTGTTTGGACCACCTTACCCTTGTCCATGGCTCTGGAGACTGATTCAAAGAAGTCAATCAGGTTCAGAAGACAAGATTGGCCCTTCACGAACCCAAACTGGGTTGGGTCCAGTATTTGAAGGTTGCCAATGTCTTTGTTTATAAGTTCCATGATAATATGGTCCATGGACTTGCAGATAAGGCACATCAGACTGATGGGACAGTAGTTTCCGGGTTTCAAGGTGGATCCCCCCTTGTGGAGTGGGATAACTGTAGCTCAGTGCCACTTAGTGGGCATGAAACCTGAGGTGAGGCTATGATTAAACATGACACTTAGGTGAGGTGCCAGTTCATTTTGTAGTTCATGTAGTACACAGCCAGGGATGTCATCTGGTTTCATGGATGCTGTATTCTTAGCTTTGGAGAGTGCATTTTTTACTTGTGTAGCCGTTATTACCGGAATTTAGCAATTTTCTGGTATTGAGATGGGCCATTTAGGGGGTGAGAGGGGGGTGAAGTTGGCACTGAATTGATCTGCCAGGATATTGGCAATATCCTTGGGATCAGCATATTTAATGCCATTCTGTTTTAGCTCAGAGCAGATCTGAGCATTGCTATTTAGATTCTTGGCATAGTTATAGAATGCCTTGTGGTTGTCTTTGGAATCTTTGGCAATTTTATTTTCGTGATTAGCTTTGGAGGATTTTATGAGGGATCTCAGTTTCTTACTGAGGCTAGTAAGGGAGTTTTTTGCATCCTGGGATTTTCCTCTTTTCTGCAAGAGTTTCTTCCTTTTGTTGTAAAGTTTGTTTATGGCAGGGGACCCCCAGATTGGCTTCCTTTTTTTGGATGAGAGCATCTTGGTTCTATTTGTGATGGCACGATTCATGCATGAGTGGATGTGCTCGTACAGTGCCTTAGTGTAGGATTCAGCAGTTGAACTTTCAGTTCACGTCTGTATGGGTGTCATGAAGTTTGTCACTTCTGACTTGAGTAGCATGAAGTTGGCTTTGGAGAAGTTTTTTATGGAGGTTTCCTTACTGGGGGGTGGGGGTGGGATGTGGATGTTAAGGGTGATTATCTTACAGTCAGACCTGACTAACGAGGGGGTGACCATAGGTGTGGAACATCGATTTCCCATGTTGGTAATGACCAGGTCTAGGATATTGGAGCCCCTGGTGGGACTATGGATTAGTTGATCCAGGGCGTTGGAATTTATGAATTCCAAGAACCGTTGGGCAAAGGTGTTGGTACATGAGTAGTTTTCCCAGTTAATGGCAGGGTAGTTAAAATCACCCAGTATTAGGGTGTTTGGTTCTATCTTAATATTTTCCAGTATGTTTAGAAAGGTGTAGTGAGAATCTTGAGGTATGGTGGTGGATCTGTAGCAGGCTACAATTTGGATTGCAGTCTTACCTAGTGTCAGTTGCACCTGGAGAATTTCAGATGCATTGTGTTGGGCAACTAGCCTGGTGGTGTTAAAGCTCTATTAAGAAAACACATTAGAAGAGCAGAATTAAGTATGTTGATAAAGAAATTAAAAGACAATACGTCTTATTTACAGCTTAATTCTAGAGGTTTATAAGTTATTTCTAACTAAAGATGTTTAATTACTAGCAAATGTATACAACAATGTCAAAGATAAAAATGATATTCCAAGATCCTTGAGATACTCTATAAAACACCAAAATTAAAAACAGATATTCTATTAATTATGCATCTTATCTTCCAGTCACATTATTAAATGTGAATTATAAAATGCTTATTTCACAATACATTGAAAGAATAAGAAATACAATTTCAGACTCTGTACATGAACAGCAAGTAGTATTTATTGTCAATAGATAAGCTGAAAACAATATATTAAGAATAACATATTAGGTAAGAAAGAAGAATGAAGAGGTTGTAATTTTTAATTTAGACACATAAAATCTTTCAGTACCATGAATTGGGATTATTTATGTTATTAAAAAAATTAACTTTGCCCAAACATTCATAAAATGATTGCAGACTCTTTATAATGATTCTAAATGCTATGTTAAACTTAGCTATTTGGCATTGTTGTGCATTAGATAAGGATGCCAGCAGCTATAGAACCACTGTCTAATTTTATAACAAGCAACACGGATACATAAAAGGTTTTAAGATAAATAATTAATGTACTTCAAAGATACTAAACTTTGAAGATGATATTTTATTAACCCTTATTGATATAGAATCTATGCAAAACCAAGTAAACAGCAAACTGATGGAAAAGAGCCACCAGAAAAACTAAATAAAAATCCTAATTGCCCCTTTTGGTAGTTTCACACCATAAGTTCCATACTCTGAATGCTGGTCAAATGTCCAATATAAGAACATAAATAAAAATGCAACAAAACAGAAAAATCCACAAACAGCTGTAATAAATACAGGTTAAGCGCTTTCATCCCTACCACAGCATGGGACTTCATTAGAACAACAACTTCTCAAAAAACACTTATTTAAATATGTAAAACAGATCTAATTAAATGTTAATATAACAATTAATACCATTAAATAGCAAAGCATGTTCTTTCATTAAAGGTCAAGGTACCCCTATATAATCTCACACATAATCACAATGGTTTTAAGCATCACATAATAGATTATATAAAAATATTACTTAAAAAATGTTTCCTAAAAAATGTTTCTTAAAAAATGATTCTTAAAAAAATATTAATAATGAAACACATTAATTGCATTGTGTCAAAGGTTCAAAGCTCTTCTTTTCAAAACTGGCAAGATAGAAAACAAATCATTAATATCTGGTGGTACGTAAGCTTCTAGCTTGGTTATCCAAAAGTATTCTCTTATTTCAACAAAAAGTCCCCCCATCCTCAAAGGCACTAGTTCTAGAATTCCAAACCTAAACTTTGTAAAACCTGGATACTGCAGGGAATGTTTAAACAAGGAATTGTTAATGTTCTTTTTGGACATTGCATATAAGTGCTCATAAATCCTGTTTTTCAATTTTCTTTCAGTTTTTTCCCACATAATAGCTTCATCAGTGGTCACAGATATAAATATACACCAGTCCTTCTGTATTACATTTACCCTTAGCCAATTTAATTGTGTAACCTACATCCTTTAAAGTAATGCTGTCAATATCCAAAATATAGGGACATTGCTTACATGTCCCACATTTTGTTGTACCCCTAATGGTAAGGCTAAAGGGCAATCTTGTGCTTTCGAACAAATGTTTGAAATTTTTACCTGTCTTATACGCAAAATGAGGTTCAGCACCTTGGATGTTGAGCACATTAAAGTTACTTTTGAAAATCATCCAATTTCTCAAAATAATATTTCTAAGTTCTCTCTCCCAGTGACCATAGAGGATAACCATATTATTAGAACAACTGGGGCATCTATTAGGGTTAATACATGAGTCCCAATACTCAACAACTCCTAAAAGTGGTTTAAATTTTGTTCCCCAACCTATTACCTCTATTTTTATACCATTAAGCAAATCAATAGGATAGACCCTATTTAAGAACATATTAATAATTTTCTCCATTTCCATATTCAAATTAATGAAGTCAGAGCTCATTCTTGCTGCTCTGACTAATTAGCCTTTAAAAGTATTCTGTTTGGTGTACTTGGGGTGAAAACTCTTAAAATCCAAATAATTACTGGAAAAAAGTGGGTTTTCTATAAATTTTTGAACCAAAGGTCTGGTTAGTATAATCTTTGTATACTGTGACTTCTAAATAATCAATAGATTGTTCTGAAGTTGTAGAAGTACATTTCAGTAATGACCACAAACAGTTTAAGTATTCCACAAATGATGAAGATTGATTAGGCAAATCCCTACATAAAACAAAAACATCATACAGGTGTCTATAGTAACATAACCATTGTGAAGAAAATTTAGAATTATGGACATATTTACTTTCCCAAGAGTATAGCACCGAACCGGCATACAAGGGGGCACAATTTGCCCCCATTGCCACCCCTTGAATTTGTTTATAAAATTCACCTTCAAACATGAAGTAATTATTATTAAGTATGTATTCCATAGCTAACATAATGAAGTTAATGAATGTATCACCGAAAACTGTAAGATTCCTAATCACCTCATAAAAAAGCACAAGACCCTCCTCATGGAGTACAGAAGTAAACACATTGATTACATCAATAGTTGAAAAACTACAGTTATCTGAATACCAGTTCTTGGTGATTTTAGTTAAAAAAATCCCACAAGTTCATTAAAACTAAGAAATTGGGTCCAAAACATTCTTCAGTAATGTATCAATAAAAATATTGAGAGGATGGGTGGGATTCCCACTCGCCAAAATAATAATCCTAAAAGAGATCATATACATTTTTGTGTATTTTTGGTATGCCAAAGACTACTAGGATCAATAGGTAGTCAACTCAGTCTCAGGTCATTCACACCAACATGGACAATGACAGAGTTATATTTGTACTTGTTGTGGAGTGACCTGGGTGCGTGCATTATGTGGTGGATCCTGGCACCCAACAACACAATTGTCAAGGAATTAATACAGTCATTCTTATTATAAATAACTCTCCCCCCTATCCTTATCTGGCTTCATAAACCATAAGGTATAATTTTGCCTCACTTTTTGCATTAATTCATACTCTTCATTCTTTAAATTAAATTTTTTCTTCTTGTTAATGTGGGGGTTAGGGTTCATAAAAGTAGAATAAATATCAGCAACACATACATTTTCAAAAGCCTGAATTAATTGGTGTGGGGGGGGATTAAAGCAACTCTTCCTCTTCAACAACACTGTCCCTGCCCCTGATGTATCCTGCTCCTGAAACATAAGCTGAAAATTCAACCTTCGTATAAATAGCTTGAATTCAGTAATAGTATCCACCAAGTTTACTCTAAAAGAAGGGACAAACTTAAAACCTTTATTAAGATGTAAATGTGTATAGTTAAAGATGTTGAAACCATCCATAGACTTGCATTTATCATCATACCATATGTACTTATAATCATCCTATTATATTGTGTTAAAGATGTGTCATCAGTTAATATTTCCACACTCTCCCCCCTGCCCCTGCCTCTTGTAGAATGTATGTGTTGGTTCTGGTCTAAAAAAACTTTCTGAATATTTTGATTTTCCAGGTGTTCTGACCATTTTAATGGAGGGAAATGCATGTTATAATGGTCATATTCCTGATCTATATGTTCTTCCTGAAATTCATTTTCTAACTCATTATGAAAATTATCTTGTGCACCAGTATATGTAATCTCATTTCTCATACCTCCTCTAGCACTATTTCTATTTATGTTGCTTCGTTCCATGTCTACCATGTAGGATTTAGGAATGGGGTACATTTTCTTGGCCCTGTAATCACAACTATTCCTTAGTAGCTTCATATGTTTCCTGTTTATGTTCAACTTAACATTCTTTTCAATCTTATTAAAAAAAAAAATAACATTGTATCGTTCAGTGTTAAATTCAAACAATAAATCAGACATAATTTCATCATTCAGTTTTTCTAACTCACTAAATAAACCATTAATATGTGTTTAATTACATTTTATAATAAAACGTATCAATTCAAAGCCAAAGCTATCAAATAATTGAAGTAGTTCGTCCATTTCCAAATCTACAAAAGTAAGTCCGTTCGGATATTTAAAAAGTCTAAACCCCTTAGTTATGTGCTGAATGTCTAAACTTTCTTTCAGAAACATAACATGGATAACCAAGCTGAAAGCTTACGTACCACCAGGTATTAATGATTTAGTTTCTATCTTGCCAATTTTGAAAAGAAAAGCTTTGGATCTTTAACGCAATACAATTAATTTGTTTCATTATTAATATTTTTTTTTAAGAATCATTTTTAGGAAACATTTTTAGGAAACATCTTTTAAGTAATATTTTTGACGTACTGTATTATGTGACCCTTAAAACCATTGTGATTCTGTATGAGATTATATAGGGGTACCTTGACCTCTAAGGAAAGAACACGCTTTGCTTTTTAATGGTTTTAATTGTAGTATTGACATTTAATTAGACGTGATGTATGTATTTAAGTAAGTGGTTTTTGAGAAGTTCAATACAAAATAATAAAAATAATAGATCAACACAGCTTGCTGCGGAATAATCAACTTTATTATAACACAAAAAGTGTGTGCTTTCATAATATTCCAATTGCTTCTTCAGACTAAAATATATACACTCCACTATTCAATTTAAAACATCTCTTAGCCAATCACACATTCAATGCTTATTACTACCAATAAACACCAGTTACATCATAAACATGAGCCAAAAAACACATCTATGGCTAGAATAAAAACTACTATCAAATCTTTGTATAAGTAATGTATGTAATAGCAATAAAAATGCATATATAGAAATGCATTGATAAAAATCTTATATATATATATAAAACCCTGCATACAATGTATATGTACCTAATATCTATATAAACTATGATATCATACAATCTGGTATTCAGTGCTTGAGTGGTCTAGCTTGCAAGAATGGTTTTAATGACAACATACCATTTAATCCAGGTGATTTGTCAGCATTGACAAGCAGAATCCATTTTTGTTCTGCTGTCTCTGTAACATTTATTATGTCACCCCCTCTTATTCCTTATGCTATAACTTCTAGAACCAAATATTAAAAATATGTCCCCCACCTTCTTTAGCAACATGTTGTGCCAATGCATTTGTCTCTTTAGCATTTTTGATATCTCTGTAATGCTCCAGTATTGTTATTGTACAATTGTTAGTGACTTTTATTCAAACGAATATTCTGCTAGCTCACATATTTTTACCTTCTTAGTTGTTTTAGACCTTTTAGACCTTTAAAGTCTTATAGTGACAGAATGTATTAAATTACAAGAAATGCATTTTAGAAGAGTTTTTAACAATTCTACATACAGAATTTGTAGAGCAGACTAGATTCTGAAATGTTCCTGAAAACATTTAAATGATTGTTACATGCTTTCCAATGAATTGGTTATTATTGTATTTATATTTATAAATATATTTATACTAATATTTAATATTTAGATCATGTATTTACACTTTTATATGTTTATATTTTTACATAGTCTCATTCATATAGATTAGGAAGTTTTTTCTCTCTCTAGCTTCCCACTTCCTCCCCCCTCCCCCCTCCCCCCTTCTCCTTTTCCCTTTCTTTCATAAATTTAACAAATGATTTATAGTTGAAGCTTTTAGATAATCGATATGTATCTATTATATTTACATGCCTTTAATGTCATTCCAAGCCAGAGGAGAGCTGGATAGTTTATATAGTCTATGACTAGAAATTATTTTGTTACTGATGTTTATGTAACTTTGTAACAATGAACTTTTTAGAATCAAGTTTATACAATGTTCTAAGTGAACTGCTCTAACCAAGGTTTTTAAAAATTCAATTAGTTTCATTTAAATAATTGATTTAAACTGATTACTTTAATTAATTGATTATAGGAAAACCCTGAGTATATAATAGCTTGTTTCATAGCATTGTTTTATGGTCTGAAGAAGCGTACAGGAGTACGCGAAAGCGCTCACCACTAATAAATTCTTTGTTTTATTATAAGTCGTGCAGAGTCCGGAGTTTATGTTTCATTATCAACACAAAAAGTGTGCGCTTTCATAATATTCCAATTGCTTCTTCAGACTAAAATATATACACTCCACTATTCAATTTAAAACATCTCTTAGCCAATCACACATTCAATGCTTATTACTACCAATAAACACCAGTTACATCATAAACATGAGCCAAAAAACACATCTATGGCTAGAATAAAAACTACTATCAAATCTTTGTATAAGTAATGTATGTAATAGCAATAAAAATGCATATATAGAAATGCATTGATAAAAATCTTATATGTATATATAAAACCTTGCATACAATGTATATGTACCTAATATCTATATAAACTATGATATCATACAATCTGGCATTCAGTGCTTGAGTGGTCTAGCTTGCAAGAATGGTTTTAATGACAACATACCATTTAATCCAGGTGATTTGTCAGCATTGACAAGCAGAATCCATTTTTGTTCTGCTGTCTCTGTAACATTTATTATGTCACCCCCTCTTATTCCTTATGCTATAACTTCTAGAACCAAATATTAAAAATATGTCCCCCACCTTCTTTAGCAACATGTTGTGCCAATGCATTTGTCTCTTTAGCATTTTTAATATCTCTGTAATGCTCCAGTATTCTTTCCTTTAAGGCATGGTTGTTTTTTCCTATGTAGAAAACATAACATGCGTTACAGAAACTAAAATACGCAACATTTCTGGTTTTACAATTGGCATAAAAATTTAAATCAATTTTAAAACCTGCATAAGGGTGTAAAAAGTGTGCAACTGTATGTATATAGCTGCATGCTGCACAATTCCTACAAACATATGTTCCTATGGGCTTGACAGGGAATCATCTTTTTATCAGGATTTGATACAGTTGTTCAATAGGCACAGGCTGGAGCTGTTGGAGCTTATGTGTAAACATTATCAGGCATTTTCTGATGACTTGTTTAAAGAAACAATTGAATTGCACAGTATGATCAGAACGCATATGGATTTTCAGTGATATAGATTTGAATATGAATGCATCAACGGATTTGAACATAGCCCAGCTCGAGGAGGAACCCTTACGTAGAAGTGAGAGGATTATGAATGCTAGGAAAGTTAACAATGTGGCTTCAAATGAGCAACATATTTCAAATGCGAATTACCAACCTCATGGGACTGAAAAATTTCAGAATCAAGCACACAATCACAACCCACGAGGATGCCAGTAGAATTTTAACAAACGGAAGAAGAACAGGCAGAGAAGGAAAATTGTTCACCCTCTCTTATGAGTACATGGTGCCAGATTATAGGTAATGGTTTTAATGACTTTAAAATCTATAACTATTAAGACACAGCTATAGATTCAGAATTGGTTGAACTGCTGGCCAAGGGGTACAGCTTTGTCCCTTCATACAAAGTGGATTTAGCAAAGACTTTGATAGACTTTAAATTGTTCATTATAAAGTTAAATCTGATGTTTTTTTTTGAGACATATTACATTAGAAGCACTTTTAACCCCCAGCTACACCCAGTAGTGGAGCTTTTTTTGAACAAGTTTGTGAACTGGATTTGCATAAATGTTTGAGTGAGTCTAACAAAACAAAGGTTTATGTACTCAATATTAGTAAAAGGGAGAGACAAGCTCTAATTACTTTATTTTGTTACCTGTAAGGGTCATGAAACTGGATAGGGGGGGTGGACTGGCCATTATGCACAATGATGATTACATAGAAAGAATGTTAAAATACCCTAGAAGTGATACATGCATTGAGGTTTCAAGAAATGATTTAAACACAGCATATTCACGTATTAAGGTTTATCTTAATGACATATTTACAGAAGCAAGAATTGATGTGGAACTGTGTAATTATTTAACAGTACCAGCCCCTTGAATACCTATCTTATTCAGTATTCCAAAAACTCATGAGTGTAGAAGACCCCCTGATGAGACCATTATTTGATGCAAGAACAGGATTATGTATGTGGGGGCAAAAGTAATAGATAATATATTGAAGAATTATGTGTCCCAGGAGAAATAAACATGTACGGACTCTTGGTCCTTTCTGGGCATGATTAACAGCTTAGAGTTTAATAGTGAATGTGGCCTTTTAATTGACCATGTGAAAGATTTGTACTCCTCCATTCTTCACATTGAGGGGATAGAGTGGGTTAGTCAGATGATGAGAACTAGAGGTGCCCCAAATGAGGAGGCCCAGTTGGTCGAAGAATTACTAGAGTTGATTTTGGCCAACAATTATATAATGTTTGATAAAAGATATTTTCTGCAGAAGGTGGGCATCACAGTGGGATCCCCATGTGGTGCCACCTTCGCCAACCTAGTGATGGCTTACTGGGAGCAGGAGTATATAAGGAAAAACAAACATATTACTAGTCAAATACACTTCTATACACATTTCCTGGATTACATTTTTATGATTATAAAAGGCAGAGAAAGTACAGCAAGAAACCTTGTAGAATATTTTAATATTACAACACACTTTTTGAAATTCACATTTGCATATAATACAGTAAGGATAGCCTATTTAGACATAGACGTTCGTAAAGACATAAATAATGAGAGTTACAAAGTGAGAATCTATAGAAAGGAAACATATTCTAATGCCTTCTTGCATTTGACTAGCTGTCATCCATTCCACCAGAGAAAGTCTGTAGTCAAAGGCCAACTGGTCAGGGCAGCTAGGATGACCACAAAAGAAACCTGTTTCTTAAAGGAATGCAATAGTTTGAAGGGCATGTTCCTTAAGAGGGGCTACCCAGATGATTTAATACAGGAAATTACAGTAGAGGTAATGACTAAGAGGAGAAATGGTGTTTATAATCACATTTTGGGGAAACCCAACGAAAACAATCTGCTAATGAATAATATGGTGAGGGACAACAATCAAGTTAATGATACAGTAACCTTTTCTCATAGCTTCATTATACCATTTAGTATAAATGCAATTGAGATTAAGAACATTGTGTATAAAAACTGGCAATTCCTCCCATCCTTGAGACATAAATTGCACCAAACACCACAAGGTCTTTAGCAAGGGTCCTAATTTGAAATCCATACTGGAAAAAGCAGTCGTGAGCACATCTCATAGGCAGGGAATGTGAAAGTGTGGTATGTGTAATTACTGCAAGCATATGGAGACTGATAAAAGTTATAGCATAAGAGACAGGAAATGCACTATCAAAAGCAAATTAGACTGCCAATCAAAAATGGTGGTTTATGTGGCTCAGTGTGAACTGTGTCCAGCCTACTATATAGGTAAACCAATAGAAAGTTAAGGGAGAGAGTTTACAAGCACCTATATAGTATCAGTCGAAAGAAATATGAAAATTCTTTGGCTAGGCACATTATGGAATACTCGGGCCATAGGTTTAGAATTAGAGCAATAGATTAGGTGACACACAGTGGTCAAGGGAGACTGGAATCACTATTATTAGAAAGGCTAGAGTTAATTTGGCAGCTTCGAACTGATGCCTGCCATTACCCGGGTCTCAATGAAATGAGCTCAATCACCTGTATCTTAAAACTCAAAAGTCTTTTGAGATGATAATCTGAAAAACTGGAACATAATACAAAAGTAGATTTTGTTAAGTCATTTTTTTGTAAGAACAGAAATTAGATTTTAGGTACCAATTTGACTTGTTTTATTATTAACAAGACATACATAATAATAATAAAATAACTGAAAATGAACCTGAAGGTTTGGATCTACTTTTTAATAGTATTTTTAAGGACAATGGGATAGAAAGGGTTAATTCAAATTCAATCTAAGCTACAAACCTGCAATTAATAGGCCAACTAACTCTCTCCTAGTCTATCATCTCAATATTAGAAGCATTAATAACAAGGTGCATGAATTGCATGCACTTCTGGATGTCCACTCCCCTGAGATTCTCTGTTTATCTGAAACCTGGTTAAAACCTAACACTAAAGACAATGAAGTGTTACCACCTGGGTACAACATACACAGGCTGGGTCGTGCTTCGAGGAAGGGGGGTGGGGTAGCTGTACTCTATAAATCTGAGTTGACTGTTACCATAGATGTAATACAACCTCCTCAGATTAATAACTCAGAGATTCTTGCCACCAAATTGAAACTTAATAAAAATAAATGCATTAATATCATCTGTATGTACATTCTCCCAGGTGACAATATATCTACATTTGAAGATATCCTGCACTGGCTATCATGTCACTACCCCCAAGAAACCCTACTACTTGGAGACTTTAACATAGACTGGGGCACATGTTCCTCAGAATCCCCAACCACCCATATTAACCTGCATCCATTTACACAAATCATATCCACCCCTACCAGGATAGGTAAACCCAACCAAAAAGAAAGTATACTTGACTGGGTACTCATAAACAGTCACCCCCAACTGTACACCTCTGGTACCCTCCTTAATGGCCTAAGCAATCACCTTCTCACATATGTAATTAAGCACAAAACCATTAATTCCAACAACCTTTACTCAGAAAGTTTAGAAACAATAAAAACTTTGACCCTGCCAAATTCCAAAAAGAACTAAACTCATGTAATTGGTCTATTCTAAAACACCTCCCCTTAGAGGAAGCAGTAGCATACTTTAACAACAAATTCCTTGAGATCCTTGATTTGCATGAACCTGTTCGTTCAAAGAGAACCAAGGCAAAAACTGCACCATGGCTTTCTATAGAGTCTAAACTCAAAATTAACCTTAGAAACAAAGTATGGGCTTTATGGCATTCTTCTAAAGATCCTCAAGATCACATTAAATACAGGCAATCCAGGAATGAAACCAAAAAATCAATTTTACAAGACAAAAAACAACACTACTGTAATTTACAGACAGTAAATCAAAATAACCCTCAGAAGTTTTGGGCAGGTTTAAATAATCTACTACATCCTGGACAAACTTCAACCCCGATCTCTGCTGCTACTATTGATAAAACCCCTGAAGATGTTTCTGATAGTTTTAACCAATTCTTTACTGAGACAATTCAAGCCCTAGCTAGCCAACTACCTCCTAGCTCCCCTGGTCCTGAAAGTAGCACCCCTAGAAACCTACTCGCATTCAGCTTCCAACCAGTCGCCACTTCCCTTATCCATACCTTGATCAAAAAAATAAAACCCACTACACTTTCTGCTGATCAACTCCCTGCCGATTACCTACAAAAATCAGCTGATGCTATTGATTACCCCGTCTCAATACTAATCAATCGAACCATAGTAGAAGCTAAAATTCCCACCATCTGGAAAATATCTTATGTAATCCCACTTCACAAAGGAGGCAGCTCTACTGAATTCTCCAATTATAGGCCAATAGCTATACTCTCTCCACTTGCAAAGATTATGGAAAAATGTATTCATAGACACCTCATGCACCACCTAATCCAAAATCGCCTTATGGCAGACACTCAGCATGGCTTCTGTCCTCATCACAGTACTACTTCAGCCCTCCTAGCCTTTACTAACACCATAAACCATAATTGCAACAATAATTATATATCCTCAGCCCTCTTTTTGGATCTTTCCAAGGCATTCGATATGATTGATCACCAACTTTTAATCCACACCCTGCAAACATTCTGTCTAGATACTGGAGCCCTCCACTGGTTTCAATCCTACCTAAATGGTCGACAGCAGGCTGTCCTCTGGCAGAACAAACTCTCTAACCTTCTACCTAACACCCTTGGAGTACCACAAGACTCTATACTAGGGCCCTTGCTGTTCTCCATCTTCATTAACGACCTTTATACTGTCATCCCAAAAGTCAGCTGTATCCAGTATGCTGATGACTCTACTCTGATTTGCTCAGCCACATCTCCAGTAGAGTTATGGTCAGCTACCCAGACCACCTTTAATACAATAGAAAACTGACTTTCTGAACATCGTCTGATCCTAAATCCCAAAAAAACTAAAATGCTGTTATTTTCACCAACACGTAGGTCTACCACTTTCACCTTTACCATAAAATTAAATGATGGCACAATAATCTCCCCTGACCCATCTACAAAACTATTAGGTGTCATCATAGAAAATAATCTAAAATTTGACCTACATGTTAACCAAACTATCAAAACCATCAATAAAAAACTACGGTCATTTTACAGAATAAAAGCCTTCCTAACCCCTCCAGCTAAAATTGCCATAGCTCGCTCTCACCTTCTTTCAACCCTTCTGTATGCATCCCCTCTACTCTCGAATTTAAACAAGACTGTCCTTAACAAACTCTCAATTTGCTACAACCACATTGCCAGGTTTGCCACTGGGCTGCCTTTTAGGACACATCATTGCATCAATCTAAATCAGCTTGGGTGGCTTGAACTACCCAGCCTAATCCAGTATAACCAACTGATTATGGCCTATAAAATCCTCTATAATCCGGACAATACTCCTGCACTTAAAAATATTATCACCCCTATAACAATCCTAGACCGCTTCGATCCTCTAACAAACTACTAATTCAGACTAGCAAAATTAATAACACAGCCGGTGATTCTCTCTTTGCAAACTCTGTAAGTAGATCCTGGAACTCTCTTCCAGCCGATATTACCTTACTTTCCACCTTAGGTCAATTTAAAACTAGACTCAAACAACATTTGTCACTTAACTGGCTATGTCAATGTATCAAGCCTGGCTAACTCTCTCTAGAATGTGTAAAAATCTGTTAACCAGTTTACTGTGTAATTTAATTTAATCCTGACTTGTGCTCAGGATTAACTATAACCTGTGGAACTTGTTTAACTTGCTTACTTATGTAATCTCTGTAAATAATCTGTTTGTAATATGTAATGCTGGTATTATGTAATGCTGTATCTGCTTACCCTTGGAGCTTTTTTTCCCGGGCCTCCGCTGAAAATGGACATGCATCCAGTTGGACTATCCCTGTCAACAAATGTAAAATAAAATAAAAAAATAAATAAAACTGAGATGTGGAATGGTGAGCGAGTACACCATTGGTTCATGTGACTTGTCAAGCATGTATTTTAATGAATTAAGAAAGAATGTGTTTTATCTGAAGTCTCACTATTGAGTGAGACGAAAAGTGCTTAATTAAACTTACTCGTTATTTTACCATGGATTGGTTGGTCCATCTTTATTCAGCAGCAATTGTGCATTTTAAGAATGCAAGGTGACTATTCTCCTTCCACTTATGTGTTTTATTTCCATTGTGGTTATTTGCTTAATATTGTTTATCATGTACGTACTATTAAACATTAAATGTGCTTGTTTTCCAACATATAACTACATAATTTAACACATTCAGTATGGCCATGTGTCACTGATGCCTATTTTGCCTAGGCCGCTGATGACGACACATTTCTCTTTTATCTGTAATACTCCGAGATAATCACACTGTCCACTTTTATATGTGTGAATATAGTCATACAGATATCAGTTAGTCAGTACTGCTTTACAAAATGCACAATATTGCTAAATACCTGTTTGTTGAACAGAAAACTAATGCAGGGCTGAGTGTCTACCATAAGTTTTATGTTTTAAAAGCTGATGTTCTCTGGCAGTTGTGTGGAGCATGCAGGCCTATAGGAAACAGGTGTAGAATGATTTCATGTTCCTCCATTATCTGCAGGAAAATAGATACCCACACACAGTAGTAGTTTGTTAAAAAAGAAAGTATCATGCAGGATTGTGTTGTTTATTAGCTCAGCCTGTTAGGTAAGAGGAAAACGTGCACATATCATGGCTAACTGTGTGTTCAAATCCATATAGGGGATATCTTTCATTAAATCTTCAGCTGTGTGTAAATGTTTTGAAAATGCTTGTATCGATACCTGCTTGTTGATGTTTACAGGTATTTAGCACATGCTTATGACTAGAGTGTGTACTGGTCAGATTTCTATGAATATCTCTAGTACCCATAATTACAGCAGCTATTTTACTACAGTTTTATGTGTAAAGCTTTGAACATAGTTGGATAGTTTGGCTGAATGAATTTGGAATACAATCATACCTCTCGACCTCTTAATACAAGAAAGCTGGACAAAGCCCAACAAAAAAGGCCACAAAACAGGAACATATTTTAATATTGCTCTTATAAACTTAGAACTGGCATGGTTTTAACATACATTTTTTTTTAAATTTGAAACACAAATGTATATCATTATTTAGTGACTTCAATCCTCAGATCATCCCAGTGATTTTTCAAGAAAACAACAAATTTTATAAGGAACAGACCAAAAGTATTACTCAAATATCTGGATACTCTGCGAAAATCTGGACATTTGGGAGTTATGAATTCAATAACACTGGCAGATTTGTTGTACTTTACAGCTCTGTCATTGTTTATTAACTCCAATTCACCACCCCTCTCATACTGTTATATGGAGGGAGTGAGATGGACAGCTCTATATTATGACTGTAAATCAGGGACATCCTCTGATATCAGGGAATTTTCTCATGTATAAATTCTAATGCAGCAACAATATACATATTTTCTGCTCACCTACCTAAACTACATTTGTGTGTATGTGTGTCTGTCTGATGAACAGAAATTTGCAGCTATCTGTTAAGAGCAGCTATGAGTTATATAACAGAGTTCCACTGTGACAGCTATGAAATGTTACAGCTGTGTTTTTGTGTTGTGACCACTGTGTTGACATGCTGTCATGCTTGCATGCTTTTGTTTACAAATGCACAGCACTTGGTAAAAGTTGAACTGCATTTTAACCACCTTATAATGTGTAAGCTGTGATCCATGTTACTATCCAATCCCTGCACAGTCATACCTCTGGTTTGTTTAACTGCACTTTCTCCATGCAATCTCAGCCAAGATGGATTTGCTTGGCAGGTAGCCTCCAATCTGTGTTCATTAGTCTTCCAATGTGTACATTATTGTGTATAACACATCACAACATCTGTATACAGATCCTGTAATGTTATTCAATGTAAAAGTTAGAGAACATGAGCTGATCACCATGTTTCACTGTTATTTTATATCTACATAGTGTCGTTCATACATGATTTTTACTTTTTGCAGGTGATGAAGACGTCACTAGGAAACAAGCTTTGTGCATTGACTGGATGCACAGGCTGGAGGAGCAGTGCAGGGTGAGAGGTGTGTTCAGTACACTTTCATATTGTGTACCTATACTGCCTTGTTTTTCATTTCTAAGCAGTCAGCACGCTGATGTCCATGGGTTTCTGCACTTGGTGCATACATTGCTCCATGTGGGCAGGTGTGGTACTCATTTCATGTGTATGTATATGTGTACTTCTATTCATGCAGTGCAACACATTGATGTTAAGGCCAATATACTATCTCCCTGTAAGTCACAGTTATGCATTTTGCAGTTAACATGTTGCTACTTCTGCAAGAGTTTCACTGTATATATGGGTGGGACTGACAACAACTCACAAACAACATTTTGCCCAAACTCCACAAATAACACAGTGGTATGGGTATGATTTGAGGGATTGCCATGTCATATCTTATTCGTTTCTCCCATGCATCCCTGCTCTTGCATTCAAACTCTATCTATAATTTCCTTTCCTTTCCTACTTTACTAACATTCACAGTTGCACTAATATATCTTTTTCTTATGTATAGTGCCCAATGCACCTCATTCTTGTTTGGAAATTGTTAAAGTATTATGCTATTAGAACAGAGTGTGTTTTTGTGTGTATTAGTTTAGATCTGTTCTGCTGTGTTTTTGTGTGTAATGTATTATCATGGAGCTTTTCTCCCCGGGCCTCCACTGAAAACGGGCTTTCGGGCCCAGTGGACTTCCCCGGTTATCAAACTGGAAATAAATAAATAAATAAATATGTCCTTGTCCCTTTGCTTTGGATGACACTTGTCATGTTGTCACACTGGCATACTGTCTTTGTCTGTGTTACATGTTTTGGCAATGATGGAGCCATGTTGTATCATATAAATGTGTCTGCTATATATGGGCAGTCCTAATTTACAGAATGCGTAAGTCACCACTGTACCATTCATGTATATACCTTGGTACTGCTGAGTTATATAGTAAAATTAAAGCCTGCCTTCTTCGGCTTATGTGACATTTCCACATGCATTCCTTATTCACGTGAATGCCCATATTTCAGCAAATTGTGTACATATGCACCAATTTATGTACATGTCTCTGTACATATTCCGATCAGTAGAGAAGCCTCATTGTACCCTGGGACTGCAATCAGTTATTGAATTCATATTAATTTGCTGTACTGTTTCTCAAATGACTGCCCTTTCTTGAGTCATATCCAGCATCAGTGATATATATATATATATATATATATATATATATATATATATATATATATACTGTTGTGCATTGGTTTGACAGTATATATGTGTAGGTCTAAAGTAGTTGGTCTATTTTGACTGATGAAAAGTGCTTTACGCATTAAAGTTTCTGTTTGGGTATTTACCAGAGTTTCAGTAGCTGTTTTGGGTCATACTAGTAGTTTGTCGAGTTTTTTTCGTGGATTTATTCAGTATATATGTGTATGTGATACTGATTCTTATCTTTTCCTGTGCCTCTTGCTGTTAGATGACTGCACAGTACTGTATGTTTGTGTGATTTAGACATGGCCATGTTTCTTGCCTTTGGCAATCTAGTCTATCCATAGGACGTACATTACTCAATTGCTTCATTGTAGTTTGGGTTGATTTCAACACCACCATACTTGCAGTGTGTCCCCTTAAATAGTGTTGTCCTGTTTATTGTTTGCCTACTTAGCTTTGCTGGCATGTCCTCCTTGATGTGGGCCCATGTTATCCACTTCTCTTCCCCCTTCAAAAGGTAAGGCATATATTTTGCATATATAAATGGTATATCTTCAACTTCCTTTGAATTATTATCCATTTGCATATAGTCATTTCATTAGAAGGTCAACTTGTGCCAACCCTATGGCCATTATACAGATGCAGAACATAGGCATAGAAGTTGCTGGCTATTACTTGCATTTCATTGTTGTGTGTTACATATTACCTAGAGTAAATTGCCATATTTCATGTTCACAACCTCATAGTAGTTATATAACATTAATCGTAGATTTCAGAACGTATATTAATCCATGCCATTGGTGCTTGTAAGTGTGTTGACATTGTTTTCTGGTAGTTTCCTGTTAGGCATAGGCAAACTAGGCAATCACCTAGGGTGCCATACAGCCCGATCACATAAAGGGCGCAATTTTAGTTATTTATTTATTTAAATGATTTTTTTTTTTTTTTTTTTGTTATCCAGTCTGGGTTTGTGCTGTTTTCGGCGGTACACTGTCCGTAAAACAGAGACTACCTGTGGCAGCCAGGAGATTCATTTTCTTTTTATTAAAAAAAAAAAAAAAAAAAAATGTTTAAGGACATTCTTCTTTAAGAACGCCCCCCTTTATTTATGGCCACAGATTACGAATACAGGTTGCAAACACCTGATATGCCTGTGCAACAGATTATGTACATCTTTGTTTTGGGAGCGCGGAATTTGAATTGCAGAAGACGTTGCATACTGGAGCAAGAATGGACAAGTGAAAGGTAAGGAGCCTGCCAGGAAATGGTATTGAGTGGGGTCAGCATTGTTTTCATCTGTTGTGATTAGATGAAATGATTCTCATCCCTTGAAAAAATATTTATCATAGGTAAGATAATGATGTTACGCTGGCAGTTAGCAACATTTCTAAAATGAAAGTTAATAGCATTTCATCAGTACTTTTGAAGGAATACTTGTCTGCCAGAATTATTTTACCTTTTGCAAATGTGGACCACTACTTGCTGCTGTTTATATTTCATTCAGTGTTAATGATTTTCACTCTACATGTTGTTCTATAAATGTAATGCAACTCTTTTGCCAAGCTGAATTCTTTACTATTTTTCAGAATGGCTGCTTACAAAATATCTGCACATAAAGACAGCTCAATTTCACTTAATGATTAAATGAAGAACTATAATAAAAGGGACTACAACCTTAAAGCTGCCTTTCCTCATCCTTGTAGATAGTTTTGTCTTTGGTAAGCAATAATGATTTTCACTGATTTTTGATCAGTTACATGGGGGAAGTTGTTTCAAGATGAGAATGTTCACATTTCCCTACAATTAAAATGCCTTTTTTTTCTGTCTATGATTATGTTTTATCTACATTTTCATGACTGTGCCTGGCATATGTTATATTCTAGTACTGATCATGGTTTGTATTATTATTACTCACCTAAATAAGCAGGACTAACATTAACTATTAGCATAGTTTCTTTGCTTAGGTCAAAACAAAACTTTAACTTTGTCCTGCACAAAATAGTATTTTAACTTAAGCAAGAACTTAGACAAAATTTAAAATTCTGTCTCTGTCTTCAAACAATGTATAATATTAGGTTAGATTTATGCATGCCTTTATAAGGGTGGGAGGTACCTGTATTACCATAACACTGAAGCTTAGCATGCCCAATTAACTTCTTATTGCAATGAAGTCATTTAATGGTGGTGCATTATTAATAATTTCGATGTTTAATACAAACAAATTGTGTTTTGTGTGCATGGACACAAAGGATTTTACAAGTAACCTCTCTCAATCATCAAGAGTTTGCTGTTGTTCAAATGCAAAAAGACTTGCTCCTTGCAGTCACACATAATTCAAGATTTAGTAAAACTGCATGATAAATAAACATGATGCAAGTAGGTTACTGTGAGAGGGATTCTGAAAAGTCTTACACTGAGCTACTCTGCAATCTTCAGGTGTAATTTAAGAGGCAATATAAAAAGCAACATCTTTCAGCTTTTCCCAGTTAGGGGTCACCACAGCAAATCACCAGTCCAGAGAATGATTGGTAGTGGTGTTTTTATAGTGTTGAGTTGTCAGCCCAGCACCCGGCCTTCACAGAAGGCACATGCAAACACACACACACACACACACACACACACCTACCTGCATATCTTTAAAGCTCACTCATCCACAGGGAGGACATGCAGACTCTGCACAGAAGGCACTCCAGCTGAGAATCAAACCAGACAAAGTCTCGTTATGAAGCAACAATGCTAACGACTGCACCACCGCGGCAACTAACTGAAGAGGCAATGTACCAAAGGCTATTTGTGTGTGATATGCAAAGGAATAGTACTCCTGAAAAGGAGGATTTGATCCAGTGCACAATGCAGTGTATGTTGGCTTTCCATACATTATTGGTCATATGTAGACATTCACACGTGTTAATTCCAAAAATACTAGCACCATTGTATTTCAAAGATTTTTGAGTAATTAAAGGGGCAATATAACATGTGTGTCCTTAAAGGTACAAATTCTTAGACAGAAAATTCTGTCATTAGTGCCTGCAACCCTCAAGGATATGTTCAACAATCAGAAATTTCAGATAGAAAAGAATATATCTTTTTATGATGCATAAAGTGGATAAACTGTGAAAATCATAACAGGTGAGAACTGCGTACATGAGAGATGTAGGATATGCCATTAAACTTCTGATGCAACACGATGTACATACCTAACAGAAATGGAGTATGAGCCATGCACCCATAATATCCCATAAGGTGAGTAGGGATAGAAGATGTGTTTTTCTCAAAGTGAGTCATGTAGCACTGCAGTCAACATGCCAAAACACTGTAATGTCTATTGGAGACAATGTACATGTTATAGTGCAAACTTCATAAGAATATAATCAGAAGCATTTCTCACACGTGCAGGCTGATTGCAATATAACAGAGCAAATAACACTTCAAAGGAAGCAAACCCACAAAGTTTTCATGACAGATTTACCATACATAAGCTGTAACAATAGTCATCAGAGTGGCTACTGCAGCAGTGATCATTCGAACAGGTACTGATAAATTAAGTTTACTTAAAAAAATGTACTCTGTCCATCGTTGGATCACTGCTGTAGTAGCCTTAGCTCTAAGAGTCGTTTACCATAGTATATACTAACTGGGTGGAGGAAGGATGAGGGCGCAGATGCCGCTGGAGAATGGTCTGAGTGAAGTCTGATCTTAACCTATAGAAACAGTTGAGTTTAAGTGTCTTGTAAAAGTATGTACTGATGACCAAGTTGCAGATTCTAGAATACTTCTAGAATCCATCCCTTTCTAAAAATCCACAGATGAGGCCAATGCCCTGGTAGAATGAGCATGAATTGCTTAATTCTGTTGGATGAAACAAAAGGTAATAGAATGAGACAATCATTTGGAAACAGTCTATTTTGACCCAGTATGTCCTTTATTCTTACCTTCATAAAAAATTAATAACTGATCAGAATTTATTTTTTTGAAAATGTTTTTATTAATTTTTTATAAAACATAATCAGTACAAAATGTGCAATTAGAAATGTATATACATATTTAAAAGTAAGAAAAAAAACAAATCTTATAGGGAACATGGGTGAAATTCTTGGCTAGGCTTATAAGGGCCTCCAGGCCAATAGCCTAGTATCATCCTATGATCCTAAGAACTTATGAACCTTAATACAGAAACAAAGAAATAACTATTTACAAGTGTCCATCAGCCTTCTAGTCATTCCTGTTGTTGCATACCTGTCCAATTCCAGAATTTTTTTTTTGTATTTTTTCTTGTCAAGCAGTTCTTTAAATTTTGTCTATACACTGAGGAAAGAGTTCATTCTGTTCATCCTTGATACTGTGTTGTATTTTAAGGGGGTGGGGTGCTGCAGTCCTGTGCATGCCCTCCTTTGGATGAGATGCCTAGTAATTATGAACCTGTTTTCAGTTTGCCATCCATCCCCTAGTGCAATATTACCCACTTACCGTTCTTTTTAATGTAATGTAGGCAATTTATTCTTCACTGACAGCAGACACTGAACTGGTAGATGAAACACTGAAATATAAAGTTGTTTGCTTGCAGCAACCTTTTCAATAGCTACAGATCTCTTTAATGTGGAATTTTTCCGATTACTTTTACTTCTGAGAGATTGTGCATATTGACTGGTATTGGTGGATTGTAATGACACAAGTTTGAGTGGCCTTTATGGTTGAAATGTTCTGATTTGGACGGTTTTGCCATTGGTTCATATAGTTTGTTTCATTGCTTACTGGAAAAAAATGTTCGTGTGTCTTCTGTGAAATGTGGCACAGCTGTGTGTAGGGTTAGTTTCCGTTGGTGGTGCTTTTGGATTTAAACAGCAGTATAAAATGGTAAGGACAGCAAAAACTGTCCAGTCCTGTGCACTTGTTATGGTAGTACAGAGGTTGCAGAGAAGATAGCATCTGGAGTAAGTGTTTACTTCTCTTGCATTAAGTGAATGTACCTGTGTCTTGTTCAGCCATTGTCTGTGACTATTTCATTTGTCTTGTCACCAGGTTTAGTTATAAATGGGCGATGTGATCATGACAGTGCTGCTTGCACATCTTTGGTTGCTTGCAAATCTGTGGTTGTGGCAATTTACCTCTTTCTCAAGTGTCTTATTTTGACTCCAAATTTTGCTCTGCCCCTCTTAATCCCTCCTAAAACTGGCAACTTTTCAAAAAAAAAAAAAGGTGAATTACATTTAATAAATTATTAAGACAATACAATAAAGAAGGATAAACAGGTAGATAGAAGCATAAGTGTTTTGCTGAAAAATGAGTGATTAATTTAAAGAAATAGCAAGCAAAGTGAATACAAAAATGTAAACGGGTCTCCTTTGTTTTTTGTCATTCCAGTCCTGACACAGACAGACCAAAAGTTATGTTCATGGCAGGGGGGGCTGTGAAATGTAACCTTCAAAACATTCTTCAATAAATGTCCTGTAATCAAAAGGACAAAGCCTCATATGCCTGGGTGAATGGTACCTGCCAGCTGATGGCACAGCTTTGGGCACCTGCTGGGACTGCATTATGTCATGAAGTGTGTGTGTGTGTGTGTGTGTGTGTGTGTGTGTGAGTCTCAGCTGGTTCTGATTTTTGATGTTATTACTTGTCAGATTAACTCTGGTATTAATTTTGGGCTTCGTAACTTTCGGAAAATGCTTGGTAATGCAAAACCCATTGCAGCAGAAACTTATTTTCATACATTTAAAAAAAATTGAAGGAAATAACTGAAGTGGCTTTCATGGGGAGTGATGTATCTGTGTGTGTGACTCAAATGGGGTGTATCATGAGTATGGCGTGGGTGTGGCGCAAGGGGTGCCAGAGCACTACTTCGCCTAGGGCGCCATTTCAGCTAAGGTCGGCCCTGACGCCAATAAAGGTCATGCATATACATTTACACCTGTATGCTGCCTCCGACATGGCATATGTCAGTGACATATGAATTCCATTACACATATGTTTGGGGTTTATATGCCTATTTGTGTATGTAGCAGTTAGTTTGTTGCTTTGCTGCAATACTTCTGTTTAACACTGTGCTTAGTTGTTTGCGTTTCATCTGTATGGTTGGAGTTGGTATTCTGTGTGCTGCTGTTATTCTCCAGCATTTCCTCACATGGGCTGTTGCTTGGCCTACACTTGCACTGCTGACAGACTACTTTGGTATTTTATTCAGTGTGTACTGTAATCCATATTTATTACCCTACACCACACAACTGCCATAAGTCATACACATCCAGGTATGACTGACACACTGTTTGCAACATGTCATAATATAAAAGTGCATAGGATTATATGTATTTCTACATTTCACTATGGCTGGTATGCATCCTCACCCTGTCTGTCTTTGTGTTAGCCATGTTTCAGACTATGCTGTCTGTTTATGTTACCTTTCCTTATTGTTTATTTCTGACCTTTGTCTGCCATGTAATATGATGCATGTTATATGTGTATACCTGCTGTTTTGCCCTTCTCCTCATCATTCCCTGTCTTTTCCTTTCCTTCTATTCCCAAAAAAAAAAAAAAAAAAAAGAAACGAGGTCTATTCCCACTAAAAAAAAAAAACAAAAAAAAAAAAACAATTGACAGTGCCTTTCTGACTGTCACTCAGATTTTCTTATTGCAACTCACATACTGTATGTCCGTCATACCCATACACTGCATCTCCTTTTCTGTCTCCCACTTTCCTTGGGAGTGTGCATTACCTGTGATCCCTACACAAGTCCTGCACCCATTTTGCAACTGTTAGCTCCTGCAAAGTGGCCATAACTGCTCTTCTCCTTTATTATTATTTATTTTATTAGAAATTGTATGGATTCCCTTGGAATTTGTAACATCCAACAATTGTATTTTATCAGTACATGACTTAATGTGCCATCTGTAGTTGTCTCTGGGCTTCCTGGAGAGATTGCTGAGCATATGTATTACTTACAGATATCATGCAGCTTATATTGGGACAGTATAATTTCCATAACTTTGTTAATGTACATTAAGCTTTACTGGACATTTTTCATGACTTACAGAGTGGCTGTGACTACTAGACAGTGAGCCGATGCTGCTACTCAACTGTGTTATGTACCAAGATAGTCTAAGTTTAGTGAAGCATATTTACATATTACAGGGTTATCTGCAACTTTTGCACTTGTATCAGCAAAATACACTGTATTCCATGAATGTTATGGAGTCTGGCCCATGAAGTAATGGAGGGCCAGGATTTCCAAATATAAAAATTTATGCCATAGCTTCTAGTTTTAAAAATAGTATGCCTTAGCTTTAAACTGAATATAAAAAAAATACGCATTTGTAATAAATTGAAAATAACCAAGTTAAATAAAAAGCAATGTTTTCTTCGGTTATAAATATAGAACCACTTTCAGTATAATATGACCAATTTATTGCATTCTAAGTATATACAAAATGCACTAAAAATATTTTAAAAAACTACTCATACAAACACACTAACTTAAAAATTCGATTATTCACTATATTTCAATTGGGAGTAAATATAGATTTGTTAAAAACAGCAAATGAAAACATGCTATTGTATTTAGATAGAAATATACTCTTAAGTTGGCATAATTGCATGCAAGGAGTGAAAATGTTAAAAGATCTGAGAAAGTAAATGAGATGGTATAGGTGAGCTAGAGGTTGGAGGTTAGAGCAGGTGATTAGTAACAATCTACTTACAGCTGAACATTAAATGTGAGATAATGATGGAAACAGAGGTGAATGAAGCTGTTATGTTGTATATCTGGAATGTTGGCATTTAAATTTGAATGGTGTAAAAGGCAGGCTTTTAACTCAGTCCAGAATAGTGAGTAAGAGATGATTTTGTTGCGGTAAGAAGTGAGATTTTCTTATAGCTTTGGAATAAGAGCAGGGAAGCAATGCTTAGTACACTGAAGTTTTGGTACTGAAGTTTCAAGCAAAGGTCCACTGTTGTCTTGGCTTTTAAGGTTATAGGAGGATATCATTGAGTTGAATTTAGGTGTTAATGGTAATGGAATTAGTGGGCAGGACTTAGTAAAAAAAACTGATAGGCAGCATGAGATCAGCTCTAACCTGTATATCTCCAAAATAAGCCATTCAGCTTTTTTTATTGTTAGTTAAGGATGCTCTTTTCTGGGGTAGTGAGCGCTAAATTTACACATTTTATCTGAAATGATTTGGATAGCAGTTGTGCTGTATTTTGGGCCAGCAACAATAACAGGTAGACCATTTTCCAATTGTTAGAGAAGGACTCATTTGCCTATGACAGATACGGCAGTACATAGAATATGACAAGGGGTGTATGATGAGAGATGAGCCCAGCTATAATCCTAGGTATATAAACAAGCTGACATTATCATTGTAAGTATTGTCTATAGTTTGGTAAGTGAGGATTTTGTGACCCTGGCAAGTCTCAGCTTTGCCACAAAGATCATGTATTTGGTCTGGGATGAGTTAGGAAGTGTACTATTGTAAGTACTCCAGGTGGTGTAATAACTGAAGGTGGCTTGTAGCTGATGATTCAGTATTTGAAGGGGGTAGAAATAGAGTATATTGTCTGCATACCACAAGACTAGGAGCTGATATATGTCATACAGGAGTTTGTTATTTAGATAAAAGATGATTTGGGTGAGATGAATGATCTTATTTTGATTGAAAAGTCCCAATTAGAGAGGTAGTTGTGGAACCAGTGTTGTTTTTAGACTTATACAGAGTTTCATCATGTGGGTTATGGGGATGGGGTGATCTACAAGGTCAAAGGCTTTACTTAGGTTGATAAGTATTGCATCTATAAGGAGGCTTTTCTTCATTTTTAAGGAATAGCCATATTCAGTCATAATGCTACATCATGCCCACTAGTTATGATATTTGTGAGCCAGCAGTTTGTGTTACTGGATATAATCAAATAGTCGGGTGAAAATTATTTTTTCAGGTATCATGCTTAAGGTAGTTAAAATGGAAACTGGACAGAAATCTGAGGTGTTGGTAGGTTTAGCTTGCTATGTAAGGATTTGACAAAAGCTCATTTTCATATCTTTGTTATAATGTCTTATGTGAAACATGGGATATAGATGTATGTTATAGCCTCTTAGTTGTATATAAAAAGGTGCATATTGTCTGTATCTATTGCTGCATCTATAGTAATTTCTTCTAGGAGTGGATGAAGGTCTTTTCCTTAATTAGAAATGAAAAGACAAAAATGCAGTTTATTGCAGAAGCAGTGTATGCTGCTGACAACAACCGAGAACAAAAGAAAATGCACCGACAATCACCAATACTCCACCAAGGGTGCTCCTTAGTAGATTAGCTCTTTCATTCATATACCATAAACTTCATCAGATAAAAATGCATCCCCTAAAGTAAATTTAAATACTAAAAACTTACTGTCCATGTAATTAAACCTAGACAATGTCATGTAAGTTTTCTGTAAGATTTACTCAGAACAAGTGCTATGGAAATGTAGTTATTTAAGCCTGGTGCTGTATCACTATTTAGCAAGACTTACTAGTGTGTTTACCCTGCAAAGATGTTGTTTCACAATCCCCTCTCTCAAATCACTTGTCAATTTTTCTAAAATAAAAAACAGAAACTTTTTGAGTTGTTCACAAAACATGAGGAGGGATTTCCACATACCCTTAGTATTAATACTATAGCAGTGTTCCTGTATCCTGTTAGATAATTTCTGCTGGGGTTTGCTCACATAAAAACTGGAGCAGGAGTTCCATGTTGCCAAATAAGCAACAGTACACCAATTGCAATTCAATTTATCAGGACACTGCAACACCCTAAGAAAATTTCAACTACAACATTATGTCCCTCATGAATATATCTGCAAGATTAACAAAAGCCATTTTAACTATGGACCCATTAGGCCTTTTCACCAAGGGTTTGTATTCCAGTTATGAGTTCGTATTGCTTCTGGACTTAAAGATGAAGTTAATATGCATTCCCTTCTTGGCTAACTCCAGACAAAATTCCAAAGTAAAGTCCAATTCCTGTCCATGATGTGATACAGATCATTGGATTTCTGGGAGCACTGTAATGCCAAAAGCTTGCAGACAGAAGCCCTTTACTGTCATAGCATTCACAGATGACATCAAAACTGAGCAAACTTTACATCCCTGCTTCCTGTGACATATTCCCAGAAGTCCTCCAAAAGCACACTAGGATAGACTCTGGTAAGAAACATATCCATAAGAATTTGGCACATAGTTGAGTGAGTAAATCTTGTCCCATTAGATTTGTCGATGTGCAGCAGCTTCATCAAGACAGGGTCTGAGACTGCTCTGTAGACCAGGCAGAAGTCACCTCTAAGCAGTCTTTATGATATTGAGTAAAGTGATAGGGCGTTCAGTCTGTTTGTATGAGGTCTCTCTAGTTGCTGCAGATGTCTGGTGAGGTACATATAAAAGGGAGCATTGTACTCTATTATTGGACTAATGAAAGCCGAGTACATGGGAGTTATAACTTCCTTAGCTTTGGATGCTATATCCTTGCTTATGATGTGTGCAATGTAGAAGGCCTTCCTTACTACTGTGGACACCTAATGATCAAAATTAAAGCGGTTACCTATTACAACTATGAAACCGCAGTTGCGCGAATATGGAAACGTCGACACATATTGAGCGAACTGTGAAAACACTGCATGTCCTGAAGCACGAAATTCGAAATGTCGAATCGTCATAGTTGGCCCTTCTCCAGTATAGCTCCTTAAGGTAAGTGTGCAATAAAAACCAAAACAAACCAACTTTAAACTAGAAAAATCACCAAATGAGGCAAACTGACACGACCACACACTAGTTTATTGTTAGCGCTTTCATATAGCAGATGCTTATACTTCTTCAGACAGTTTTTTTACCCACATCTCCCTGTTTAAAAAGCATCACAATTACATTAATGAGCCCATTAAGGACTCGTTATTCAATTAAAACAAGTCTGCTATTATGTGTCCTTTTAGTACTTAAAGGTAAAACTGGGAATTAAAAACATATAAACCTACAACATAAAATAAACTACCCTTAAAAAGAGCATTGTGTAATTTCTTCTCCACAATTGTGTATTACCATCTCCACAATAAAAAGAAAACATAAAAAATTCAAATTACATTTAACATCACATATCCTAATACAAACTAAATCACAGAAAGCCTTTACTTATGTATTTTATAATAAAAATCACATCGCTAATGACTTTAATTTTAATAAGCATTTAATTGAACATTTTTCGTTAAGACCAGAATAGGTGTGTGCAGCAGTCTGCAGTTGCCAAATGAGTTCTCGTTCTTCTAGTTTGAGATTCCAGGGACCCCCCCTGACATTTCTAGGGACATGGTCGACAACTGTGAATTGAAAGATGTGAGACTGAAACTCTGTAATATGTTTGGCCAAGGCATTTGTAATAGTATTTCTAGATACACAGTATAAATGTTCATATATTCGTTGTTTAAAAGGGCATTCCGTCTTGCCCAAGTAAAAGGCCAGACATTCATGACAAGTACTAGATATACTATGCCTTGGCTCTCACAGTTGAAACGACCTTTTATGGTATATTTCCTACCTCGGATAGTAACATGTGTCCCCACTTGGATGTATTTACAATAGTGACAGCGTCCACATTTAGGGTCTAGGATCCTCTCCAGGGATTTCAAACAAGGTTTTCAAATTGGCCCCTCTTCTGTATGTCACCAAAGGACCAGTACCCAGAATGTCCATGGTAACACGATCCTCAACCATGAAATTCCATTTCTCTTAGACTGAAGGCATCCATTGAAAATTGAGTGAGAAAACTGGTGACAAAATTATTTCCCACTTCCCCATTTATGACTTCACATCCTACTGATGAAATGGGGAATGATGGAATTTCTTCCGTAGCAAAGAACCCTTTAGTCAAGAGAGGGTTGAAATGGCCAATTTCCCTCTTGTAACTGACTTCCTTTATTAAACTATCTATAAGGGAGCCTGGATAAGCACGTTTAACAAACATGCTTCTAAGATTTTCACATTTTTTAAAGAAATCTTTGTTACTAGAGATCATTCTCAAAGCCCAAACGAGCTGCCCCTTGACTACAGCTCTTTTCTGATAAAAGGGGTGACAGCTGTCAAAATGCAAGAAATAATTAGACTATGTAGGCTTCCTAAAAATTCACGTAACATATCTTTCAAATGCTATGTCTTTCCAAAGCCATATGTCCAGAAAGCTAATGGTCTGTTCATCAAATTGGAAAGTGAACTCTAAAAAATCAGTAAATGATGACATAGTCTCGACTAATCTGCATGCATGTTCCTCATCCCCTTTAAAAATAAAGAACATATCATCCTGGTACCTCATGTACCAAACTACACTCTCCTTAAAGATGGAATGTTGGAAAAGATATGTTCACTCTCAAAATACCATGACAGCATTAGCAAAACTAGCACCACAGGGGGAGCCCATAGCAACCCCTGATTTTTGGAGGTAATATTCTTCCTTAAACATAAAGAAGCTGTTATTTAACACTACCTTCAACAATGCAATGACTAAATCAATGTCAGCTCCTTCCATTTGTTTAAATAAAAGGAAATCACAAACCCATTCAAGGCCTAAATCCAGGGGAATGACTGTGTATAGATCTTTAATATCCACCATCAAACAATTGTAAGAAAGCTCAAACTCTAATTTATTAAGACCATCCAGGAATGCCCAGGAATCCCTACAGATTTGTGCTTCAGATTTTAACAAATGTTTCAGCTTGGCATCAACCCATTTGGCACAAGCATAAGTAATAAACTGATGACCAGCTATAATAGGGCGGAAAGGTGAATCCAATAGCCTTTTATGTATTTTCAGAACTCAAAAAATAACTGGAATTAATGGAGCCGGCATGGTTAGATATTGATATGTGTCAATGGAAATAGATGTTTCAATAAACAAGTCACTAAGAAAAATCCTAATACGTTGGTATGCCTGATTAAGTTCATTTAGGGATACCCTTACGTAATTGGTACTTGTTAGCATACTATTCATTTTGTTGTTGTAACACGACTCTTCCATAAACACAATTCCCCCTCCCTTATCCGGTTGCATAACACAAATCTTTTGTGATTTTATGAAAGCAATAAATTCTCTCTGTGCTTTCGTGATGTTACTACAAAACTTACCACAGTTGTTTGAATTATTGAGCAACACTCTAAAATGCATTTCACTGACTTTCTCGAATAACGAAAGTGACCCCTGCAATGGTGGATTAAAAATGTTAGAAACACGCTCATCGGTCACTAGATTGTTGTTAACTCCAAACATAGCATTGAGATTTAATTTCCGTACATAAAATTTTAAATCGCACAATGTTCTAGATATATTTGCCCTAGAACTGGGCACAAAATTGAAACCTTTTGATAAAAAATCTACCATATCCTGTGGAATACCTAAAGAACAAAAATCATAAATATTAAAGTCACCTTGAGTACTGTGATGAATGAAAAGTTTATTCTCCGTGGTGTAATGCCCAATTCCTTGTTCAGGGTGTATTACCTCCTCCGCCGGTTGTTCTTCTTCCTCTGTTGTTTGGGAGGATTGTTGTTGTGGTATGACTGGTTGGTGTTCCTGTTGTTCTGAATGTGAAAATCCTGCCCATTAATGTTTTGAAATCCTGGTGTGCCTGAAGGATCTGCTTGCCGACTTTCCTGGTTATTCTTGATCCTAAAACTCCATTGAACTACCCCATTAAGTTCGTCGGCAGGTTCACATTCAAAACCTATGATGTTATCAGGTGGAGTCGGCGAACAGTTGTCAGCTACCATAGTAACAGAAACATGTGATACAGAATAACGAGGCAGAAAGGGAGGGTCAGGGTATGCAATTTTTTGTCCATACTCAGCTTGATCTCTTCTTAATCAACGAGTTTTGGTATTCAAAATCTTGAAAATCAGCTTTTCAATACCTGTGAAAGTTCTTTTGAAATCAAATTCATACCAGCTGAAATCAGGGTTGGTTTTGATTTCATTGTCAAGCACTTCCAATTGCGCTTGTAACTCCCTCATTTGTTTTTCATAATTTGTATTAATAGATCAAGCAGATCAAGACCTTGCTTGTTGAACAAGTCTAATAATTGCAAGTGGAACTCAGAGTTTTTAATGACACCTGATGGATATTTCCACTACCTTAGACCGTTTGGAAATATTTTTTGTTTAATGCATTCCCTGAAATACAAGATTTCTACTTGCAGTTTTTTGTACTTAAGTAATTTTGCATCGAATTCTTTCAGTTTAGAAACAATGTTAGAATTAAGAGAATTGTTTATTTGTATATTGGGGCTTTCCGACCTGAACAAGGAAGGCATATTAAAGAATTCAGAACTGCCAATCTGTTCATAGATATAGGCAAGTTAGGATTGATATTGTTGTTATCCTGTTGAGAAGCTGCCAAATTAGATGCACCGTTAATAACTTCAATTGTGTCCGGAGATGTTACAGGAGTATTTACACGTCCTACAGTGCTGTGTATACTCACTGTGTTGTGGAGAGGTTGAACAGTAGTTTTGAGCAAGCTGTCTTGCTGAGAAACATGCTTCGATAGTTCATCAACACGACCAGATAACTGTTATATTAGAGTGGTTAAGGCCCCCACAACATTCGCTTCAGGTATGGAACCATTAGCTCTATTAAGTTCTTGCTCTTGTGAGAATAATGGTTGAGAGAATGGTCCAATACCTGTTGCCATCACACACTTAAATGAAGAAAAACCAAAACAAACCAACTTTAAACTAGAAAAATCACCAAATGAGGCAAACTGACATGACCACACACTAGTTTATTGTTAGCGCTTTCATATAGCAAATGCTTATACTTCTTCAGACAGTTTTTTTACCCACATCTCCCTGTTTAAAAAGCATCACAAATATATGAACATTTATATTGTGCATCTAGAAATACTATTATGAATGCCTTGGCCAAACATATTACAGAGTTTCAGTCTCACATCTTTCAATTCACAGTTGTCGACCATGTCCCTAGAAATGTCAGGGGGGGGGTCCATGGAATCTCAAACTAGAAGAACGAGAACTCATTTGGCAACTGCAGACTGGTGCACACACCTATCCTGGTCTTAATGAAAAATGTTCAATTTAATGCTTATTCAAATTGAAGTCATTAGCTAGATGAGATTTTTATTAAAAAACACATAGGTAAAGGCTTTCTGTGATTTAGTTTGTATTAGGATATGTGATGTTAAATGTAATTTGAATTTTTTATGTCTACTTTTTATTGTGGAGATGGTAATACACAACTGTGAAGAGGAAATTACACAATGCTCTTTTTAAGAGTAGTTTATTTTATGTTCAGTAGGTTTATATGTTTTTAATTCCCAGTTTTACCTTTAAGTACTAAAAGGACACATAATAGCAGACTTGTTTTAATTGAATAACAAGTCCTTAATGGGCTCATTAATGTAATTGTGATACTTTTTAAACAGGGAGATGTGGGTAAAAAAACTGTCTGAAGAAGTATAAGCATTTGCTATACGAAAGCGCTAACAATAAACTAGTGTATGGTCATGTCAGTTTGCCTCATTTGGTAAGTGTGCAATAGTTACAGACCTTAGGGTTAGGGTGCGGGTTAAGGTAAGTGCATACATAGTAATATATGTAAGCTTTAGTTTAGGGTTAGAAATAGGGTTTTGTTAAGTGTATGTATGTGGATTATTTATTTTGTTTGGGTAGGTATTATGTAGCGGGCGGTGGGGTTGGCCAACTATGCCAATTCGACATTTTGAATTTCGTGATTCAGGACATTCGGTGTTTTAACTGTTCGCTCAATATGTGTTGACGTTTCCGTATTCACGTATGTGAGGTTTCACGGTTATAATATAGACCCAATTAAGGCTGCTATATATTTGAGATCCTAAATCCCTCAGCACTGGGTTTGAACTTAGGGGGACATTGTTAATGTAATTAGTAGGGCTTTCTCCTTTTCGGAAGGAGATGATAATGCATTTTTTTGCATTTAATTTAATTCTGTGGCTTTGACACCAGTCATGTGTCTGTGTAAGCCCCATTTTGTAGTATGTTAACATCTCTGGGGTGATTTGATGATTGCACCCAGTTTCAGCCATCAGCCATCTTGATAAGCCATAGGCCATCTGTTTTCACCTGGACTTATGAAAAATAGATACCAAACAGTAGGAGGCCTAGCACAGATCCTTATGAAACACCACTGGTAGCAGGTCTTCTAGTAGAGTTGGCATTCCCAATTTTGTCTCTATGTGTTCTGTTTGTGAACAATTTGCAAACCATCTAGTGAGGGTTAATCCCCAGCTGGGTGAGTTGCTCAATGATGCCTGATTGAGGGATTGTGTCAACGGCCTTGGGTAGGTCAAAACAGGAAGTATGAAGTTTTCTTTAGAGAAACGTTTTAACGGTTTTGCTCCTGAGGCTGGGTTAAGTATGATCATTACTTCAAATGAGGCTAAATTATGATCGGACTTTACCAGGGAGGACCCCACAAATGGGGTTCTGTACCGATCCCCCATATTGGTAAGCACCATGTCAAGCATGTTAGAGACCCTTGTGGGGGTGCTGACTATCTGCTTGAGAGCATTTTGGGTGAGTGTGGTTGTGCTCATATGTTACCCAATTGATGGAAGGATAGTTAAAGTCACCCATGACCAGGGTATTTGGCTGTACTGAGAGTGACTCAAGTAGGTCCAGGAAGGCTATGTGGTTTTTGTGGTTGATGGTGGGGCACCTATAGGTAACAATGATGTGGAGGGGGGGTCTTTCCTACAGATAGTTGGACTTGCAGTAACTCTAGGTAGTCATACTGTTTAACCAGTCTAGAGGTATATATGTCTTTAATGAAGATGGATAATCTTCCTTCCTTGTTTTTTTCATGTTTGTTGTGTGTTCTGCACATGTGAAAGGCATTGTAGCCCTACATGGCGAGGGTACTGTCTGAGGCCTAGACCTATTTCTCTGTGACTGTGCAGGCATCAGCATCTTCCAAGGTGGGAAGTGCTTCAAGTGAGTGCAGTTTCTGATTTAGACGCCAAGCATTAAGCAGCATAACCCAAAGTTTGTTTCTGGAGGATAGTTTTATGTCAGGAATTTTGTTCTTATGACATTGCCTAAAAAGGCACTATGGGGGAGGCAAGTACCTTTACCAGCAACCTAAAGCTTAAAGACAACAGGTGAACACCATCTCTGACAAAGCAGCATGGTCTATTGACCACATCATCCCAGGCTGTTAGATAATGGATTGAAACCAGAAGCTAAGAAAATTGTTGAAGTCAATCTTTTTTTTTTTTGTATTGTGGCATCAGCCTGAGTGAGGGACGAATGCTGCTTAGAGGTAGGTGCATACCTGCCTGGGACACATAATCTGAAAGCTCCATCATGTCCCTCTTCATATAGTCCAGTGAGGTATGTCTCAAGTCATTCACTCCAACATGGACTTTAATAGTCATAACAGTAATTGTTGAGAGAGACTAGAGACCTGAGTGCGTGCATGATTAGCAGATCCTGGTACCAGACAGGCAGCTCACCATGACCTTCTCCTTGTCTAGCCTAGTGAGGGGGACATCTATTTGTCTCACTATGGAGTCACCTATGACAAAGATATTTGGTTTAGATATGTTTTGCCTTAGCGGCTCATTGGTTGAGACACTGATGCTTGTGTTATGTGTAGTGGGTGGTGTTGGGACCACATTGTGTGCAGAAGGTTTGCACTTGGGAGGTCTTTGCTCTTTTGGTATATTTCTAAAGAGTACCTCAGCGTATGTAGGTTCATATGTCATGTGTTTGGTATGTGTGGGAGGTGGAGTGTTGGTGCTGACAACCTGTTTGATATTTGGTTAGTTGTTACATCAGAGAGAGAGAGAGAGAGAGAGAAAGAGAGAGCATTCATTCCAGATTCATAGTATATATACATATATATATATATATATATATGTATATATATATATATATATATATATATAACATATTGTTTTTGCATGTTTTAGGACTAGTAGGTTGTCTCTATACATTAGGCAATTGCTACATTGCCTTAAGAAATCAGGATGGCTGGAGAAATGGAATGAAAGTGACCTTCCATTATTCCAGGTGTATTCTGTAATAAGTGGTGAAGGGTGGGTTAGATGGACTAAGTCCTGTTGTACAACTAGTAAAATAATCTAATCTATGGGAGTTTTAGAGGCAGAAACCTGTGCCAGTGCCTCAAAAAGCATAACTGGGTTGCTCTCTGGACAGCAGTGTGCAACTGCATTGCACATCAAAAAGCAGGGAAGCTTAGGAGGGCTCCCTAGCAGTTATCTAGGGAAAATGTTGACTCTTTAAGTGTTTGCATCTATACACGGCAGTACTAACCCCCAATGTGCAGTGTGCAGCTATGCACAAATGCTGTGTTTAAATATCAACTAAGCAAAACACTTTTCAAACAACCCAACCAATAAAAAGCTGAAGACTGAGCCTTGTTCCAAAAATCCTCAACTCAGATGGGTCCCTGACTACACTCTTCTGCAACATGGGTAGAGTAGGGCCCTTTTAATGTAAGATGGCTTTAGTCCTCAGATACTGCCAAACAGTCTAGATTAAGAAAGTCTCCATCTAGTCTGTGCTATAAATTGTTCAAGTACTATAAAAAGGCAGTGCAGAAATCTCAGTCACAAACAATAAAACAGTTTAAAGCAGGTGGTAAAATAGCTGCAGGCAGTTTAAAAGTGAAAGAAGGTTATAAAAATGCTTACTTTTCAGTAGAATTCACGGGATGCCTTGGATTTCATTCAGATTGAATTTAGATCTCTGGCTAAGGAGGTCAAACTCTGATCAGCTCTGGTAAACAGAGCAAAAATCCCAGCAAATGCTGTGCTTAGATATCAGCTAAGTAAAACAGTTTTCAAACTATCCAACCAATAGGAATGGTACTATGCTACTCAACGCCAGAAGTCTAAACCTCAAGATGCACGCACTCGAAACTCTCCTTAGCATGGAGAACATCGATATCTATGCAGTAACAGAAACCTGGTTCAGGGCTCCCGAGAGCACCCCAGCACTACCAGGTTAAACCTCATACCATGATTTTCGGCCCCAAAATTTGGACCAAACCACAAAAGGAGGGGGAGTATCGATATTCATCAAAGATACCCACACCTCCAGGTTGGTGGCAAAGCACAAAGCATCAGAGACTATCCATGTGCAACTAACAGTGGGTAAAACTGCCTTCCAGTTTATAGCCTGCTACAGACCACCCTCCCAAACCCAGGAACCCCACTTCGCCTTCCTGAGAACACTGGAAAATATGAAGGTCTCTCCAAACACCATTATATTGGGCGACTTCAACTACCCAAACATAGACTGGGAGCATTACTCTAGCTCCAACACCCTAGCCCAAAGGTTCCTAGAATTTATAAACTCAAATGCTATGGAACAACTTGTTACCACTCCCACAAGAGGGGAAAACATACTGGACCTGATCATCACCAACATGGGGACTCCATGCTCCAGACCAGAAGCGTATCCCTCACTGGTAAGATCAGACCATAAACTAATCTCACTGGATATTCACATCCCGACCCCACCCCCTGCCCAGAAAACCACAGTGAAAAACTTCTCTAAAGCAAATTTCACACTCCTCAAAACTGAGGTGGAATCCTTCAAAGCCCCTGGGCCTGTGGAAAATATGGCCCAGACCGCAGAATCCTTTATAAACGCATTCTATGAACACCTTCAGGAATGCATGGATCATGCGTTCCCAAATAAAACCAAGACCCAATCCTCCAAAGGCAGACGTCCTGTCTGGTTGACCCCAGCCATAAACAAACTATACAATAGAAGGAGGAAGCTACTAAATGATAGAGCAAAATCCCAAAAAGGGAAGGCATCACTGATCAGTATTAGCAAAAAACTACGGGCACACATAAAATTGTCTAAGGCCAGCTTCAAGAGAAACATTGCACAGGACACTAAGGATAATCACAAGGCTTTCTTTAGTTATGTTAGGAACCTGGGTGGTAATTCCCAGATATGCTCAGAATTAGTCCAAAATGACAAAAAATACACCGAACTCACAGACATTGCCAACATCCTAGCTGACAGGTTCAGCGCAAACGTCTCCCCCCCCCTCCCCACCAAAAGGGCAAATATCTATCCCAGCAGAGTGCTGCCCCCCTGACATCTCAGATGCTCAGGTAAGAGCCGCCCTCTTCAAAGCAAAAAACACAGCATCAAAAGGACCAGATGGTGTCCCAGGCTGCGTCCTACATGAACTCCAAGAAGAGCTAAACCCAAACATAAAACTACTGTTCAATCTCAGCCTTACTACAGGATATGTGCCTAAAGAGTGGCGTACAGCAACAGTGGTCCCTCTCCATAAATGTGGTGCCTCAATGGATCCTGGAAACTATCGCCCCATAAGCCTGACTAGCTTGGTCTGCAAAGCTATGGAAAGGATCATCATGGACCTCATAAATAAAGATATTGGGGACCTACAAACACTGGATCCTACCCAGTTTGGCTTTGTTAAGGGCAGATCCTGCCTCTTAAACCTGGTTGATTTCTTTGAAACAGTCACCAAGGCCATTGACGAGGGGAAGGTGGTCCACACAGCCTACCTGAACCTCACAAAATCCTTCGATACAATACCCCACTCGGGCATTATAGATAAGCTCACCAGCATAAATATAAACCCCTATGTCACTAGATGGATTGCAAACTGGCTGAAGGACAGAACCCACATGGTTAGAATTGCTGGAGGCATGTCAGACTCCAAACCAGTTACAAGTGGTGTCCCACAAGGCTCAGTCCTGGGACCTCCCTTGTTCGGTATATATTTCTCGGAGGTACAGGCCAACACGGAAGGACTGTGGCTGACCAAGTTCGCAGATGACTGCAAACTGGGCGCCATAATCGACTCTCCAGCAGACACAAGCATCCTCCAAAAGGGCCTCATAGAAACAGACAACTGGTGCCAGAGCCATGGCCTCAAGCTAAATGCCAAAAAGTGTATAGTCATCCCCTTTGGCAAAAACAAAGTGCCCACAAATTACCACATAGGTGGTAATCCATTAAGTACAGAAGAAGTAATTAGGGACCTGGGGACCCAAGTTGATAGCAATCTCTCATTTGACAACCACGTGGCCAAAGTGGTTAGAAAAACATTTTATATAGCCCACCTAATCATGAAGGGATTCACATCTACATCATGGCCTTAAGCTAAATGCCAAAAAGTGTATAGTCATCCCCTTTGGCAAAAACAAAGTGCCCACAAATTACCACATAGGTGGTAATCCATTAAGTACAGAAGAAGTAATTAGGGACCTGGGGACCCAAGTTGATAGCAATCTCTCATTTGACAACCACGTGGCCAAAGTGGTTAGAAAAACATTTTATATAGCCCACCTAATCATGAAGGGATTCACATCTACATCAGGGGAGGTCATCGTGCCTCTTTACTCATCCCTCATCAGGCCCATAATTGAGTACAATGCCCCTTTTGGGATGTACCTTACCAGACACCTGCAGCAACTGAAAAGACCCCAAAAGTACCTCACCAAGAGGATCAAAGGGCTCAAACAGATGCCATATGCTGCCCGGTTAAAGAAACTCCAGCTCTACTCAGTGGCATACCGCCTCTTCAGAGGCGATCTGTGCCTGATGTATAAAGCCATGTCCAACCCGGAATTAATGGACATGCTGCACCTCAGAAAATCCAAATCCCATCGAGCTACGCTCGAGACTTGAACCTCAGCACTGAAATAAATAGGACATGCTGGAGGGACAGATTCATAACCCAGAGGCTCCCTTCACTCTGGAATAAAATCCCAGTCCAGGTTAGGCAGAGTCTCTCATTGACTCTCTTCAAGAGGAATCTTGATGAGTGGATGGGAGATCGTAGGTTTACCCCAGGTATCACTTCTGTGTCACTGTTAGACAGAGGCACAGTATACTAACCTCGAAAAAGGGCATAGCAAAATAAATTTAAAATGGGTGGTGAAAGCCAAATACATTCTGGCTAGGCTTATAAATGCCCTAGGGCAGATAGCCTAGTATGAACCTATGAACCTATGAACCTATAAGGAAAGCCCAAGACTGAGCCTTGTTCCAACCATCCACAACTCAGATGGGTCCTTGACTATACTTTTCTGCCACAAGGGTGCAGGGGGGCCCTCTTAATGAAAGATGGTTGGCTTTAGTGTTCAGAAAATGCCAAGCAGTCTAGATTCAGCAGGTCTAAATCCAGCCTGTGCCATAAATTGTTCAAGTACTGTAAATAGGCAGTGCAGAAAACACAGTTGCAAACAATAAAAATAGCTTAAGGTAGGCAATAAAACAGTTGCAAGCAATTTAAAAGTGCAAGATGATGAAGGCAGAATGGTGAATGAGGTGCATGTATATGATCTAAAATTACGGTCTCAGAAAGAGCAAACTGAAAACAAGATACTTAATGTAAATCTCTGATAGACTAAGAATAGCATTAAATGCTAGATACAAAATTTGTTCACAGCAATAAAGTGGTCACTTCATTAAAAGCAAATATGAAATATTTTGGTCCAATTAAAGTAGCACCAGAAATCTGAAAGTACCAGTGAAAGCAAACAGTTATAATTACATAGTTAACACATTAAAAGGACTTAAGAAGACTGTATAAAAACAAGTACAAGCATTTAATAAATATAAATCAAGTATACTGGAATAACGTATACTGGAGTTAGAGGGAAAAAGTAATTAAAGTCTTGTTAAAGGGCTTCTCGAGCAGAAAACATTTTATTTAATGTTGTACTCAAACTAGCCATTGAGTTTCAGCATATGGATGATGAGCCTGATATCCAAAACCAATCACTGAATGATGAACATGGTAAATTAAAACATTATGATCTTTAAGTTGGGGGAATAGCTTAGGATCTTATGTTATTAATACTTATTTGGTACATTTAATGCAGTATGCTTCCTGCTCTAGGGTGTTGGCATTCATATTATGCAAGGTAATAAATTTTCATCAGAAGCAATTAGTTGTCTCATTTGGGTCTTGACCTCAGCAACTTTAGAATATAATTATAGTTAAGTTAAAATCAATACCACTCTGGAAGTGAGATTGGTATATATCTGAGTCCAATAATATTGGACCAGATTTTGTAAAGCTCACAGAATCTGGTGCATTACTCCAATATCAGAGTGAAACTTGTGGATAACATTGTAATACGCTAATGTATGACAAGAAACTCAAAATAAGTCAGTGCACAATGGAGTATTGCAGTTCTAATGGTGTCCTATAGAATGTGCAAATAATCCGTTATTATATGAAATGGTTGTCCAATAATGCTGTACATTACCGAACGTAAAGATGATCACAGTTCAAGAATCCTGATAGGTGTTTAGAAATATAAAAAACAATCTGTACATTAAGGTTACGGATATCTACAGGATGTAACTGAATCTATTGTGATTACCAAAAGAAAAAAACACACAAAGTTGCAGGAGTACACAGAGAAATATCTCAGGCAAACATGGATATGTCCATATTTCATCAACTAACTTATAAAATGTGCTTCCAAGCTGCAAGGCTATTTGCAATACATATATATTCACATCACCCATTATAATAAACACACAGGCAACTACGGATAGCTTCATAATATGTGTGCCATTAAAATATATTAGCTTGGACTTTGTAAACTTTCTAATAAAAAAATTAAACTTGGAGGGCAATCAGACCACAGTGCCATAGCTGACAGCCTCTAACAATGGGTCTGGCCTCATTTGTTCTGTTTTTTTTAAACAATGGAAGGAAAGATAAACATAGGGATAGAGGAGGTGAAGATAATCACAGCAAATAACAATACAATTCAGACAAAGGTTGGAAAAAAAAAGTCAGTACAGGCAAGTTACACAGATAGCACACTGTACAACACGGGCAATGGAAAGTTAACTAACAGGGTGAGGATGCATGCCTAGTCCTGGTGAAATACAGAAAAACAAATCTACCTATGCACATCACATTGCCACATGTTGCAAACTGTGTGGCAGTCATTCCTGTGTGTGTATGACCAACAGTAAATGTGTGTTGTAAGGAAATAAATAAGGATCGCAATACAAATTCTATAAATAAATACATATCCAAATAGTCTGTCAGCAATGCAGGTGTAAGCCAAGCAACATCACAGATGAGCAAAGGCAGTTGTAATAATGGTAGATAACTCCAGAGGACAGAATCAAACCTATGACCATGCAGGTGAAAGACAAACAACCAAGCACAATTCCAAACAGAAGTACTACAGAAAAGCAGCAAATCTTGCTACATACAGAAGTAGGTGTACACAACCAGAACAAGCATGCAATGGAATGTTTGTATGTAGCACACATATTATGTGTGTGTCAAAGACAACACACAGGTGTACATGTGTATGTATGTGTGCCAGTTGCATAAATGGATTGTATGTGAAATCAATGTCAATACACATACATGCACCAATAACATGTAATAATATGTTAACATGTAACAGTACACCATAATAATTATAGCAGGATGTGCAGATGGATGAGAAAAAAAAATTAAACTGGGTAACACACAAGCATAATGAGAACAAGGACATATGGCAAGCATTAGCCAGCAACTTTTTGCACATGTCCTGCATTGTACAATGAACATACATGTGGAACATGCTCACTGTGTCAAATTAATAAATGGCAATGGACAGTAGATTTAACAAAGACAAACATACCTGCAAAAAAAAAATTAGGGAAATATGAAGGTGAGAAGGAGGTGGACACCCTGGGACCACATCAAGTTAAAGCTGGGTACAGTAAGTTAACACAATGGAAATGCATATGTAACACACACTGGGTGCTGATGAAGGCGCACAGGCTTATAGTTAAACAAATGTAAAATGTATGTGAAGTGAACAGATGGATTGCTGATGTCCACAGAACTGGACATGTATCAAACGCGCATACACATTTACGTGCAATCATGTCACATCAACATGCATAGGTAAGCAAGCTGCAAATTACAGTCACATATACATATGCTGTCATGCAAATGTCAAATAAAGAAACACAGGTGTATGTCAACCACCTTGCTCATTCCAGAGCATAGAAAACTTCTATGAGCATCATTACAGCCCAGTAGCAGTAAATCACTGAATGCTCACTCGTCAAAGGTACACTTCTGTGTTTTTAATTTTTCCAAGTCTTTTGGGTTTCTAATACCATAACAGGAATGGACTCCATTCTTAAGTAAAAGTACGATTAAAGTTCATGAAATTAGTATTGTTTCACTCTTTGACGTTAGCCAGAAGTGCTCTTTGCGGCACCCACAATGTGCCCAGCAATGTCTTATTCTGCAATCTGTATGGAGTTACATGTATTGGTAACATATCTATGTATGATTCTAAATTATTTTTTCCAAGACCCATTGCTCCTCCTACTATTGGAACTGTCTGGGTATCCTTATTCCACATTTCCCTCATTTCTGCCTGCAAATCCTGGTATTTCAATGATCAGTGCTACTTTTGTCTTCTTTTCATACTTTACTAGATCTGGTTTTCTTGCAACTATTTTTTGAACTGTTGGTAATGGGTGATCCTATGTGATATAAACTTCATCATTTTCTATAATGCTTTGTAGCTCATGTTTCCAGTGTTTTTCAGCTACTTCTGTATTATAATGTTTGCACAATCCCCAGTGCAACAGTCTTGCCACCTTATTATGCCTTTCAGTATACAGTCCTACTGCCATTAATATATCGCAACCAGCAACAAGATGTGCAACTGTTTCCAGTTCTTTTTTTACAAAACCTACTTTAGTCTATTTCTCCCACATGTTGAATGGACTTTGTAAACCAGTATCTGCATAGTTCACTATCTTGGGCCACCAACGTTAACCTTTCATCTTTTGATTTAAATTCACCTGTCATTAACCATTCCTGTGGTTGATCCTGATCAACATGAGGTTGTTCATAGATTTTCTATATTTGCAACTATATTTATGCATTTTGCACATTTCTTGCCTTCTCAACTGACCCTTCACCTTATATTCTTTCTCTTGTTTTTAGCCACATTCATTTGCTACTTGATTTTTCTCTATATTCTGGTTTGATTTCCGTTCCTCTTGACACAGATATGCTTCTGCTAACCTAAAGAGGGAAGTCATCTTAGACTTACTCTCCTCGTGTTTTAAAACTTTCATTACGTTTGGGTCATGATAGGTCAGCAGATATGTATGCAGTCCCACAATTTCAAATCTGTACATGTAATCAATTTCAAGGAGGCTCATACCTCATTGAGAATAGGAAATAGTCTTGGTATACACTGATTTTTTATAACTCATTTGATGAGCATGGAGCACCCTTCTTGTTTTCCTCTCCAACTGATCCAACACCTTTTGGGTCCAGACAATCACTTCAAAATATAAGTTAGAACAGAAAAAGCAAACTGGTTTATAGCTTGAACTTTATTCCTAGATGTCAACACTGTTTTCAGTATTAATTTTAGCCTTCTAAAATATTCCTTAATAAGCTTTATTCACATTTGTTCATGTTTTATTGCTGATCCTTCATCAATTCCCAAATATTTTTATACTCATTTCTTGCTCAAGTTCTTTTATATCACATTCCAGTCCTAAACTGATGTGTTGTTGGTGCTGCAGCTTTCCTGCTTTAAAGGTTGTTTTTGCTCATTTATCAAAATCAAATTACATTCTTATATCACCTGAAAACATTTTGACCACTTGCAGTTATGCTTTCAGTTCTTCATCTGATGAACTATACAGTTTTAAGTAATCCACAATAAGACAACGAGAAGTCTTCACCTTCACTCTGACCTAATGTGTTAAGTAGACAGCTTAATGGGTTAAGGACAAGACAGAAGAGCCGTAATGATAGAGAGTTAACCTGGAATATCCCCTGTGAAATGTTATCCCTGGAATAATAATGTGTCCTTTATCATGGCTTAACTACAAAGTGGTTTTCCACTGTTTCATGGTTGCTGTAATGTATCAGTGTAAGGTATATTGTATATATTTTTAAGCACTCTTTGAATGTGGGATATTGTCAAATGCTTTTTTATAGCCTATCCATGCCATATTTGGATTATTCCCCTTTTTACAGTTTTCCATTATGACTTTATTTAATAGCAAATGATCCCTTGTTCCATATGACTTTCTTTTGTTACCCCTTTGTTCTATTGCCATGATTGAGTTTTCTTCTAAGTGACTATAAACTCAGTCAGCATGAATTCCAATGTTTGCTTAATATGTTGTTGGAAGGCAAGTTATTTGCCTGTAGTTTTTAGCATAACTTGTAGGTGCACTGCTAAGTAGGAGCATTACTTTACCTGTTGTTAACCAGGTTGGTGTCTGTTCAGGGTGCACATACAAATAGTTCTTACTCATGGCTAAATCTTCATGTAAAGATCTTAATACTTTTAGCCAGAAGTTAGGTATTGCATCTGGGCATGGGGTTTTCCTATTAGGAGCCTTTTTACTTTATTTCAGTCTCTCTGGCTGTTAATTCATCCCATTTTCATATTATTTGCATTTGAACTTTTTGTTCTTTCTTTCACTTCTTCTATCCATTTAGCATCTTTCTTATGTTCCACAGGATTTTCATAGATATTTCTCCAAAATGTATACATTTCTTCATTTTTTGGTGGGGTTTAAATTTTTTTACCTTGTTTCCCAGTTCTCTATAAAAAAGTTTTAGGTCATCACTAAATTGCTTATTTTGTACTTGCCTTTATATTTATCTATGTATCTTCTAAGTTTTTCTGCCTGTGCTAATATTTTAGTTTATTATTTGGAACAGTGCATGATAGATCCTAGTCTGTTCTAATACTGTGTGTTGCTTTTATCACATCTATCTTTCTAAGTATTTTTGTTGATCTCTTCCCTCTTCTAACAGTGACACCTCTTGTCTTAATTGCTTTATAGTTTTCTCTATTCGATACTTTCATGATGGTATTTGATTTCTCCCCCTCCTTTCCTTTACTGCCCTGTATTTTTGCAGTAAAACTTTATCTATTATTAATTTAGCTGCATAGCAATAGGTTCACAGGTTCATAGGTGTGTACTAGGTTAATGGCTCTGGAGCCTTTACAAGCCTAGCCCATAGAAGTACCCCGGCATCTAGCTGCCTGACGTTAATTCCCACTGCCTCTATCAAGTAGAGCCACAGGAGTGATCCCCTGGGTGAACTTTCTACTTCCCATCCACTCATCAAGATTTCTCTTGAAGAAGGCCAGTGAGGTGCTCTGCTTGACATGTATAGGAAGTCTCTTCCAGAGCATGGGCAGTTTCTGGGTTATGAACCTGTCCCTCCAGCATGTTCGGTTGATTGTGGTAATAAGGTTGAGGTTTCTGGAGTGTGTGGTGTAGAGGGACTGGGATGTCTTTAGATGTACCATTTCTAACAGGGCCTGGTCAGACATGGCTTTGTAAGTCAAGCAGAGATTGCCTCTTAGTAGACGATATGAGACAGAGAATAGCTTGAGTTTTCTGTGTCTGTCCATTTAGGACATATGTTTAATGCCTATGATCCTCTTTGAGAGATACTTTTGTGGCCTTTCCAGCTGTTGCATGTGTCTAGTAAAGTACATGCCAAATGAGGCATTATACTCAATGTTTGGCCTAATGAGCGAAGAGTAGACAGAGATGATGATCTCTTTCTTCCTAGATGCAAAACCCTTGGCAATGAGATGTGCCACATAGAAGGACTTTCTGACCACAGTGGCAATGTGGTGGTCGAAGAAGAGGTTGCTGTCATCCTGTGCCCCCAGATCTCTTATAACGTCTTCAGTGTTAAGTGGGCTTTGATCGATGTGATAATTAGTGGGAACTGAGTTTTTCTCAAAGGGGATAAGAACGCATTTTTTGGCATTAAGCTTAAGGCCATGGTTTTGACACCAGTCATTGGTCTCAGTGAGGCCTTTCTGTAGGATGTCTACATCACTTGGGGAGTTAATAATGGCTCCCAGCTTGCAGTTGTCTGCGTACTTGGTCAGCCATAGTTCCTCCGTGTTCACCTGGACATCTGAGAAGTAGATGCCAAACAGGAAAGGACCCAGGACTGATCCCTGTGGGACTCCACTCATGACTGGTCGGCAGTCTGACTTGGAGTCCGTTACATTCACACTGTGGGTTCTATCTGTGAGCCAGTTTACAACTCACCTAGTGAAACAGGGGTTGATGCCTAGTTTGGTGAGTTTATCAATAATTTCTGAGTGGGGAATGGTATCAAAGGCCTTGGCCAGATTGAGGTAGGATGTATGAACTGCCTTGCCCTCATCCACAGCACTGGTGACTGACTCAACGAAGTCAACTAGGTTGAGAAGGCATGATCTACCTTTCATAAAACCAAATTGCATGGGATCTAGATTTTGGAGATTCCCTATATCCTTGTTAATTAGGTCCATGATGATGCGCTCCATAGCCTTACATATCAGACTCATCAAGCTAATGGGGCAATAATTCCAAAGATCTGTAGTCGCTACACCTTTATGGAGAGGGATGACTGTAGCAGTGCACCATTCGGTAGGGACAAAGCCTGAGGTGAGGCTGTGATTGAAGAGGGCACACAGATTTGTTACCAGTTCACTTTGTAGTTCATGTAGAACACATCCAGGGATATTGTTGGGTCCCATGGAAGCTGTATTCTTGGCCTTGGGATAATGCAGCTTTAATCTGTGCTGCAGTAATGCTGGGTGCCTGGCATTCCTCCGGTATTGTGATTAGTCATTTAGGGTGACAGAGGTGTAAAGTTGTTACTGAATCTGTCGGCCAGTATGTTGGCAACATCTATTCGCTCAGAATAGGAGGTACCATTGTGCAGTAACTTAGAGCAAACCTGGGTATTGCTGTGGAGATTCTTGATATAACTATAGAAGGATTTGTGGTTGATTTTAGTGTCTGATGCAATTCTGCCTTCATAGATGGCTTTAGAGGTTTTGGTGAGGGATCTTAACTTTTTGTTGAGGCTAATAAGGGAGTTTTTCCAGTCTTGGGACTTCACCTTTTTCTGCAACAGTTTCCTCCTTCTGTTGTAGAGTTTATTAAAGGCAGGGGACCACCAGATTGGCTTCCTTTTTTGGAGGAGAGCCTCTTGGTTCTGTTGGGTATGGCTAGTTCCATGCATTTATGTATGTGTTCGTACAGTGCATTGGTGTATGATTTGCAGTCATGCATCTATTTTCCATTGACATGGGTGCCATGAAGTTAGCCACCTCTGATTTAGGAGCCCAAAGTCACCTTTGGAAAGGTTTTTCATGGTGGTTACCTTTCCGGGGGGGGGGGGGGGTGAGGGATCTATATTAGAACATCGACTTTTTAAAATGTCGAATGTTCTAATATCAACCGCTATTCAGCAAACGCTGACAACATCGAACATGCAGAACAGCAAATATTTTCCACGGGAAAAAAAATTTGCTGTTCTGACACACATACACACAACACAAGCACACCAAACAAACAGTAATCCACACACATACACCTAAAATCCTACATCTAACCCTACACTAAACTGTACACACACCACTAGCTATCCACTTACCTTAACCCAAACCCTAACCCTAAGGTCCATCACTATCGCAGACTCAACTCACCTGTGCCCTAACCCTAACTCACCTACCCTGCCCTAACCCTCACGTCCACACAATCGCACACTTATCTGACCCACGCCCTAACCCTAACTCAACTACCCCACGGCCTAACCCTCACGTCCACACAATTGCACACTTACCTGATCCCGACCCATAACTTTCCACAGCAGTGCTAAACATAGTGAGGCCACAGGAATGGCCAACCAAATTCCTTCCCTAGGAAGAAATTCGGTGTTCCGCAGCTTCGCAATTTTCAGCGTTTGCTGAATATGGGTTGATATTAGAACATTTGAAGTTGTGAAACCTCGATGTTCTAATATAGACCCATGGGTGAGATGTGGATTTCCATGGTGATTAGTTTGTGGTCGGATCTAACCAAGGAGGAACTGAGTATTGTTGTAGAGCAACGGTTGCCCATGTTAGTAATAACCTGGTCAAGGATGTTGCTTCCCCTAGTGGGGGTACAAATTAGCTGGTCCAGGGCATTGGAATTGAAGAATTCCAGGAAGCGTTGGGCCAGTGTATTTGTGCATGAGTAGTTTTCCCTGTTGATGGAAGAGTAGTTGAAGTCACCTAGTATGAGAGTGTTGGGTTGAATCTTAATAGTTTCCAGGGTGCTTAGGGATGTGGAGTGAGAGTCTTGGGACATGGTTGGGGACCTATAGCAGGCTATGACCTGAATCGCCATCTTACCCAATGTTAGTTGTACCTAAAGTATCTCAGATGCATTATGTTGGGCTACTAGTCTAGAGGTGTGCATATCCTTTATGAATATGGAGACACCACTGCCTTTGGAGCTTTTGTCCATGTTCTGGGGCCAAAAGGTGTGGAATGAGTTATAGCCTTGTAGCACAGGGGTGCTTTCTGCTGCTTTAAACCAGGTCTCTATTACAGCACAAATGTCGATGTTCTCCATTATGAGGAGTGGTTTGAGCAAGTGCATCTTGATATTTAGACTTCTAGCATTGAGCAGCATGACCCTCAGATTGCATTTATTTATAGCTGTTACAGTGGTAATTTGGTCTTTGGAACATCACCTAAAAAGGCACTATAGGGGTGGCAAGAGCCTTAGCCAGTACTCAGAAACCCAGGGTGATAGATACAAGCCATCTCTGGCAAAGCCTCGAGGATTGTCAGTCATGCAATCTCAAGCAGACAGACACTGGATCCGCTTAGAATCACACCAGAAACTTAGCCAATTGTTAAAGTCAGTCATTTTCTGCTTGCACTTCGGTATCATTCTGGGTGATCGTAGGATGCTGCTCAGGGCTAGGGTTATACCTGCCTGGGCCACATAATCTGAGAACTCACCATGTCTCTTTTCATGTAGTACATGGAAGTTCATCTCAGGTCATTCAGACCCACATGGACAGTGACAGTCATACTTGTACTTGTTTTGGCGTGACCTGAGTGCATGTGTTATGTGTCAGATTCTGGCATCTGATAGACAGCTGACTGTTACCTTCTCCTTTTTCAACCTAGTGAGTGGAACATTAGTGTGTTTTACTATCAAGTCACCTATGATTAGCGTATTGGGCAAGCTGTTTTGCCTTAGGGGCTTAGGTTGAGGAGCACACTGTGTAGGTGAGCTATGTGTCTTGTGGTTGAGTGTGTTTCTGTCTTGGAGGTCTCTGCTGTTTGGGTAGATTTCTATTGAGAGCCTCCGCGAAGGTGGGTGTGTGGTTTGTGTTTTTATGTGAGTGTTGAGATGGTGGGTGTTCTGGAGGGCTATGTGTTGCATGTGGTGTGGTGCAGGTGTTGACCTTCTCTTGACCAGCTATTCCGGTCTTTGGCTTGAGAGTGCATGGCTTCCAATTTCGTTATACAAGTGCATCTCTCACAAGTCTGAGTGTTGGGAGGTAAGAGGAGAGGGTTGTCTGTGTACATGAGGCAGTTGCTACGCTGTCTCAGAATGTCCACATTCATCAGGTTAATAGGAGAAAGGACAGGAAACTGACCTTTAGACATGCCAGGAGGGATGGTCATTATTACTTAGTACTGGAGCTTTTTCCTTATATATTTCATTTACAGGAAAAATGTCACTCAATGTGTCTGAGTCTCTACAGAGGACAACCAAACACTTGAGGGGAAACTAATACATAGACCTTGAAACTTTAAGGATGAAGTATTTAGGCAGATATTCTGAAGTTAGAAAGAAATCAAGCAGTACTTACTGAAAAATAAAGAATTAGCTTGCTAAGAATGATAAAAAGAGGGGAGTCACGTGAATGGCTACTGCCTGGCTACTACTATTGCTGTTCTCAGTACAGATTCACTCTATTGGGGTGCAATACTCTTTTGCTTCTTCTCTCACCAAAAGCAAAATATTAACATAAATCCCAAGAAGAGAAGCAGGCCACTGCCTGTTTGGTAATCCACAGTCTTGTCCCAGATGATGCAAGTGTCTGCAGGCCTTTAGCTTTTTTTGGTAGATGTCTCGAATAGCAACCAGACCATTCAAGTATGTTAAGCACAGACACTCACTCTCCAACCAGAAAGAGTCAGTAATCAATGCACTCTGCTCCTACTCTCACCAGGATCAGAATATAAGCACAGATTCCAAGCTGTCACCTTTAAAGCATCATTAAGCTTTCTGGTGGTCAGCAGTCTCTAGGAAATAATGTAACTGCACTCCTTCTCTCACCAGGAGAAAACAGAACCACTAATCCCAAGATGCCTACTGAGAGGCAGAATGTTGGCTCTCCAGTAACTGGTGGTTTTGCCATAGATGCTTACAAGTAAGATGAAAAAATGGTTTATCCTAAATACTGCAGTGTGCGCTAGAGGAGTTAGATGTGAAAGTAGGCAACTTAAGTTTTACCTGTCTAAAAAGTTAAGTTTTAGTGGAGAGTCACTATTTTTAAAACAGCAAGATAGATTGAAAGGTTGATCACTTTTGTATTCTGGTACTATGGGATACAGTAGGATGGCCAATAAATTTAAATAGTTGAAGGGGAGTGATTTCACAAAACAATAATTTTGTGCTTACTCACACCATCCAGTAAAAGCAGAGAGGAAATTAGATATATGGTAAAATGAACATAAGTGGCAGGCAACTAGAAAGACAGTGGTGTTTAAGAACACAACAGTAACCAGGTGGGAAGGTGGGAAAAATTTCTGTCCGACTCACAAGAAACAGAGTTGAGGTCTCTTTTCAAGTTTTAATATGCAGTTAAAAGCAGAATATAAGTAAAACATGGTGTAAAGAAAACAAATCACAGTATACAAAATAGAAAAAGGCAATAAAGTAGTACAAAATACAACAAATAAAAAGCAAACTAACCTTTCCCTCACAGCAAACTGTAGCAGAGTTTGGGTGAACCTTTCCAGTAAAGCTCTGAAATGCTTTATTTTGCCCCTTAAATAGAAGGTTTAGTTCCTAGCTCCACCCCCTTAGTTTACAGATGATTAACCTTAACTGACCTGTTCTAACTTATGTGTGACTCCTTAATTGACCTGTTCTAATTTCTGTCTGACTCACAAGAAACTGAGCATTGGTCTCTTTTTAAGTTTTAATATGTAGTTAAAAGCAGAATACAAGTAAAACACACTGTAAATTAAAACAAATCACAGTATACACAATAGAAAAAGGCAATAAAATAATACAAAATACAACTAATAAAAAGCAAACTAACCTTTCCCTCACAGCAAACTGTTGCATAATCTGGGTGAGCCTTTCCAGTAAAGCCAATTTCCTTCTGTTATATCGCATGAATCTCTATGAGCAGTCCTAATTACTGTGTTCATTTGTTTGAAACTTCTAACTTTTTGAGTTTTATTGAGCTTCTGTAGTCTGCCAAGCCGCAGTGGTGCAGTGGTTAGCATTGTTGCCTCACAACCGGTTCGATTCTCAGCTGGAGCGCCTTCTGTGTGGAGTCTGTGTGTTCTCCCCACGGTTGAGTGATCTTAAAGACATGCAGGTAGGGTGCATGTATGGGCATGCCTTTTTTGAAGGTTGGGCATTGGGCTGGCAACTTTGCACCATAAAAATCCACTGCCAATCATGAGCAGACTGGAGTTCCACTGTGGTGACCCCTAACTGGGAAAAGCCAAAAGACATTACTATTGAGTTTCTGTAGTCTATTTTTTCATCAATCTTAATATGTCTTCCCAGCTCAATTAAATCACTCAACTCTTCTCTTAGATCATTTTCTTATAAACTGAGGATACTTTCTTTGTTCTCCAGTTCTTGTGGGCATTCTATAGAAAGTTCGACAGCATCTTCCTCTGCCACATTCTCTTCAGTTTCATCTTGTGTCATCCATTGCTCTTTCATATGGGAACTCACTGTCCTATCACTCCACAACACTGACTGTGTCAAAGCCTTGCTGTGCAACTTCAGTTGAACTTTTTTACTGATTTCCTATGGAAAGCTACAATGTATTTTCATATGGTAACTGATCAGTTGCTTTCCGATCCACTGGTTTCCCCATAATTTGGGGATCGATTGCTCTATTCTGCTGTGGTTTTATCAAAGTTAGATTTTCTACACTAAATCCTACACTTCACAGACAATCCATAACCTCAGTTTCTATTTCTTTAACTTCTCACTTATTAATTATGTTTTCTACTTTTCCTCTTTGTTTTCCTATTTTTTGTATTGTAAAATTTTCCATATCTGGATGCCTTTCCCTGTATTTCTCTTCAGTTATCTTTGATGCTGCTCTTTTTGCATTGATTAGTTTTGCTTTTTCCTTTGCATAAATATTGCAACATATTAAATCTCTTTATCGTTCCTATGTCCATATTTCTTCTTCAGATGTCTCCTGATCGTCCTGTTTCACCTTACTTGGGTGACTTGTTATTCCATCCTGCTGTGATATAACCTATATTGCACTTTCTACACTAAAAACTTCACTTTGCAGGTATTCCATAATTTCATTTTTTTAACTTGTACTTTACTAATCTGATGTTCTACATTTTCTCTTTGTGATCTTATTTTTTGCATTGTGAAATTTGCCCTATCTGGATGCCGTTGACTCTATTTCTCTTCAAATATCTTTGTGGCCGCTTTTTTGTATTGATTAATTTGGCTTTCTCCTTTGCATAAATATTGCACAATGTCAGATCTCTCTTTCTTTCCCACGTCCATATTTTTTTTATACCTTTCAAGAATGTCTAGATTTTGTTCTTTATAGTTTCACATATGCCATTACATAAAGAAGGTCCCCATCATGTCCCTCATCTGTGCTTGAACACATATGGCATGACTTCTGGGATCTCCTCTCAAAAATCATCTCTATTATGGTCATGTTGATGTAAATTCCTGGCTGAGGACAGGATGCCTTGGGGGTGGGTGGGTCCAGGTGCCTGACCATCATCATTATCATCGTCACCATCATCCTTGCAAGACTCTGGCAGTGGCCTTGCATGGTCAGCTCATAGTCAGTTTGGCAAACATTCTCAGGTATCATGCTCTGTAAAGATTCATTGCAAAACACAACAGAAAATAAAAGAAAATGTCCAGCACACAGAACAGTCCCATGAATATCATAGCACAACACAATTTTGTTATGACGACAATTTACACAGTGACTGAGACACATCCATTACAAACAGTTACCTTTGACCCTATCTGTTGTACTCCTAAAAAGGACAGCAGCTTTCTTTCCTGACCACACACACACACACACACACACACACACACACACACACACACACACACACACACACACACACACACACACACACACACACATACACACACATTGGTTTATATGAGCAGCCTCAACATGCCATTGTAAAAATGAGGGGGAAAGTATCAGTCACTATTGTGGATGAAAGGTAAACCATATAACAAATGTCTGAGTCAGGTAGCATGATATTTGGCTGAACACACGTTAATATAACAGCTACCATTTGCTGATTTGACTTACCTTATTGATGCATGATGGGTATTCCTGAATTCTAATAAATAAATAAATAAATATGTTAATTTGAAAATTACAGGCCTGAAAACAGTGGAATATGCATTTCAGTTAATACTATATATAAAATAACCGACATACCTCTCTCCCTCTGCTGCTCTTCAAGCCTATGCATTTGCTCAATGCACATTGCTCTGTTCTGATTGCAGTCCATTTAGTCCTCAGATAACAAAGATATACATTTGTCAGTACACATTAGATAAGCAGAATACTCAGTTACCATTTTTACATACATCTGTTAACATCTTTGAGGACAGATTGGAAAACATGAGATTAATGTCTGCAACTACAGTCTACATGCAAATTCTAGGCTTGAGACCTACCTGCTTACATAACAGATCTTATCCAAAAAAGCATGCCTTTAAGGCAGTGAAAAGAATTAATGTTATGATATCATCTTGATGGGGAATGACTTATTAGCAGTGATCTTGGCTTAGGATTGCAAAGTATAATCATGTGCTGCTCATGCATCTAAACTGTTTGAAAATTACATTAATGTCAGTACAGTGTTCAGAAAAAATAACAGTAGTGGAGAACATCCATTCCATGGGCCATGTGACAGTTTCATGTAACATCCAGCTTCTGTGAACAGGACCATACCTCTTGCTGTCCATTGTGGATACAGAAATGTACGTGTGAGGACCATTATTCCTTGGTAAATTGCACATCACTAATTAAATACATACATCTTCCCTGGTCTTTATTTCAACTGTTAGTGTGGTTATCACAGTCCCAGAAACTTAGAGGCTGATTTGTTGTACTATTGACTTCAATATTTTATGACAAAAAATATCTTCATTGCATTTTTAATAAGCATACAATATTAACCTAAAATTGCTCAGATATATAACAGGATTTATCAAAATGTACTGCCCTTGCTGTTAAATAGCTGATGTTAATGGAATGTTATGGATTATGGATATATCAGTAAGAATTTGACAAATGACCGAGTTATTCACAGCAATGCTCAAAGTGCACATTAATATCAATAAGTGTAATATGCTTTGGAAAATGAATGCTATGGGTATATGAATTCAAGATAACAGTTTAGGATATATGTGTCCCCTTTCAAGATTTGAACACACAGGACACAAAATGTAGACAGTCTAATCTGGTGCCTTACAAGGTGAGCTAACAATCAACATGTGCTACTTCTAACCAAACAGGTATGGCTCTCCAAGCAATGTTATTCAGCAACTGATGTTATCAGGCTATTGCAGATTATGGTGTTATGCAAAGAAATCCAAAAGACTAGATCAGTGAGTTGTTACCATGCGCAACATAAACCTTAATATAAAGTATTGCAAAATTAAAAAAAAAATTGTATGGGTGAAGTTAACAGGTCCCCCTGTGTGGTTTGGAACCCACAACACAATGAAATTTAGCCATGTTGGTTAGTTGCCTTCCAAGCCAAGCTAATATTCATCTAGGCTTTCATTAAAGAAAACAGGTACTGCAGGTGTTTGTAGATCAGTCTGTATGATATACCTTTAAGAAGCTTTCCAGTGAGTCAGCACATGCATATAAGTACTGAGCACGTGTAAGTAAGAGCGCCATTTTGAGGGAACAGCCAGAGTGAGAGCATGCAAGTATGTAGTCAGTCAGTTAGTTTTTTTAAGTTTAATGTTCCTGCCATCTATCTTGATGTATTTGTATACAATAAACTACTTAAACAAACAATAAAGCCTCAACATCTTCTTAATGCACATAAGAAGAGTGACATAGAGTCAGAATGGGATCCAAAGTTGTAGCCATGAGGCAATTTATTTATTTATTTATTTTACATTTGTTGACCGGGATAGTCCAACTGGATGCATGTCCATTTTCAGAGGCGGCCCGGGCAGAAAAGCTCCAAGGGTAAGCAGATACAGAATTACATAATACCAGCATTACATATTACAAACAGATTATTTACAGAGATTACATAAGTAAGCAAGTTAAACAAGTTCCACAGGTTAAAGTTAGTCCTGAGCACAAGTCAGGATTAAATTAAATTACACAGTAAACTGGTTAACAGATTTTTACACATTCATGTTAGCCAGGCTTGATACATTGACATAGCCAGTTAAGTGACAAATGTTGTTTGAGTCTAGTTTTAAATTGACCTAAGGTGGAAAGCAAGGTAATATCAGCTGGAAGTGAGTTCCAGGATCTACTTACAGAGTTTGTAAAGAGAGAATCACCGGGTGTGTTATTAATTTTGCTAGTCTGAATTAGTCGTTTGTTAGAGGATCGAAGCGGTCTAGGATTGTTATAGGGGGTGATAATATTTTTAAGTGCAGGAGTATTGTCCGGATTATAGATGATTTTATAGGCCATAATCAGTTGGTTATACTGGATTAGGCTAGGTAGTTCAAGCCAACCAAGCAATCAATCAAAGTTGGATGAATATATAGGAGTGGATCAACCCTACTGTTGAAACGACTTGCGAAACAAAGCACTCAGAACACAAAACAAATTTCTTATTAAACAAAATGTCTGAAACTGCAACATATTGATAAAACAATCAAAATAATTATAAAAACATTTGAAACAATATCCAAACCACATAAAATGTACAAAAAGGGTAAACAACCATATTTTTCTCTGTGTACTACTTTTTCATATTAATTTAAGCTATTCAAAATGTCTGAATTGTGCAAAAGTGTTTGCAAGTGTGTGCAGTATTACAGTGCAGTTATTTCAGAAAGAATATTTCACAAAGTACAGTTATTTCAAAGCATATTTCACAGAGTACAATATTTTGAAGTGCTTATTGTGCATTTGATTATTATTACAAGTACCTGGTGTGTGTGAATGTTCATACATAACTGCAAGGGCCAATGTTGTATTATGTTTCATTATAATCTGTAGGCATGGCAGAAGGATTTTCCAGACCCGCATTGCTTGTGTTTGATAATAATGTTGCAGAAAATTGGAGAGTGTTTGAGCAGGAAAACAATATTTTCATACAGGCTGCTTATTCTGACAAAGGCACATGTTCAAAGACATTTATTCTGCTTAATTTAGCTGGTTTAGAGGCCAATGAAAGAAACTGTTCATTTGTGTATGCACCAACTGTATTTGCAGGTGAGGGGGAAGACCACTATATTGTAGTACCAGCTGAAACAAGAGAAGTCCCTGAATGCTTAAAACATAAATTTAGAAAAATGTATAACCCCCAAATGAATATTACAGTGGAATGGCACTTATTTTACACAGGGGATCAAAAGCCTGATGAAACTTTTGCAACATATATATCTGACTTGAGAAACAAGGCTAAAATGTGCAGATTTGGTGATTTGAGAGATGAGTTGATAAAAGACAGGCTTGTGTGTGGTATTAATAATGACACAGTGAGAAAGATTTTGCTTTAAGACAGTGATTTAATGTTAAATAAGGCCACTGAGATTTTTCAGATATACGAGCTTACAGAAAAGCACACAAGTATGCTTACAAATGAGAATAGCTGAGGAAGGCACAGTGACAAAGCTCAAGTTGATAGTATGCAGAATGTGGTTAAAAGAAACAGGCTCAAGCACATGGCAGCTACTACAGGTCCTGTAATAGTCCTTCGGAAACCCTGTATCTTTACAGCAAATTCCAGATCATGCTCAGTGAAGCATAAGCGTGAGTCAGCAAAGTCAAAACATGTGCCCCCACCTAGATTTATAGCCAACTGTCATAATTGTGGTGGAAATCACAAACCCAAAACAGAAAAGTGCTTAGCTTTTTGTCAGCAGTGTCATTCTTGAAATAAGTGGAATCATTTCAAAAGGTTTTGTAAATCAAATAAGGCACATTCTTTTATTTAAAGAGGGCCTTCCAAGAGGCAAGTTGATCAATTAGAAAGCTGCGATTTATGTTGATGGTGTATCTGTGCTTGGTGAAACAGTCTATGTAGTAGATTTGTGGGCAAAGAATGAGATTTTTGTACTGTCTGGATTAATGGGAGTCTTGTCGAGCTCAACGTATATACTGACTCAAAGTGAAATGCTATGTCAACAGAAACATTTGCTGGAGTACAAGCCACAGAACAACTTGATTTGGCAAAGTGTGTGAAGCTAAATGCTTATAGTGGTAGAGATTCAACCCAAAGACTCAATAGTGCTTTCATGTTACTGTACTGGGAACAGCTATGACTTGCAATTTTTCGTAGCCAAGAGACACTTACACTCATTATTAGGCCTCAGAGACAGTTTAAAATCGGGACTGCTTTCATTTAATAAAGGAGTTCACAATGTAACCCGGCATGACAGCTCATATTTCACCCAAACTATTTTTTCTGAGTATGCTGATATTTTTGCAGACAAACTAGGTAAACTACAAGTTGTGTATTCTATGAAGTTAGACCCAGAGGTCAGCCCAGTTATCAGACCAGCATAGAAAGTTCCAGTAGCTATGGAGAACATAGTCAAAGCCAAGCTAGACAGAATTGTGCGACTAGGAGTAATTTGTCCAGTAGAAGAATCTACTGAATGGGTATCCTCCATGGTGGTAGCTCATAAGAGAAGCTCAAATGATATCAGAATATGTACTGATCCAAGTGATTTGAACAAATCATTAAAAAGGCCTCATCATTTAATGTGCACAGCCAAAGAGGTTGCTGCTTTCATACCAAATGCCACTGTGTTTTCTGTCTTTAATGCAAGTGTTCATTATGGCAAATTTTGCTTGATCGAAAATCTTCATTGTTAACCAAATTCAGCACGCCATTTGGAAGATACAGATTTATGAGAATGACATTTGGAATAAATTCTGCCAGTGAAGTCTTCAGTGTGCGAGGGAGCAAATTTTTTTTGGCTACCCCTGTGCTGTTATAGTACATTATATTCTAGTAGGAGGCAATGGTGAAGCCGAACATGATAGAAACTTCAAGACGGTTCTGGAAAGAGTATATTACATGAATCTTAAGCCGAATCCTCAGAAGTACAAATTCAGGCTACGAGACGTTACTTATATTGGTCAGTTGTTTACCAGTTCAGTCATATGACTAAATCCTTCTAAACAAACAGTAATTTTCAAGATGCTGACTACAGACAATGTCCAAGCCCTACAATGTTTTCTTGGCATGATAACTATCTAGACAGGTTCATTACAGATTTAAGCCAACTTACAGCACCACTCAGAGAGCTGACACTCAATTATGTAATTTGGTCATGGTCATAACAACACCAAAGAGTATTGAATGTCCTGAAACAGAAAATTGCCTACCCACCAACTCTCAGCTACTATGATGTTCACAAATCAGTTACTCTTTCCTGTGAAGCTTCTAAGTTCAGTCTAGGTGCAGTCATTCTTCAAGAGGGTAGACCAGTAGTAGCCTATGCTTTGAGAATTCTTACCCAGACTGAGATGCAGTATGCCCAGATTGAGAAAGAGCTTTTAGCAATTGTGTTTGCATGCTCAAAGTTTCATGATTATATTTATGGTTGAACTATTCAGATCGAAACTGGTCACCAGCCTTTTGTCACTATTTTGAGAAAGCCTATGCATGCAGCTAGATTGCAATGTATTATGCTCAAATTGAAGAAGTAACATTTTACTCTTGTTTACACAAAAGGCAAACTTTTTTATCTTGCTGATACTTTATCCAGATCGCCCAGAAAAAAAAAAATACAAAACAGCATAACAATGAGCAACTACATTTTGAGGTCATGGAAGTGATCTTCTACATGTCATGATGAGCTCAGAATTCACATAGCTTCATATCCAATTCTTCAGAAGGTCAACCACTTTATAAGATGAGGATGGCCTTCAGAACAATCTTGTTTACCAGTAGAAGTGCAACCATATTTTCCATACAGAGATGAGATTTTGTCAGACAATGGTATTATCATGAAAGGTCCTAAGGTGATTCTTCTGAAATCCTTGCAAAAAGAGTATATTAAGATCTTGCATTGTGGCCACTCTGGAACTGATTCCACCAAAAGAAGGGTGAGAGGTCTAGTATTTCAGCCTTCTATGTTAAGAGATATTGAGAAAGTACTTTCATCTTGTTCGGTATATAACAGTACAAAGCTGTATCAACAGAAAGAATCACTTCAATTAAGCCAGATTCCTGAACTACCTTGGTTGTCAGTAGCCACAGGCATCCCTAAATGGAATGGTCAGCATTATTTGGTGTTAGTAGACTCTTATTCAAATTGGTTTGAGATTGACCTAATTCCCAACCTAACTTCCAGTACTGTCATTAATAAGTTGAAGTGACATTTTTCTGTCCATGGTAGAACGTACAAAGTTATTTCTGACAATGGTGCACAGTTTACAAGTCAGCAGTTCAAAAATTTGCAGAAGAATAGGACTTTGTTCATGGGTTTTGTACAATTATATACTAAACAGCAGCAGTGCCTTCCTCCCATATAGTGCATTGTAAAATATCTTTCAGCCCTGCTATGATACTACAAACTCAGCGTGCCCCAGTATTACTAAATGATTAATTCTGACCACCCCTATTAATATAACACAAATTTGAGAAATACAAATAGCACGCAGTACCACCAGTCACTTAATGTGTTGTTGCCCTGACTAGCTCTTGCAACTGGTGCGCTGAAAGGGAGATATACAAAATATTTTCTACACTAATGCCTTATGTGTGCAATACTTCTGCTGTGGTCACTTCTGGCTATAAAATGCATTAGCTACTGCCGTAGTCTGTTATCTGCAAAGTGAATAAGCTGCTGTTGTCAGTTCTTATAGAGCAAGTTGTATTTGTGTATGTTGACTGTATAGCAAATAAGTTTCTGCTGTTGTTAGTTCTCCTAGAGCAATTTGTTTTTGCATATACACCCATTGCCTATTGAATTGCATTTAACTGTGTTGCTTCCATCTAATGCTTTTATTTCTCCCTGGAACTGCACTCATATTTCCATTCTGAACTGTCTTTCCCTTTTTTGTTGTGCTGTACATATCACATGTTACTGGATCTCTCCAGCCTATCCTATTACTGCCTTTCTCAGTTCTCCCATGCCTCTATATTAAAGTATTTCTCTCTCCTTTTCAGCTTGCTCAGACATTTTTCTCTCGGGTTTCCCCCTTCTACAGCTCCATTTAGACTGTGGAACATACCTCCCCAAAGAAGAAATCCAGGGACATTCTGAAAAATAACCCCCTCCATCTGAGTGTATGTGCAATACTTTTTATTAAAGCCTATTTTTTAAGGCATTTATATTGCTAACTCAAGGCAGGCACACTAGCTGGTCTGCAGCAGTCCATTTTCCCAACTCTCTCCCCTCCAGCCACTTCACTCCCTGTAATAGGTAGATTCTGTATTTTACTTTTCCAGTAATGCTACTAGATGGGAATATATTCCCACTCATTCTATTAAGTAACTTTCAATACTTTTTCCCTGCTCCCTGCAGCTCTAAGGCCTGTTGTTTTTTTGCAAAATTTTCACACCTGTTCAATTCTCCTTGAATTAGACTAAACCTTAACTCATAAGTGGTATACCTCTGAGCTTCTTAGTACCCTTGAGTGCAAGACACTGCCTGTATCACTGATTTTTTTTGTTGGTCTCTTCTGCTCATTCTTCCTTCTCAGCTCTGCCCGGTCCGTTCACCCTTCAGGCTCACTCAGCTCCCCTACCCTTCCCCCAATTCTCACCCCCCAGTGCATCTACAGTTAGAACCCCCCAAACCACACACCCTCTATCATTTACCCTATCTGGACAATCCCCACCCACCTCCACACCTCCTCATCCACTAACCCCTCCTGTTTCCACTACCCAGGACCCTCCCCTTACCTATTCTTACCTTCCCTCCTTCCTCATTCTTACTACCAAAGACCACACACCACTTTACCTTCTGCTAATTCCTTCTCCCTTCTGGACATCCTCACTGCATACTATAACCTAACACCACCCATGCAAATCAAACTTACACGTACTCTGCCATTAATAAGTCTGCCTTTCCACCTCTACTGCCTACTCTATCTTACCAGACTACCTGACTTTTCTTACTCCCCTCTCTATCATACAACTTCAATACAGGCCTTAAAAGAATCTCATCTCTCAATGTATATCTCTTCTCACCTCTATTACTTTAATGAGTCTCTCCTCTTTACTAGAAAGATTCTTCCTGATATCTGTAATACAGTTCCAGTCCCTCACAATCCATACCTCTCCATCTACCCTGCTCTCAACTCCAACTCAAAAGAATCTAAGGACCTTGCCTCCTTCCTACTCCAGCTAATCTCTATCCTCCTCTCTGGTGACATACATCCTAATCCTGGACCCTCAGACAACAAGGCTTCTAACCCTAACTTGTCTTCCTCACCCTCTCACCATAAATCTCTCCTTTTACTACCATTAACACCCAATGTTTATGCAATAAACATCCTACCCTTCATGCCTGGCTATCCCATTACCACCCTGACATTCTCTCTATCACCGAAGCATGGCTAAAACTCCACATAAAAGATTCTGAAATTACCCCTCCCAACTACAAGATCATAAGAAATGATAGAACTCTAAAAGAAAGGTGGTGGAGTAGCCTCACTTTTCTCCTCCTCCCTAACAGTGATACACTTTACCAAGCCTATACCCCAATTTGCAACATCTGAACTAACCCTGGCCCTCTGAAAAATGAATAACCATAAAAACATATCCATAGCTGCCTTTTATATTCTATCAAGAAATAACATCCCCATTTTTGAAGATATCCTCTCTTGGTACTCATCCAATATAAGCATGGAAACTTTACTCCTAGGTGATGTAAATATAAACTGGACTATTCAATCATCTACATCACCTTAGAATATAAACCTATACAACTACACCCAAATAATTACCTCTCCTACCAGATTTAATAAAGATAACAACTCTGGTAGTATTCTGGACTGGATATTAGTTTCTCACCCCAACTCCATTTCTGACAATGGCACCCTATCCAACTCCCTCAGTGGTCATCTCCATGCCTTTGATCCTGGCTCACCATCCTCCCTCTATCTTCACAACTACATCACAACTTGTATCCTAAAAAACTTCAACCCACTAGATTTCTCTGACTCGCTAAAACATATGAACTGGAACCCTGTAAAAACCCTCTCTCTTGATGACACTGTTACATACTTCAATACTACATTCACCAGCCTACTAGATAGCTTTTCTCCCCCCAGAAATAAAAGAATCAAAATGAAATCCACCCCTTGGCTAACTAAAGCAACTATTACACTCATGCATTTCCAAGATAAATCTTGGAAGCATTACCATAAATGTAAAACACCTAACAGCCTTACTGAGTAGTGAAAAAACAAATTGCTTTAGATAAAAAGTCCTACTATGTCAAGCTTCAAAACAATCATAGATCCAACCCCAAAAAATTTTGGAACAGTATATCTGCTCTCCTGGCAAAAAAGACAATCCCTGCCCTGACCCTAACTCTCCAGATCATATCTTAGGTACCCAATTTGATTCCTTCTTCATTGATTCAATAGCCAAGCTCACCGCATCATTCTCCAATAACACTTCTACTCCACCCACATCCCACACCCTCAACTCTAGTTCCACTGACATCAACAGTACTCATCTCTCCCCTTTACCTTACAACCCACCTCTCTACACACTATAAAAAAATCTTGTACTAAAAATAAAACCATGCTCTCATACCCCGTTAACCTTCCATTTAACTTTTTCATGGTAGCTGCCAATGGCATAGTCCTTCCCATCACCATACTTCTCAACCATTCAATCTAAGAATCCTATGTACCCCTCCTCTGGAAGAAAGCATTCATCATTCCCCTCCACAAAGGAGGCAACAATACTGAAATCTCCAACTTCCATCCTATAGTCATTCTGTCCCCTATCTCAAAAGTCCTTGAAAATGCATACATTTGCAACTCCTTCCCTACCTCCTAGACAATAAACTTCTTTCTCCAACTCAACATGGACTTAGACCTGGACATAGTACTACCACTGTCTTTCTCTCTTTCCTTGACATCATCAGCTGTGCTCGAGACTCTGGCTACATTGTATCTACCCTTCTCCTAGACTTATCAAAGGCCTTCAATACTGTTTCCCACAAATTTCTCTTGTACAAACACTTTCTTCTTAATCTCTCCCCCTCCTCTATTAACTGGTTTTCCAGTTGCCTTTCTAATAGACAACAAGCTGTTAAGTGGAACAATAGTACCTCTTCCTTCCTTCACACACCAACAGGAGTTCCACAAGGCTCAATACTAGGTCCCTTTCTTTTCAACATATTCATTAATAATTTTCATCAGTGCAATCCTAATAACAAACTTGTCCAATACCTAGATGATTCCACCATAATTTGCTATGCTCAATCTCCCCCAAACTCATGCATCTAACACAAGGTGCCTTATGTTGTACCGAGTCTTGGATGCTGAATAATCACCTTGCTCGCAATGCATCCAAAGCCAAAATCATGATCTTTAGCCATTTAAAAACACCTCTGTTGATAAAAATTCCTCATCCAAAGTCAGTCAGAATAAGATTCCCATTGAAAGAGTCTCCCATACAAAACTTCTAGGTGTTATCATTGATGAACATTTAAAGTTTGCCATTCATATACAAACTAGTATTAAGAAAACACAACAAAAGCTCAGAATGCTGTATCATCACAGCCGTTATCTCACTCCTTCATCCAAACATACACTCTCTACTTCCTACCTCATCCCCTCTCTCTTGTATGGAGTCCCTCTCCTCACCAACCTTCAGTCCTCCCTAAAGTCAAAACTGTCATCCTGCTACAATAAAATCTCTATGTTTGCTACTGCGACCAAATCCTCCTCCCACCACTGTGATGCACTCCACTCCTTGAACTGGCTGGAACTCCTGCACTCTCTCTCTCTCTTACATCCAATGTTAAATGTTCACAAACTAATTTTCAAGCCATCTAAGTGCCCTTCCCTCTCTTCCATACTCACCTTGCATCATCCTGACAGACTACTCAGGTCTAGTAACCAGAACCTCCTCGAAGTGTACAAACCCTTAGGCACACCTGGGCAATTTCTCTTGTCTTTTTCCCTCACTTGTCTATGGAATTCTCTTCCTCCCACATTCGAATCACCCAAAACCACTCCACCTTCAAGACCATGTTCCATTCCCATCTTTCGTCTCACTGGGAATGCTCACCTGACTCCCTCTATATCATTTTTGCTCCCACTTCTTTTTTTCTCCTTTCTCATAGCTCAACCTGTTCACCTTTCACTGTTCTACTCTCCTCCTCTAATTCTTCCTACCTCTCACCTCATGAAACTTTGAGGGCATAAATGCCTGCACTCCAAATTATACGTATGTACTCCAAAATGCTCATGTTTTAATTTCATTCAGTGCTATGTTACAATTCCTTGCTCAAATCTTATTGTTCATAGGTTCATAGATTAGTACTAAGCTAACTGCCCTTGCGAGCCATTTTAAGCCTAGCCAATTATCCCTTGTGAGACTCAAATCCTGCACCTTGTGTTTGTAAGGCAAACACCTTAACCATTAGGCCACTCTCCCAAGTAGCTGACACATGCACCCTGTGAGATTTGAAGTACACACACACACACACACACACACACACACACCTGGGAAAGGCTGGCACAGGTTCATTAGCTATACCCCTTTCTGCCCAGACTATAAGGTAGTTATTACTCCCACCAGCCATGTCCTTATCAGCTACTTTAAGGCCCTTAACAAAGGATGCCCAATCTCATTGTATAATGTTACTGTCGGTAAAATGGTAGTTCGACCAAAAACAAGGCTATTAAGAGTGGCCTACAGTGTCACCAAGTAAATATGCAAGTACTCTCAGAACTTGAATATGTCTCACAAATATCAGCCACAATGAAAGGTTTAAATATATTTAATTATAAATAATAAAAGAACAAGAAAATACTCATTATACAATCACAGTTACATCAGAGTTCAAAATCACAGGAAATATTTAAAACAGCATGGCAGGACAGTCTCAAATAGATAAAGAAAAGCATCTAAATTAAACTCTGCTGTATTTCTGACTAGAGTTAAAAGAAATTACTGTACCCTAGTTAACTTACTTACAGAGTAAGCAGGCAGATGTGTGGTGAATGGGTCTTCTTGTCAGGTCAATGACAAAATACAAAATTCTAAGTCTTTCTCTCCGAGACTTCTTTAATTAATATTTCAAATATCACTACTGTGGTGGCTTGAATCATGATATCACTTCTTGTCATCTGACTATCCCAGGTGAAAACCCTCACTGCAGCCGGTAGGATTTAGCATCTACCTGTGAAAATACACAGATCTCGGATCTTTTGGCAAATGGTGGAAGTTGTAAAATAATCTACATTCCTTCACATTTAAAGACAATGCAAAAAACTTCTAGTTCTAGACATTATGTCCCTGTTGCACTGAAACTGAAAGATAACATCTCTTTTGTTTATGGCACAGCCATAAAATAACTTAATTTCAACTATTCTTCGAAGTTTTGCAAGTTAATCTCCTGTGTTTCAGTCTCAGCTGTTAAAACATATACATCTAAACAATTACAATAGTGCATATACATTTCTGCTAAGTACTTTATAAAATATTTCTTAAGCACACATCTGTACAAGATGACATACAGTTCTAATACATCTGTAAGTCAAAGTCAAATGTCAGACTAAACTTTATTGTCATTCAGAAATCGCACAAGTGCAAAACTGAATGAAATTCTGTGTCTATGGACTCATTGTGCAGACAACATATATACTATTTTCACAGACATCTACACATATAACACCTAGCTATTGCATCACAGACATGCAGGTAGACATACTAATATTGCACAAGCATCATACATGAGCATGTTGACATTCACAAATGACACACAACCACTTACAAAATTCAAGATAGCTGGGCTGGCAGAATCTCTTTCTGTCACGCTTCTATATAAATCCTATTAATATTCACAAATGACATATAATTATTTATAAAATTCTAGCTAGCTGGGCTGGCAGAATTTCCCTTTGTCACAGTGTTTATTGTGTATGACTATAATGAAAACAAAATAAAAATCTTTTTGAAAAAAAAAAAAGAAATCCTGAGATAAATGGAAGAAATCATGCAATTTTAATACTTCTCATAGTGTGGACATAACAGCTATCAACACATAACTAAAAGCACATGTTTAAGCAATGGTACAGGCATTAATGTTTAAAGTAAATAAAGTAAAGTAAATGTGTCTGTGTACTTGTTTAGGAAGAATGATGTGAGTAAGTTATATACGTTTTTGTCTTCCAAATTGTAATGGTCAAATAGGTGATACAGTGGGAATGTAATGGAAAACAACTAAATGCACAGTCATCCATGGCCTAGATGCTATCAGCATTTGTGATGCACAACAACAGAGGCAATGTAAAATTAAGTAGTTATATGTTGTAATACATATGTACATCTACAAAGGACATAGTTATGTATATTATTCAATAAGATGACAACATGGGTATCAAACCCACAGCTAAGAGGACACCATTTATAAAGTCTACTGAATTTTCCACAAGCTAATTCTCACAGCAGCTAATATATGGTTATAAAAACATGTATCTGGGGGTGTGTGGCCAAGATGCCAGTTTAATAGCAGCAGAAATCCATAGCTCTGCTTAGATTTTAATATCCTGACAGGAAATATACTTTAATTTTTAGAAATATCTAACTAAAAGTATACCAAAAGTTAGATTAGCTTAGACTCTTTATTATTTTCTAAAAATTAATACATAGTCATGAGCATTTTTTAATTATTTCTGTCAAGAAGTTTTCTACTGGAGATCTCAAGATGAGCAACTCGAAGAACCCACACCAGGAGAGAGCAGTGAAGAAAGAATTACATCTTATAATTACAAACATCCAAGAACTGTCACTAAAAATGGACAAATTCAAAAACAAAATGGGCATTATCAGACAAGAATGCAGTAAACAACTGGAACTTCTAAATGGAATAGTAAAAAAACAATATGAACAGATTCTTACCTTAGAAGAAACAGTAACTGACCTAGATACTAGACTGACAGAAATTGAGCATCACAATGAACTTCTTCTGAACCAAACACCAGGCTGATTGAGAAACTGGAAGACCTTGAAGGTAGATCAAGGAGGAATAACATAAGAATGTATGGAATTCCAGAGAAGGAAGAGGGTGCTAACATGATTCAGTTCCTCAATAAATGGTTTTCATCAGCACTAAACATGCCTGAATCCCTCTCTTTTGGAATTGAGAGGGCTCATCAGTCCCTAGCAAATCTAGCTTAATCTCTGAGTTCATCTAACCCCAGGTCTATAATAGTTAGATTTCTTTCCTCGCAAGACAAGAACTTAATGATGAAATCAGCTTGCACTAATTACCCTATCAAGATGGGTGAGAAACTTATTCTTATTCTTTACCAGAAAGGCTCATCCAGACTCTGCTACACTTTGCTGTGAAGGAAAGGTTAGTTTGCTGTTATTTTTTTGTATTTCTGTATTGCCTTTCTATATTTTGAATACTGTAGTTTGTTTTCTTTACCTTGTGTTTTGCTTGCATTCTGTTTAACAGCATATTAAAACTTCAAAAGAGACCACAGCTCTCTCTGTTCTGAGTCAGGCAGAAATAAGAACTGATTAATTAAGGACTCATTCATAAGACAGAAAAGGTCACTTAAGGTTAATCACTTGTTAACAGAGGGGGTGGAGCTAGGAACTAAAATTTCTATTTAAGGAGTAAACTAAAACATTTCAGAGCTTTACCAGAAAGGCTCATCCAGACTCTGCTACACTTTGCTGTGAAGGAAAGGTTAGTTTGCTGTTATTTTTTGTATTTCTGTATTGCCTTTCTATATTTTGAATACTGTAGTTTGTTTTCTTTACCTTGTGTTTTGCTTGCATTCTGTTTAACAGCATATTAAAACTTCAAAAGAGACCACAGCTCTCTCTGTTCTGAGTCAGGCAGAAATAAGAACTGATTAATTAAGGACTCATTCATAAGACAGAAAAGGTCACTTAAGGTTAATCACTTGTTAACAGAGGGGTGGAGCTAGGAACTAAAATTTCTATTTAAGGAGTAAACTAAAACATTTCAGAGCTTTACCAGAAAGGCTCATCCAGACTCTGCTACACTTTGCTGTGAAGGAAAGGTTAGTTTGCTGTTATTTTTTGTATTTCTGTATTGCCTTTCTATATTTTGAATACTGTAGTTTGTTTTCTTTACCTTGTGTTTTGCTTGCATTCTGTTTAACAGCATATTAAAACTTCAAAAGAGACCACAGCTCTCTCTGTTCTGAGTCAGGCAGAATTTTTCCCTCCCTCCCACCCATTTAAGTTGTCTTGTTAAATACCACTGTCTTTCTAGTTGCCCGCCTCTTATGTTAATCTGACCATATATCTCATTTCTCTCTACTTTCACTGGCTTATGTGAGTAATCACAAAACCATCACTTTTGAAATCCCACCCCTTCAATTATTTAAATTTATTGGCCATCCTACAGTATTTCATAGTACCAAAATACAAAAGTAACCACCCCTTTCAGTCCATCTTGCTGTTTTAAAAATAGTAACTCTCCACTAAACCTTAACTTTTTAAAACAGGTAAAACTCAAGTTACCTACTTTCATATCTAACTTCTCTAGTGCACACTGCAGAGTGCATTCTTTTCAATCTTACCTTTAAGCATCCCTGTTACTAGCACTTTCTCTAATACCTAAAAAGATCATCTCTACTTGACTCCAAGTAGACTTTTCTCTATCTGTTAAACCTAGCACTTGCTCCTACAGTATTTATTACCTTGATACGGCACTCTTATAGATAGCACCCCAAAAAGGCAAACCCCCATTTCTCGGTCACTCACGTCCCCCGGAATCTCTTTTAAAGTTTTTTGTCTAGTCCTTCTAGCATGTCGAGGGATCAGTTGCTAGTGTCCTCTCCTGCTCAGCTGGTGAACCTGGGAATATTGAGGCAATGTTACAATTGCCTCATGTACACAGACAACCCTCTCCTCCTCCCACAAAACACAAATACATGCGAGAGGTGCAACTATACGGCCAAACTGGAGGCTGAGCTCTCAACATAGGACTGGCAAGACCAGTCAGGAGGAGAAGGTTACCACACACACTATAGACCCAGTCTCACATAGTACCATCACAACCTCAAATCATACACATAAACACACAAAGACATACTCAGCGGCTCTGATCAAAAATCTACCAAAACAGCAGAGGCCACCAAAGCAGACACCCAAACAACCACCACCTCAGAACACAACACCTGCAACACATAGACCTCACAGTCAGAGTGTCAAACAGTCACAGCCCTTAAGGCCAAACACAATGCCAGACACACTAGTCATTGGTGACTCCATAGTCAGACACACTGACGCCCCGCTCACCAGACTGAGTAAGGAGAAGGTCACAGTAAGCTGCCTGTCGGGCGCTAGAATCCGCCACATAACGCAAGCACTCAGGTCTCTCAACAGCAGGTACAAATATGACTCAGTCATTGTCCACGCTGGTGTAAACGACCTGAGATGTACCTCCTTGGACTACATGAAAAGAGACATTGAGGAGCTCTCTGATTATGTAGCCCAGGCAGGTATGACCCTGACCTTGAGCAGTATCCTACCTTCACCAAGAATGATGCCACAATACAGAGATAAGATGATCAGCTTTAACAATTGGCTTAAACTCTGGTGTCATTCAAAGGGGATCCAATGTCTGTCTGCCTGGGATGACATGCTGGACAAGCCACGCTGTTTCGCAAGGGACGGCTTGCACCTGTCACCCTGGGATTCCGGATATTGGCAAAGGCTCTTGCCACCCCATAGTGCCTTTTTAGGCAAGGCTCAAATTCTAAACCTACCACCCTAGAACACAAAAAGGAAAAAACTAAGGGTAATGCTGCTCAATGCCAGAAGTCTAAATCTCAAAATGCACGCACTCGAGGCCCTTCTCAGTATGGAGAACATCGATGTCTGTGCAGTGACAGAAACCTGGTTCAAGGCTCCTGAGAGCACCCCAGCACTATCAGGTTTTACCTCTTATCATGCTCCGCCCCAAAATCCGGACAATACCAAGAAAGGAGGGGGTATCCATATTCATCAAAGACACCCACACCTCAAGACTGGTGGCAACGCACGATGCATCGGAGACCATCCAGGTGCAATTAACCATAGGCAAGACTGCTCTGCAAATTGTAGCATGTTACAGGCCACCCTCACAAACTCAGGAACCTCACATGGCCTTCTTGAAAACACTAGAGGGATAAATGTATCACCAAACACCATCATACTAGGTGACTTCAATTACCCTAATATAGACTGGGAACACTACTCAAGCCCAAACACCCTAGCCCAAAAGTTCCTGGAATTCATAAACTCAAATGCCATGGAACAACTAGTCACCATCCCCACAAGAGGAGAAAACATACTTGATCTTATCATCACGAACATGGGAGCACAATGTTCAACACCGGAAGTATACCCCTCACTGGTGAGATCAGATCACAAACTAATCTCGCTGGAGGTCCTCATCCCACCCCCACCTGAAATAAAAAAGACCACAGTAAAGAACTTCTCGAAAGCCGACTTCACACTTCTAAAGACTAGTGTGGTCTCCTTTAAGGCCCCCGAGCTGACAGAAAACAGTACTCAAGCCGCTGAATCACTTACAAATGCCTTCTACCAGCACCTGCAGGACTGTATGGATAAGGCAATCCCAAGCAAAACAAAGACTCTTTGTACCAAAGGCAAGCGTCCACTCTGGTGGACCCCAGCCATAAACAAACTCTACAACAAAAGGAGGAAGCTACTACAAGATAGAGCAAAATCCTTAAAAGGTAAGACACCCTTGATCACTATAAGTAAAAAACTAAGAGCTCTCATAAAATCATCCAAAGCAAATTTTGAGAGAAAAATAGCTAAAGACTCAAAAGACAATCATAAGGCCTTCTTTAGCTATAGTTAGAAACCTGGGAGGAAACTCCCAGATATGCTCAGAACTAGTTCAAAATGATGTGAAGATTACTGATCCTACAGACATTGCCAACATACTGGCTGACAGGTTCAGTGCAAACTTCTCCCCTCCCCAAAAGGAGAGATATCTATACCAAGCGATTGCAGCCCCCAAACATCTCCAACACCCAAGTGAGAACTGCTCTCTCCAAAGCAAAAACACAGCATCCATGGGACCTGATGGTGTCCCCGGCTGTGTGCTCCACGAACTCAACGAGGAATTAAACCCACAGCTAGGACAGCTGTTTAATCATAGTCTTACCTCTGGATACGCACTCCAGGAGTGGCGCACTGCAACTGTGGTCCCACTTCACAAAGGCGGTGCCTCCACCGACCCTGGAAATTACCGCCCATTAGCTTGACAAGCCTTATCTGCAAAGCCATGGAGAGGATCATAATGGACCTCATAAATAAAGACATAGGAATTTGCAGACTTTGGATCCATCCCAGTTTGGCTTTGTCAAAGGCAGATCATGCCTTCTAAACTTGGTTGACTTTTTCAAACAGTCACCAAAGCCATTGATGAGGGAAAGGCAGTCCATACAGCCTACCTCGATCTGGCGAAGGCCTTTGATACAATACCCCACTCGGGTATCATTGAAAAACTCATCAGCTTAAATGTTAACCCATACATCACAAGATGGGTTGCAAACTGGCTGAGTGACAGAACCCACAGGGTCAGAGTTGCTGGCGCCATGTCAGACTCAAAGCCTGTCACAAGTGGTGTACCACAGGGCTCAGTCCTGGGCCCACTCTTGTTTGGCATCTACTTTTCCAAGTACAAGCAAACACAGGAGGGTTATGGCTGACAAAGTTTGCAGATGACTGCAAACTGGGCCATAGTAGAAAACACATCTGACACAGATATCCTTCAGAAGGGTCTCACAGAAACGGATAACTGGTGCCAGAGCCATGGCCTAAAGTTAAATGCCAAAAAACGCATAGTCATACCCTTCGGGAAAAACAAGGTTACCCCTAGCTACCAAATAGGTGGCAATCCACTGAGTACAGAAGAAGTTATCAGGACCTGGGGACCCAGGTTGATAGTAGTCTGTCATTCGACACCAATGTAGCTAAAGTAGTTAGGAAGACCTTCTACATTGCCCACCTTATCATGAAGGGATTCTCATCTAGATCAAGGGAGGTCATAGTCTCCCTATACTCATCACTCATCAGACCAATGATTGAGTACAATGCCCCATTCGGAATGTATCTGACCCGACACTTGCAGCAGCTGGAGAGGCCACAAAAGTTCCTCACCAAAAGGATAAAGGGTCTCAAACATCTGTCCTATGCTGCCCGACTGAAAGAACTCCAGCTCTATTCAGTCGCCACCGCTTGCTCAGAGGTGACCTTTGCCTAACATACAAGGCCATGTCAAACCCAGATTTGATGAATATGCTTCACCTCAAAAAATCTAGATCCGTCAGAGCCACAAGGGTGGGAGACTTAAACCTCGACACGGCTATTAATAGGACGTGCTGGAGGGATAGATTCATCACCCAAAGACTCCCTATGCTGTGGAATAAAATCCCGGTATATGTGAGGCAGAGCACCTCGCTGGCCTTGTTCAAGAGAAATCTTGACCAATGGATGGGAGATCGCAGATATACCCCAGGGATTACCTCAGTGTCACTGCTCAACAGAGGCACAGCAAAATAATGGGTATAGTTCCCCATACTAAAGGGGTGGCGTAAGCCACAAAACTATGGGCTAGGCTTGTAAATGCCCTCGGGCAGATAGCCTAGTATGAACCTATGAACCTATGAACCTATGAACAATGACTACACCTCTACAGTCATACAGTCATATCCAGAAGAAAGCAGTGTGTTTCTCCAATTAAGTCCTTGAAAAATGCCAATATTAAAGTTCAAATTCTTTTTCCTACAAGAATAAAAATCACCTTGCCAGAAGGAGTGAAGATCTTTGATTCCCTACAAGAAGCAGTAAAATGTATCCAAAAGAAGAAAATATTGTCGGACACAGAAGAAATGGAAATGGTCATCCCAGAGTTTGAAGAGACAGGCAACGAAAAATGGGTGGTCTGTGAAGGAAGGAGCAAACAAAGCTAAGAAACTAACGGACAAATGAATAACTCCCTTCTAATTTTAAATGCCTTGTTTTATGAATCATAATATATTTGATTCTGGAAAGTCTCTATGCTGTAAGGTAATGTGAATCATTTTTATTATTAACTTTTTCTTTTCCTTTCTATATATACTTCTTCTAATTACATATATCACTAAGTATTTAAATAACATTTTTTCTCTCTCTCTCCTTTCTTCTTATTCTTTTTTGTTACCAATGTTCCTTTTTTCTCTTTTCCCCATTATAAGTACTTTACACACTTTTCCCTTTTAAATAACTACAAATTATGTATGTCTTCTAATTCTTCAGTAATAGTATAATTTGACTTAATACCAAAGTGCATTTTTTCTAATGGGTCAGTGGTGGGGTAACAAGGTTTTTCTGATTAGTGTTTCTAACTAGATGTTTTACACTCTTCATTTAGATACATTTAAACATTAATACAGTACATTAATGGTGTTTTATTGATAGCTAACTATAAGTTTTATATATATATATATATATATATATATATATATATATATATATATATATATATAAACACACACACACACACACAAATATATATATATATATATATATATATATATATATATATATACTAGGTTCCTTTTTCTTTTCTCTCTCTGGTCTGGTTAACTGGTGGGTAAATGATTGAAATGTTATAATATGATTTGTGATTTGCGGCAACTGTTGTTACTTCTAAATAGCTGTTTTTATATGAAACAGTTCATTTTTTCATGATGTTGATGTTTTTTGAGGATACTGGTGGTCTGTGTGACTGTTCTCATTGTGGAGATTCATGACATGCACTGACAAGACAGCTTGAGTGTTGATTTCTTTTTCTTTCTGTAAACTCTAAAAGCTTCAAGATCTGAATTTCCCATCGAAAATTATTTTTTCTTCACTAGAAACAACTTCTGTTTTGCATGAGCCTATTTAGATACTTTTTATAAAGTTTATGAAGCTGCAGCTTGAGGAAACAACAGTGATGACATTATTTGTTCTTTTGAACTTGTGAAATGGTTGTACTTAGAATTCTTTTTTCTTGAAATTCTGTTATCTATCACTAGATACTTTAAATGGTAAATAATTAGTTCTGATAAAAGTGTTTAATTCCTTTGAAAATGCCTATGTTCTCTTATAGATACATACATTATGCAGATGCAATGACACTATTAGTAACTAAATGACATCAGGTGAACTAGGAGTTGCATTAGAAAAGTCATTATGCATATTAACATCAGACTTATGTTATATAACTATTTATTATTTTTATGAATTTATTTACATTTGTTGACCAGGAAAATCTGACTGGATGCAGGTCCTTTTTCAGCAGATGCCCAGGGAGAAAAGCTCCACAATAAAAACAAATTTAGGTATGTGATTACAAGAAGTAAAACCATCATAGTTCCTGATGAATAACATAGTACATACAGTACTCACATAACATCTGAGCCATCTAAGATGGCAAGTATTCTAAGAATTAAATAGCAGTTATTCACATTGTTACAGTAAAAAAATCACAGCAGTATTATAAATAATAAGCTTTCAAGCATCATAGTTGACTGTAATCAAAGGTAGTTAGTGGGGGTGGAAGAGAGGTTGAAGGTGAATGGAGTGGGAGATGCTAGTGAGGAGTGTTACAAGGGAATAACCAGCATTTTTTAGTTGAGATTTAACTACAGCTTTAAAGTGAGTGCATGATTGTACAGAGGTTATTGTGGGGGGGGGGGGTTGTTCCATAACTTGGCTATTGAGCAGGAGAAGAGTGCTTCTCCTGCAGAGTGTATGGCTCTTGTTACCTGTAATTGATTTTTGTTGTTGGATCATAGGGGTCTGGTGGTGTAATAGGGCTGGAGTAGATTTTGGAAGGATGGGACTTTTAGAGGATGATTTACTAGTTTGTGGGCAAGTGAGAGTTGGTACCATTGAAGGAGGTGAGGGAGTTCTAGCCAGCCAAGTTCAGTAAGTGAGAGACAGTGGTGACTATGGTAGGAGGTGGCAAACTTGGCGATTTTGTTGAAGAAGGTCTCGAGTTTATTTAGATCACATTGTCTTAGGTTGGTATATAGTGGAGAGGCATAGAGAAGGGTTGACATAAGGTGGGAAATTGTAACTGAAATCCTGGCTGTTTGGTTGAGGAATTGCTTATTTCTGTATAAGGCTTCTAGTTTTTTGTGGACTGTTTTATGGTCATGGAAATGTGAATGTCAAATTTGAGATTATTGTCTATCTCAACTCTTAGCAATTTGGTCTGATCTGTTGAGGGGATAATGGTGTTGTCGTTGGCTGTAATATTAAAGTGAGAGTAGGTCTGAGTATGTTTGGTGGGTTGGAAGATGAGAAGTTTAGTTTTGTTTAGATTGAGTATTAACTGGGCATCAGATAGCCAAGTTTCAACAGAGGAACAGGTATCCTGTGGGACCTTTTGCAGTTTGGGTAGGGACTGGGCTGAGCAGATGTTGGTGGAGTCATCTGCATACTGTATGAGAGAGGCTTGTTTGGTGGCAATGACTAGATTATTGGTGAAAATGGAGAAGAGTAAGGGTCCAAGCATGGATCATTTGGGAGCAACAATAGAGACAGGTAGTTGGGGAGATATGTCATTCTGCCATACAATGGATTGGTGGCGGCCAGTCAACTAGCTCTAAAACCAGTTGGCGACTGATTGAGAAAAGGATAGGTTATTGAGAACAGAGATGAGTGGTTTGTGTGGGACCATGACAAATGCCTTAGATAGGTCTAGGAAAGTTGCAGAGGAGAAATAGCCATTGTGTTTATGCTGAAGGATTAAACTAAATCTTTAGTAACTAAACAGAGGTTTGTGAGCCCCTTTTTTTCTGTCTTTCTCTCTCCCCCCTTCCTGATGAAAGACGTCAACATAGATATTGTTAATACATATGAGTAATATGTGTATAATTGCAAAATATAACAGTTATGTTGTAATAAATATGTATATATACTCAACAGATCCTTCCATGAAAATGTTAAATAGATGACTGACAAAAATGGTTAAATTATCTCATGGTTCTTGAAAAGTCTTGGAAATAATGACAATCTTCTTAACTTTCAGCTTCTAATGTTTATACATACTTTGAATTAATGTGTATTTCTTGCATATCTACATATTAGAGGTGTTATTATCATATCTGACATATTCATATAGCTTCAGATATATTTGACACTGTCATTCTAATGTATATTTCATGGATTCAAATTTCTTTAGTTGCTTTCATAATGCTTTTCTTTTTTGTTTATATACTATATTCTAATCAGAGATGGATAATTTGTGTCATTTGGTATATGAGAGTTAGTGGATGAATGGTTTAGTTAAGTTTTTAACTAAACCAGAAACTTTATGTTTCATGCATTTATTTGTAAATAGTTTGGGGTTTTTGAAAGTAGTGCTTAATACACGTATGCATCCATGATACATAAGTTTTCAGTAGATTTCAAGTCAACATGGAAGAAAGGTCATTCAATTAGTAATAACATATACATTATAGTCAATGGCTTATAAATATTTATCGCTAAATATTAATGGTTTGAACAATAATGTCAAAAGACCTGGTTTGCTTAAATATATCGAAATGCATAAAACCCAGATCATCTTTTTACAGGAAACCCATCTATTAAAAAAAATCTAGAAAAATAGTCATTTAATGGCTATACCATTCTAACTGATTCATGTTTTAAGGCTAAGAGAAGGGGCACTCTTATTCTGTGGAAAAATACTTATACTATGCCATATAGATACAATTTCAGACAAAGATGGGATGCTAAGCATGGTTATTTTGGAAATCAATAGGAAGTATTATACTTTGATTAATACATACTGGATACCAGGACTGAGTACTAAATATGTTGACAAATGTCTGGGCCTGATTACTTTAAATGCAAAAGGGGAAATTATAGCAACAGGTGATTTCAACTGCCTATTATCAGGCAATGATACTTCTAAAAATGGTAAAATAAAACTAATATCTCAAGCCAAGAAGTTTAATGACTTTATAAACCAAATGAACCTAAAAGAAATACATGGTCTCAGAGAACATTATTCCTTATTCTATACTCACTATTCATATCGGTTTGGTACACAAACAAACATTGATATGGTCTTTGTATCAAATAATATATATATATATATATATATATATATATACGCTAAAATAAGTGCTGTATCTATAATAACTTGTCCACTTTCGGACCATAATGCTAAAACTTTACATTAACTACACATACAGATGACTTAAGGTTTCTGCAGAGAATTCCTGCTTACCTAACTAAGTTAAATGACTTTAGGGAATGGATAATGAAAGAAATAAACATGTTTATGGAAAAAAATTATAATGGTTAAGTGACTGATACTATACTATGGGACACCTTTAAAGATTATATATTTGGTAGAATAAACTCTTGATACCTTCAAAAAAGGAGAGAGTGGGACAAAGAACTTTTAGACTTACAAAAAAAAATAGACAAGATAAAAATGGATGCAAAACCAAATAACAAAGTATCAAATAACGAAATTACTAATTTAAGTCAAAAATACTTAGAAGTTTTGAATCATAAGGTAGCCATAAACCTGGAAAAATAAATCCCAAATATCTACATAAAAATAGCGGTAAGATCCGAAAAAATAAACAATCAAAATCTTATTAATAAGATTAAATATAAAAGTGATGGTTCAGTTAAGAGTACATCTAACTTAGTGGACATATTAGAAGTGTTCAAAAACTACTATAAATATATAAATAATAAAAACCACTTTTGGAGACAGATAATGTAATAAATACTTTTATTCAAGAAAATATAACTACTAAGGTGTGAATACAACAAAATAACATATTAAATAAACAAATACCACTAACAGAAGTGCAAGACCAAATAAAAAATGTAAAAGATAATAAAGCTCCAGGACTGAATGGAATAATTTCTGAACTATGTAAGATTTTTTTCTTGAATATATCATAAAGAAAATGATGAGTGCCTTTAATATGGTTAAGCATAAATGTATAACACCCCCATCATGCAAATAATTATCTCCCCTTATTAAAACAAGGTAAGGACCCCAAATCCTGTGATTCATATAGACCAGTTTTGTTACTAAACACTGATTATAAAAATTTCATGACAATATTAGCTAATAGGAAAAAGGAAAATATTACCTAGTCTAATACATAATGATCAGACAGGGTTCATTCTTCATAGAAACTTGAAAGATAACATTATTAAATTACTATCATTAATAGACATAGCATGCAAATACAAAAAACAACTGTTATCAACCTAGACATAGGAAAACCTTTTGATGCTATTATTTGTCTTATCTACAAAGAATTCTGATTGGTTTTGAATTCTCCTCAGATTTTGTCAACTTATTAATGAAAATTTATAGTGGGGCACAAGCTTATGTGAAAATTGGATCACGTCTATCCTCACCACTAGAAATCCTAAAGGGAACTAGACACAGTTGTCCCTTGTCACCATTATTGTTTTCTCTTTCAATGGAACATTTTGCTACATATATCATAAACAAGCAAAATATAAAAGGCTTTCAAATTAATAAGGACTATTGTCCTAAGATACAATTATTTGCTGATGATATGTTGTTAATGGGTGATATTGATGGTTCTTTGCATGATGTTATAAATACCTTAAGCAAGTTTGAATGAATTTCAGGGCTTAAATGTAATCATAATAAATCCAAAACATTGCTAATTAACAAAAAGATCAACAAAAATCTAAAAGAGAATAGCGCGTTTAATTGGGAGAATTATGTATTAGAATATTTGGGTGTCAGTATGAAGACTACATGGAAAGAGACTGTTAAACTAAACTACAATAATTTAATAACCACCATTAGTGAACTAATCAAAAGATGGAATAAAATATTTTTCACAATGGAAGATAGGCTCTCTTTAATTAAAATGATAATTTTACCTAAAATTTTGTTTTATATACAGACAATGATATTACTCCCACCCAGAAATGTATTTAAAAAAAATAGATTCCTTGCTACATAAATTTTTACGGTTCCCCTTAAAACATAGGATTGCATATGAAGGGCACATCTGAGCTTGGAACAGTAATGGGATAGCATTCCCTAGCTTAGACCTTTATTACAAATCAGTTATAATTAATATAATCATCATACCTACCTATATATCTGGCTGGAAAACAATACATGAGATTCATATAACTGCTCTCAGAACTATAGAAAATCAATTTAAGGAACAATATGGAATAAGTAGAGTTCATTGGCTTTTACGTGATATTTATTTATTTAATAAGAAGTTTGATCATTTTTCTTATGGCATTAATCAAATATTTAATAACTTTAAAATTTAATTGATTGTAATTGCAACATTAAACAATTTCTATTTCTTATATTCTCTATAGCATACTCCACTGATTGCCTAGATTCTTTCAACATCAATGGGATGCAAAAAATGAAGGAAAATAACTTGATCTCGTCTGGTATCATTTTATTTAAAATAAGAATATTAAACCACTAAACTCTCTTTTATGTAGTTTTGATAATAGTCAAGACAGTTGGTTGTTTATACACTCATTATGGCAGTTTATAGAAAACAAAATGAGAGTATCTATCAACCTAGAGACTGAATCCATACCTAATTTGATTCAGCTTTTTATTGGGTGTCTTGAAAAAACAGATAATCAAAAAAGTAAGTATCTCACTTATCTATAAGCTACTAAGAGAAGACACTTTAAAGTTTGACTCAGATTTTTTGAATTACTATGTAAAGATTAATGAAGAACAAATATCTGATGGATCCAAAAAAATGTTATTTAATTCTACATATGGTACCGTTTCTTCATTATATTGCCGATTGTATACATGGAAATGTATGAATAGGAGTTTCTATACTCCACATAAAATAAATCTTATACTCAAAAACAGTGAAAGTAAATGTTGGAAATGTGATGAATTGCTAGAGGATAACTGGGTTCACATGTTCATTGAATGTAGAAATGTTCTTCAATACTGGGAAGACTTCAAATATTTTGTAAATGCTTTATGGTCTGATAGCTGTCATATTTCTAACTCCCTAATCCTATTCAATGTTCCTATTGTAATACCTAATGTAATACCTAAATCTCAGATTCAGTTACTCTGGTCAACTCTTGCAATTGCCAGAAATGTTATTACTTTGAACTAGAAAAGTAAACAAGATTCACTGTTTAAAGATTTTATTAATTTAGCAAAAGTTGTTTGTAAAAAAGAACTGCAAACCATTTGTTATAGAACTCATAATATTACTCATAAAAATAGCATGGCAAAAATTGGAAAACCATTGAACAAATACTGATAACTTTTCATGGAGAAAATGATTGTTTATCATGGATGAATGTAAATATTGTAAATAGTTTTGTTATTGCTTTATTGTATTTGTTGTATGTATATTTGCATATGTTTATAATGAAAACAAAATAAAAATGTTTTTGAAAAAAACATCTATCTGATATATTTGGTTCAAATAAATATCTGTAAAATCAGTAGCAATGTTCAGGTATACATCTAATATTGGTCCTTACTGTAAGGATCTATGGGCTGCCTCCGCACCTTATTGACCCTCCTTTGAAGCTTTGCTATGTCCCTCTGATACAGATCATCATATTGGTGATGAAACTGTACTCCAGTGCAGTAGATCCCTGTTCTCTGTCGGTTCACCCTTCCCATCTGGTTCTAAGCACAGTCATAGCGAAGTTCCTCATCCTGGCTCTAATTCTCTGCTCCAATCCAGTGCACACTATCAACATCTGGGTCATCAACTCATCAGTCCAGTTGGACACATGGACATGTCTCAGCCTCCTCAAAGTAGCCATCACAGTCCTGAAGTAGAAGAAATCTGAAAAATACAAAAAGACAGAAATGCTCAGCGAGATACCACTCAGTTTGCATTTAACAATGATCTGACTGGTAAATGTTTCAAAATCAATATTTGACAGTGGCGCTGATGTCATAGTGTAAGATTATTGGAACATAACATGCACGTGCTGCAGATGATGTGATTTGTTGATATCTATTAGGTGTTTAAATGGTACACCAGTGTGTTTTGGCACATAATGCCAATTTCAGTGAATGCACACAAGTGGGATTCCAAAAACTTCAATTTTAATTAACCTCATCAATTATGTATGGCACAAATGTGCCCTTTGATTCTGTGATTCTGAATGTGAGTTACATTGGCAACTGGTAGAATTTCTGTAATGTTAATTAGTAAATCTGTGAAAGAATCATTTCAAAAGCTACATGTTTAAAGTAATGTTTACTCAAAATGTTAATTTAACAGAAGTTTTTATAAGTTCTTGGAGTCATGTTGTCTGGAAATTTATGCATACAGGTATTGTTCTTCTAAATATTTTAGTTCAGTTCCATATGCAGTTGTATAGACACACTTCCACTACAAATGATAATAGTACATGGAGGAGGATTTACAGATCATCTGCAATTCTTAATGGCAATTCCTTACACTCTGTGGTCTAACTAGAGAAGTTTACAGATTACAACAGTAACTGTATCTAGTGTGTGATGTTTATGTCACAGATATTTTTTAAATCATGTTTCCTAATAAAGTGTTAAAAATGTGCTGTTGCTGTTACAGATATTTTTTCTTAACAAAACTGTTGTCACTAGTGGCTCAATATATTATGGATCTGTACTGCCTACATATCCTGAGGTATTCCAACACTTTTTGCAAGTTTTTGATTGTTAATTGATTTAGTATTTTAATGCAGAACACAAGCAGATTTTAGTGGCATGATTCTATTGTCTTTGGATCCCTTTTCTCAGCATATATGTAGTATCAGGGGTTCTAATCCCAATCATGAACTGTACAGATATTACAAGTGATGCTGATTTTACAGATCTTTTGAATGAGGGCATTGTGAGGGCATTGTTGTTACTTTTTACTTGTCATGTTAGTATTTATCACATATAGTATTATACAGATCTTTGCATTGTACAAGAATTCATAGTGTTTTTGTTGACATATGCTGTTCACAGAATCTAGTACATAAATGTGCATAACCATGAATATTATCATGTGAGTATCAATATTTTTCAGATGGCCAAATGTCCTAGGGTGACAGGTTTCCCCCCAAGGAAAATTAAATCTTAATTGATGCTCTTTGCTGACATGAGAGAAAACTCCTGTTTGGAAAAATTAAATTTGGATGGACCTAACCAAAATGATCATTACAGCTGGAGGACACAACTGATCCAGTGAGGCCTGTAGATGAATCTGATCAGAAATTATTCTTTGTGCAGCCAACAGAGTGACACGTTTTGAGAAATCCAGGGATGCCACTGGTGGCAAACCACCATTGACCCCCCCAATGACATCACAATTTTTTTTGGACTCACTGTATGCAGTAAGATGGGTCCGATGAATCCCTGGTGACTTGATTGAAGCTGGAGTTCCAGGATGGACATGTATGTGTTTATGTCCATTACAGGGATGTGTATTGTAACACTCACTGCTTATTGATTCCGCATTCATGTATTGCTTTTTATGATTTACAACAGCAGATTTAAGCTGTGAATACAGTTCCACACTGAGTGAGGATGATGAATGTAAGTATAGAGTAGACAGATATATGTATTGACACATATGAGTTACAGAAAATACAGTGCAAACAACATTTGCAATGGTTATTGCATTAAAATTCACAGGTCCATCAACTGCGAGTCTACACCAGGGATCAGCAGCTGAGTGTCTTTATGCTGTTACTGTGCACACTACCTTATTAGTGCCTCCACCTTATTTAATGGTACAACTTTTTACTGTTATATAATTGATTCCCTAACATTGAACAGTACAGGTACATCCAGTGGAGGGGCAAGCCACACATTATCAAGTGCAGAATGAGCAGGTATGCTACAATAACATTGTCCGAGCTTTCAAAAATGTGGAGCACATGTGATGCCTGATATTTTTGTCAATATTTGTTAATACAGGCCCTTCTGGTGTACAGTTGCAAATGCATCATTTAAGTATTTGCAGTTCATATTACTGTGTTGTACATGTGATGTTGACAGTATTCATTTTACTAAATACATGACTGTGCTGCCTTTCTCATTACTTTCCACTTCAGGATACACAGTACAACCCATGACCTCTACAGAGCTGAAGTCCTCATGTACATATATGAGTGGAATGTGTATGTCACACATTCTGTATGTTTTAACTGTGTTCACCTGGTTAACAGTGATGTGATCCATAATGTTTTTATTCCTTACACTAATTGAAGTTTACCCCAGCAGAACAACAGCATCATCCCATGAGTGTTTACCAGGTGTGTTTTTATTTTTTATGCATCACACATCATGTATGTTGAATATATAAATAAATTATATACTTATGCACATTCGACAACACATATGTACAGTAGACTGCAAATGAAGTCATTAGTATTTGTAACATTGTAGTAATATATACATGCCAAATATCTTTGACATTCATCCTATGCTGTAGGCACATTGTCCTGGTCTGTGTCTTTGTATCTTGTAGCAAATCAACTGTTGTTATCATCCAGCAGCCCATCCAATGATCATGATGTTGTTCATGATGTGTTTCAGCATAGTAGTATGGCCCTTGTCACAGAGGACCTTGAGTTGTTAAGAGAGTCCATCCATGAGGTCGGCACTGATGTTGGGCAGATGTATCCTCAGATGTGGAGGTCCACTTGTCAATGCATTCAGGGGATAATGACACAGTGGATGTTGAACAGGATAAGACCATTAATCAACACACCATAGTTTGGATCACTGCTACTGACAGATCCACACAACAATCAGACACAGGGCATTGTGGTTGAAGTAGGTGAGCAGATGTTGTACGTGGGCTGATGTCAGAGGGTGTCTGCCTCCCGCTGCAAGCAAATGAATGGTCACAGCAACAGCATTGTTCAGATGTACGAGCACTTGCCAATGCCACAAATCATGAGGCATACCAGCTACATGTTAAGCATGAAGAACAAGACCACAGACACTATGAGATTATGGCTGCATTGTCAACACAGGAGAGTCTGTTCGCTGTGGTATGGTCAGTGGAAACCCTGGCTTCTATGGTACTGCAGCAGTTTCATACTATAAGCAGGATTTTGCATTCCATGATCATGCACAGTAGATTGCAACCTGTGAGAGAAAGGACACGTTTCCGAACCACAATTGGGCATCGAGAATCCCTGTCTGTGGTCCAACCTGCACAGATATGAACTGCTGGCCCATCTGCTGAGATCCCACCAGTCACAAAGTCTTCAACTCACAGTCATGCTCCTTCAGCTCAACTTGGTGTTATAACTCCAGCCATCTCCTTTGTGGAGCAACCAGGGCAAAATTTTGCTGTGCATGGTCAGGGCAGAGCAGATTGTGGTGAGACAGCAGTGTGGTCACCCTAGACTGCATTAGAGTGTGTCCAACAGTGTAGGACACATAGATGCCTCATATTATTTCAATACCACTGTATTGTGATATGTGTTTTCTTAAATAAAAATGTCTGCATTATGTCATGCATGATTTCTTTTTTTTATGTTATAATTTTGTACAGAAATGTAAGTGTAGCACTGATATGACTCCCTTACTGTTTACCATACAATGATATAACAAACGGAGTGCATATCAGTTGTGCTCTGTGCTGATTTTGTTTTGACACATTTGCATATGTTCATGTTGGAATATGTTTTGCTTATGTTATGTATGATGCTCTTGTGTGCATCTAGTGGGTACTTGATATTAGATGCAATCTGTGCAACTGTGGTGGGGCAGCACCTGGAAATCAGTGTTTAATCTTTGTACTTCTGTAGTTGTGGTTTGTTATGACTCAGATGTTTAGGTCAGATGCTGCTATGTAACCTGGGCCTGCACTTGTGGTCACACTCTACACTGCATATGTCTGTGACTTCTGTCCCATATGTCTTCTTGCTCCTCCTCCAAAAAACTGTGGGATTGTCCTCCACAAACATTTGTGGTTCTTGGGGTAATTCACCCACACCTGCAGCTGGAAGACTGCCATGTGCTTGGGTTAGCATGTTGTGCAGCATGAAACACTCCGTTAACATCTGTGCTGCCTTCTCAGGTTTTTATTGCAGTGTACCCCCGGATATTTCTAGACATCTGAATCTAGCTTTCAGTACATCAAACATATGCTGCATGGTGTTTCTGGTTATTGGATGTGCTCTGTTGTAGGCCTCCTGTGCATGGTTGGAAGGTTTATGGTACGAGGTCATTAGCCACAGCTCAAGTGAATAATCACACTCATCTGTTGTGGGGAATAAAAACCCTTTAGGTCAGAATGGAGATTGCTGAGAAGGGGATCCTTAGATTGCACCCTAGCTGTGTTCTTATACTTACACAATAGCAATCTTTCAGGCATATCACTTTGCTGAAATGCAACCCTGAGTCCACATTCACTCCAAATGGCAGCATCATGGAGACTTCCAGGTTGTATTGCCATAATGTTTGTTATGTTGCCATCTGCTGCACATACAACTTGGCATTTGATGGATGGGTATCGCTTTCTTATAGGTTTATAGGTTCATAGGTGTTTACTAGGGTAACGACCACAAGGGCCTTTTTAAGCCTAGCTGTGCATCCCAAATCTCTGACAAGTTCTGATACCCTTGATACGTGTAAGCAGGGGCCTGGGAGATGAATCATTTACAGGTTTACTATGTCCATTAGAGATATAGATGCCAAAGCAGAGATGCATTTCTGGTTATCCATCCAATTGTCCAAGTTGCACTTGAATTGGGTTAGGGAGGAACTCTGCTTTACATGGATGATGAGCCTGTTCCATAGATGGGGTAGTCTCTGGGATACATACCTGTCTCTCCATCAGGTCTTATTTATATCACAGGCAGGGTTTAAGTCTTTAGAATGGGTAATTCTGGTGCTGTTGGTTTTGTGGATATGTAGCAGGTCCATCAGAGTGGGGTCTGACAATGCCCTGTAAGCCCGGCATAGATCACCTCTGAAAAGCCTGTAGGAGACAGAATACAGGGATAGGGCCTTGAGGGGGTCTGCAAAGGACATTTTACTTATACCCTGTATTCTTTTAGTGAGGAACCTCTGTGGACGTTCCAGTTGTTGGTTATGCCTGGTTAGGTACATACCAAAGGAGGCATTGTACTCATTGACAGGCCAGATGAATGCAGAATACAGTAGAACAATGATTTCCTTGGACTTAGATACCATACCTCTGTTTATAAGTTGTGCAACATAGAATGATTTTCTCACTACTGTAGACACATGATGGTCAAAGGCTAGATTACTATCTATGTGTGTCCCTAAGTGCCTGACTATTGATTCAAATGTAAGGGGCATGTTGTCAATATGATAATTACTTGGGAAGGGTGACCTCCAAAAAGATACTATTAGGCATTTCTTGACATTTAGTTTCAGTCCATGGCTCTGACACCAGTTGTTTATCTGTGTCGGCCCCTCCTACAGAGCATTCGTGTCAGTCTTGGATTCAATGACAGCTCCTAATTTGCAATTATCTGCAAATTTAGTCTGACAGAGACCACTGACATTAGCTTTGACTTCTGAGTAGTAAATGTCAAAAAGGAGTGGTCTAAGGACTGATCCCTGAGGGACTCCACTTGTGACTTGCCTCTTTGTAGAGGTGGACTCCCCAGTTCTAACTCACTGGATCCAGTGTGTGAGCCAGTTGGCTATCCACCGGGTGATGTATGAGTTTGTATCTAACATCTTAAGTTTGTCAACAAAGCTCGAGTGGAGTATTGTGTCACATGCTTTGGCCAGGTCAAGGTAGGCAGTGTAAACCATTTTTCCTTCATCCATTGCTTTGGTTACCTTCTCAAAGAAGTCCACCAGGTTGAGTAGATATGATCTGCCCTTGACAAAACCAAACTGGGTTGGCTCCAGTGTTTGGAGGTTTACTATATCTCTGTTGATCATCTCCATGATAATTCTTTACATGGCTTTACATATATAACTAGTGAGACTTATGGGTTTCTAGTTTACAGGGTCTGTAGATGGCCCACATTTATGCAGAGGGATGACTGTTGCCATTCTACATTCATGAAGAACGAAACCTGTTTGGAAGCCACAGATAAATAGTAATTCCAGAGGCCATGATAGGTCATGTTTCATGCTATTTAGAAGGCATCCTGGGATATTATCTAGGCCCATTGATGCAGTATTCTTGGTCTTAGAGAGAGCATTAAGGACCTATTCCCTAGTGAAAGAAGAGGGAGTTATATTTGATGGCATTTCCTGAGGGAAGGTTGAGGGGTAGAGAAAGCTAAAGTTGGAGCTGAATTTATCAGCTAGGAGGTTTGCTATATCTTCTGGCTCAGTGTAGGTGGCTCAATTTACAATTAGCTCTGCACACAATTGTGTATTGCCTTTGAGGTTGTAGACTTAGCTAAAGAATGCTTTGTGGATGTCCTTGGCCTGGGAGGCTAAACCTGCCTCATATTTGGCTTTGGTAGACTTTATTTGTCCTCTGGGTTGTTTGTTTAGTTTGATAAAGTGCTTTTATCCTGCTGGGTGCTGCACCTCTTAATTTTTGCCATGATTTTCTTCCTTCTGTTATACAGTCTATTGATTTTGTGATTCCACCACAGTGGCTTATTTTTTGAGTTAGTTCTGTACTTCTTCCTGGTGGGTACAGCTGCCTCTATGCAGCTATTAACATGCTTTTACCAGGTTTCTGTGATCAGTTCTGCATAGGCAGTGTGTTCTCAGGGTGTATGGGGGTATGAAATTTTGCCAAGTTATCACTTAATAGCAGGAAATTAGACTTAGAGTAGTTCCTGAATATTCCAGATTAGCTGGGGGTCCTGGTTTTATTTTGATTTCAAAGGAGACCATTTTGTGGTCTGACCTTACCAGGGAAGATATTACAGTAGGGAGTGTGCAGCACTCGCCCATATCAGTGAGGACCAGATCCAGTATAGTTGCACCCCTGGTGGGTATTTGACTATCTGATCCAGGGAGTTTGTGTTTACAAAATCCAGGAATCTCTGTGCATGTACGTTTGGTGTCATATAGGATTCCCAGTTAATAGTGGGGTAATTAAAGTCACCCATGAATATGGTATGGGACTGGATGGCTAGTGTTTCTAATAAGTTTAAATACACAGTATGGGTTTCCTGGGTCAAAGAGGTGGACCTATAGCTTTCGAGGAAGTGGTATTAGATTTTGCCTATGGTGATTTGAACATGGAATAACTCAAGTGCATTGTCCTGTTTGACCAGCCTTGAAATATATTTATTTTTGATGTAAATAGAGACACCTCCTTATTTAGTCCTTGCTTGTGAAGTAGTTGGTCTAAATGTGTGGAAGGCATTATAACCTTACACTGTTGGTATTCTCTCCGCAGCTTTAAACCATGTCTCAGTGACTGCAGATGTCAGCATTTTCTACGGTTGAGAGCTTCTAGGATGTGGAGTTTTTTGTATCGGTCTGCTCCTGGATATACTGGTGCCTTGATAGGTATGTGTGTGCAATCTATTGCACCTAGTGAAAGGGGGAAGCTTGCAATGTTGTAGAACTGGTGCATTGCATTTCTCTGCTGCATGGGGATGGATGTGAAGTTTATATAGTCATACACTTTTCTGCACATTGCTTCCAGGAATTTTGCCAGGATATGGCTGGCAGCTGTCTTGGATACTCCCACATCATCACCATGTGTCTCTGGAATGCCTCAAATAAAAGCACACCCAGGCTGAGACACACTTTGGTTTCAAGGGGGATTGAGTTTCCTTGCAGGGTCTGCAGAGACATGTGTGGGGTGCACATGTTACAGAGAGCCTATGCCATTTGTCTGTTTAGACAATATTGATTACTTCATGGTTTGACAACTGGTTTAGTTGCAGCCTTGCTCTGACTCTAGCTTGTTATTTGGGTGGGGCTATGTTACTAGAGATGAAAGATTATTTTATTCTTTTATTACTATTGAGTTTTATTACTTTTTATCGAAAGCTGATGCACTTTAGTGCAGCTCAATCGCAACATGCAGTTATCAACACTAACATCCAATTACTGCCAACTCCAATATCTCTTACAATATTTACCATTTGGCAATGAAAATCCTCAGCTTAAACCATTTCCTAATCAGTGCAGCCTTTCCTTCACTTAATCTTCTTCTCTTCCTACTGACCATTTCAAGCAGTGGTTTTCCCTAGCCATCACATTATTTGTCATGTTTTTAATCTAATACCATAACCAAATTCTGACCTAAGATATTTATTTCTAAGGTTTACCTTCATAATGTCGTGGATGGTTTGTGCAATTGTGCATAACATCGAACCATATGTGCGAATTTCAGAACGTGTTCGTGGCACTATGTCAAAACTCACTTAGAGGAATCCAGATGTTGAAAAGATATTGTTCAGTCGAATGGCAAATTGCATTCGCAATTCAGCCATTCGAATATCTGTGAAGCAACATTGTGGATTTATGCAGATGTGCTGTCTGTCAATTGTTTGTCGCAGAAACCATCCACGACATTATGAAGGTAAACCTTCTTTCTTATAATACAATTTACTTTGCCATAATCTGAAGTTTGCTCAACACTCTTAACCATTGCTGTACCTTTGAAACTGAGTTTGTCAATTGTTATCCCTTAGTTCCACCTACCTCTTTCTATCTCCATGCTATTCTCCTCTTGATGACATCTTCTAACAGTAAGATTTCTTCCCAGTCCTCCTGCTTCTATTTCCATCCCCTCTGTATTTCTTCCATACAGACAAAATGCTCAATTTTTTCCTTTTTCATGTATATTGGTCTATACTTCTATGCACTGTTTCCCAACCTATGAATATCTCGTAACTCCCACAACATATTCAATTGATGAGGTCCCTTATGAAATCATCAACAAATATCATGAGACAATAAACACTCCTTCTACACTCTCACAGGTGTTCTGTATCATATTTTCAAGAACCTCTGATGGACATCACCTACTAGACCACAACTGGTCATATTTTTTCCAGATTTCTATACTTCCTTCCAGAAATCATTCACCCATATATCCAACTCTTTCATCAAGCTTTCTCTCAACTTCTGCACTGATTTTTCTGAACATTCCTCCAGTCCTTTTCCCTCTGTTACTTCCCTATGTCTTCCTGGGCTTTTCTTCCCAAACCTCCTCTTACTTTTATTTCTTCCCTTAATTTTTCACCAATTAACAAAAAAGTTGCTTTCCTTTGTCAACTCTAAACTTATCCCACAGCTCTTCAAACTCTTTAACTCATTCACTCCAATGCAGCTCAGGAAGTTTGCACTGTAAATTCCAATGGGCGGAGCCTAAGCCTTTTGACAGAATTAAATTATGCCCTTACATTTCAAAAAAATGTTCATATCTCTGGAACCATGGGGGTTATGAAAGAAGTATAAATGGCAAACTCTTCAGCACAAACTATTTTTATAGTGGTAGTGTTCTTTAGGTTCTAGGTCTTAAACCAAATGTTATAAGTCACAGTAAACAAAGTAACTATTACATTTGTAATGTTTTGTAAATATCTTACAATATCTCAGCAACCACTCAGGTTACACATATACTGTCAGCAGTGTTTTCTTCATCTGTCTGAGAGCTTTCATATGAGGCTAAGGGGTTCTTTCTGTGTTACTTGGTTGTTGAGATATTTAGAAAAAATGTGGAAATTATATCTATATAAATTAGTATCATACAAAACAGCAGTTAATATCTATTTACCTGCTTTAGACAGAGGTCAAATATTAATGCAATTGAGTTTGCCACTGTGTAAGCGTTAAGAGGACATTTTTAAAATCCTTATACATAGCAAGGTTTTGGAATTATTGATGCAAATATGAACAAGTGATATTTGATGCCTAGAGGTGTCAGTAGGAGTTAACTGCAGATGCACCTGGAGGCATCACTCAGATGTAACTAGTAAAATGACAACTGCTCTTTATTCAATTATTTTTAATATATCTCTCACTTTTTTATCCCCAGCCAATGCCAATATCAGTCTTTCTGTTTCCAAACTCCACTATACACTTCTAATCCCAACTATCTTAGTGGAAATTTTATATTTTGACCCCATCAATTTTCATTACATGTTAATAGACCATATAATTTGAACCTTTCTTCACAGGTCCAGAAATCCTTCCCTACTCACCTACATTACTTGCTTCATTTAACCCCTTTGAGATTGCGCTCTAAAACAATTTCACTTTTATTCTATATTAATAGCAGCTGCATACCTCAAAAGCCTGGTGCACCCTATTCTACTTGTTTTAACCACCTGAATCCCACCCTGAATATTTTGTCTCTTCTTGCTCTTAGACCATCTTTCACAATCTCTCTCTATACGTCGCCTATGCCGATATATGTCTTCCCACTGATATCACTTGGGAAAGAATCAAAGTTTTAACAACTTCCTCTCTTTCATTCAGTATAAAACCCTTCCCTGAAAATAATCCAAAAATGTCTTTACTTTATCTTTCTGTCTTTTTTCTGTCTGATATCTTTAATTCTAAAATAGTTTTGCTTCCCCTAACCAAGGCAACAATATGTATTAACAATCCCTGATTTGTTTAAATAAATATTCAACTTTAATACTTCCCCAAAATGTTCAAAATTTTCCAGTATAATGGTAATTGTGTTACCACATTTTCTGATAAATCCATACAATCATCTGCAAAATAATGCACTTTAGCTTCCCCTTTAAATTCTCAGCCTCCTTTCATCTGTGCTCTAATCTCTTACATACGTCTTTCAATTCCATTCATAGGCTTGGAAAAAATAGACATCCCATCTTAAACTTCTCTGAGGAATCACCATTCGGGATCTTCCCTCATTAGCTAAAATCCTGGCCCGCGACCTCTTATACAGTTCCTGCATACCATTTGACGATTTTTCTTCTGCCAATACTTCTTTGACAGTTGGATCAAATATTCCCAATTAATAACATGAAAAGTCTTCTGAAAAAAATTTTGTAGTCTAATTTAACTTTTCTGTATTTAAAATTCAACGGTGTAACACAAAATGGTTTCCTTAAACATTATTCACAACCATGTACAAACCATGTGCATTGTCTTCGCTGAGCAGGCATATCATAGTAAACCACTATGATCATTGAAATAAACCTTAACTTATAAAGGCCTTATCACTGGTTTGATTTACAAGCTGTAAATTACATTATACATTTCATGCCTTAGTGATGTGATCTTATCAGCTTAATTAATTGTTATGCCTTTCTTGCAGTTTGTTTAAAGAAGAATTTCACATTTTCTGAGCAACTTGCATAAAACAGTGCATCTGTGTTACTAATTAAACATTTCTAGATGTAAACTTCTACTGCAGCATAATAATGTGATCAGATTCACATCATTTCATTTAGAGTCAAATCAGGTTAAATGTATTATTTTTAAAGTTTTGCTCTGGTTTTCATCTAGACTAAGAATAACACAGCTTCCATTAAGATAAGAACGTCTAATGCTACACCAATATGTAGGCTGGAAAAGATTAAGTGATTTACTTGAAAAATATTAATGATTTAATCAGTTATAATGAAAATCTTGGCATGGTCTATTGTAAATAGTTATTTAGTTGATATGTTTCAATAATTTTATTATTTTGAGTTATTGTTATTGTTCAAAATTTTAATAAAAAGAGTTAAAAAAACAAAGAATAACACAGCTTCTTTCTATGCAGAGTAAATAATTTTCATTTGGTACTCTGACTTGCTTATTAGTCATAGATGACCTGAAAAGCTCACCTCCTTATTTTCTTTTGCTAGAAAGTAGTGTTCAGCTTTGACATTTAATTACCTAAGACACAACCTCTGCAGCCAAACTTCATAAAACTACAATACAGAATTTGTACTGTGAGTGTGAAAACATTCACTGACAGTGAGTATAACAATAGTAAAAATAAATGTCTTCCTGCCTGATTTCACTGTAGCTGCAAATTAAACTGAAAGATTAAAGTCACTATATAACTAGATGGTCCCTGAACAAGTGAGTGTTTTAAAACATACTTTGAAACTTCTCTTACTAATATGAAGCATGATCATTACTACAATTATTGTTGCTATCATTATTATTGCTTTATCAAAGTATCTGTACAGGAAATGTATTTGTAAACCCCTATGGCATTGCTAATGCTGTTGTGTGTTATCATAATAAGGAATAATGGAGAGACCATCCCTGAGATTCAGAACCATTCTCTGTATCCCAGACCAGTCTTCAATTGTGTTTAATGAGCTGCCACACACAGGATCTGCACAATTCATGTGCAAGGTGAGTGTGAGATTGGAGGGACAGCAACTTAGCTGCTTGCATTGCATATTAATTGTGAGATAATGGCAAGGTAATGAGCAACAGTACACTAGACTGAGAGGTGGCACTGCTTTCTTGTGTGTGGAAATGGGTGTGTGTGTGTGTGTGTGTGTGTGTGTGTGTGTGTGTGTGTGTGTGTGTGTGTGTGTGTGTGTGTGTGTGTGTGTATATGTGTGTCTGCTGGGACACAACATCAGCAGATGTTGCAGCATTAGGGGTGGTCATTATTGACAAGTATATGCCACCTACAGGAGATATTTTCATCCAGTGCATGTCCTTGTTCACTGCAGCTTCTACTCCTCGAAGGGTCACAAGCACAAACAAGCCCTAGCCTAGAGGTAAGCATGCTATGTGCATGAAAGCAATGTTTCATTCCAAAAAAATCTGTGGCATGAGTCCATGCCTCATGGATATTGACGCCTGAGATTAGTCACCCCCACGCTAGACAGAAGGGTAGAAATGGTACCATTGGATATGCCTGCTCTAGGCTTATCCTGCCCATGGCAGCAGTTAACATTGATGTGAAAGGTGGAGTGTTTATGAGATAAATGTCTATTATGCATCTTGTGAGCTCAGGGGGACCTGAGTCATGCAAGCTGCCAAAAGAATGTAGCTAGAGTGTCATATATACTAAACAAGTCCCTCAGGTCATCTTGGACACCCTGTAAAAAAACATGCTCCATCTCAGCAAAAGTTGAGGTATTTACAGCCTGCCCCTTTATGATGTCCCTGGAAATTTATTGGATCACAGATATTGAGATAACTAGTTTGCAGTGTGTGTGTGTGTGTGTGGGGGGTATCTGGCATCTATGACCAATAACATACTAATAGCTCCTATCTTTCACTTGCCTTTGTAGCCTGTGGCAACCAAGGAGGGGAGGGTGAGCCACAGGAGGAGGCACCCCTTCCAGGCTAGATTGATTTGTGACTCACTGTCCTTCAATGCTTACCTGTGCATGTAGTATAGATTCTACAGGCATGGAAGCCATGTCCACTGAGTAGGGAGAAGATAAGATTTCTACATTCCTTGTATTCATCACAGACATTGCACCCTCTGACTGTACCAAATTTTCATTACTATTGTCATCAGAATCAGTGACACCTCTACTAGCAGACAATGGTACATCCATGGTAGAGGAACAGATACTGTGTCACCTGTGAAAACCCCAAACAAAACTACTCTCAATAACTAAGAACCATCATCAGTACTTTGTTAATGATGAATGAATTCAAAATACTGCAAGTAGTGACAGAATATAATTAGACAGCCTTTGACATGTAAAACTGGCCTACTTTGAATCCCTGTAATGATATGGAGTATAATACACATTTACTCATCATGTCATAACCTGTAACATCACAGATTCATACTTGGTGCATCTCCTAGGAGGTTCTTGTAGCCCTCTGCAATTCTGTTGTAATATTCATCACCACACAACGAGATACTGAAGACTCTGCTGACCCATGCAGAGAGGTGAGGAACTCTTCCATCTCAGTGAATGGAGGTTCAGTATTCAAACTGTCTCCCTATTGTCCTAAGATCCTGTACCAGGCAGGCATCATGCTCTTTTGCTGCATGAATCATGTCACTAGCATGGCTTCTGACTTTCTGGTGGTCTCTTCCCTGACCTTCGACTGCAATTATATCATTAATCACATTCCACCAAGCATGGTTGCAATAGGAGCTGTTAGATTTATCATGGCTAACTATAGAGATGGAGATCCTGTGCTAAGATCACATCCTCTGCATGTGAGAACTCATTCAAAGGCTTTTGCCTGCCAGGTATATGAGAATAGGTCATGTGAGGTACAGATCTCAGTGTATTTATTACAAACAAGTGAATACAGTCTACTGTCCTCTGCATTGTTGGCAGAATTTCCATAATATGTATATATGCTGCTTTTATCACACACACACACACACACACACACACACACACACACACACACACACACACGTATAACCTGTTCATATCCATATGCCTTTGCAATGTTGCACCCCTCTACAAGGGTAAAAAGTAGATGGAATACATGCAATGTTCAAACAGCAGTTGTACTGCCAGGCAAGGGCCTCCTTTCAAACCTCTCTGTCAAGTATCATTAGTGTGATGATTGCCTATGGCTGACCTTACATATGTCATACCTTTCACAGTAAAAGGTTGTATATACAAGCGCCTACTATATCTTTATAGAAGCAAACCGCAGTGTAGCAAAATGAATACATGTAATAAGAGCAGTTTGCCTGCAGATACACTAAGATATGAGAGATGTGAGATGTGAGTGTTTTTTTTTTTTGCTGTTTGTCATGCCATGCAACCACACAAACATACCTTCAGGGGAGCCACTGCACAAAACAGATTTTTACAGTTTATGTGGGGATTAAATTAATAGATTCATAAGGATCATAGGTACTTACTAGGCCATAGACTTGTGAAGATCTTAAGAAGTCTAGCCTTACATTCCCATCGTACATTTTAGCCCTTAAATTGTGTTTATGAATATGCCAAAGGTAGGCAGAACAACAACAACATGTTGAAACATTTACTTGCTGCCCCTATCCATGAGGGAGATGGGTGCAAACCAGGGGTGAATTTGTAATGTCCCATCCATTTATCCAAATTATGTTTGAATAGACTGTTAGAAGTATTTTACTTTATATGCAGTGGAAGACAGTTTCATGAAAGAGGTATTCTCTGTGATACATGCTTCTGTCTTTAACATGTTCTGTTTATGTTGAGAAAGGTATTGTGATCCCTTGAGCTGATGTCCACACTACCAGTGAACTTCCAAATGTGTACTAGGTTTGTCAGGATATCATCTGTTGAGGCTCTGTACATGTGACAAAGGTTGCCTCTCAGTAGGCTGTACAATGCCAAGTAGAAAGGAAAGGCTTTGAAACATTCTGCATAGTTTTTTTTTTTCTGAATTAGGCCCTTGATTCTTTTAGTGAGAAAGCTTTATGGTCACTCCAGTTGTGAAAAGTGTTTGGATAGGTACTTAGCAAATGGGGCATTATATTCAATGATCAGCCTGGTATGAGTTGAATATGATGAAATGATTATGTCCTTGCACCAGAGCACCATACCTTTTGATATAAACTGAGCAGTGAAAAAGGATTTCTATACAATAGTGGATAAGTGGTACTCAAAGGGCAGTTCATTATCAACACAGGTTCCCAGATCCCTGACTACAAAATCAACTTTCAGGGTTGTGTTGTCAATGGGATAGCTACAAGGGAAGTCATGCTTGCTGAAGAATATTATTATACATGTCTTGCCATTTAATTGTAGTCCATGGTTCTGACAATAACCACTGGTTTTGGAAAAGCCTTCTTGGAGGATTTTGTTGTTTTCTGGGGAGTCTGTGATAGCACCAAGTTTACAGTCATCTGCAAACTTGTCAGCCATGAACTCTCAGTATGTGCTTTGATCTCTAACAAATAAATACCAAATAAGACTGACCAAATGACTGAAACCTGGGGTACCTTCCTAGTGACATATCTTTTGGAGGATGCAAAGCCAGCCACCCTAATTTCCTGGGTTCTGTTTGTGAGCCAATTTGCTATCCAGTGAGATACATAGGGAATCACATTTAGCTGGGAGAGTTTTCAGTGATACCAGAGTGAGGAATGGTGTAGATTGCTGTTGTAAGGTCTAAATATGTGGTGTATACAAATTTGACTTCATCCATTGCTTCAGTAACCTTCTTGAGGAAATCAACCAGGTTAAGAGGGCAGCATCTGCCCTTGATGAATTTTGAACTAGCTTGGCTTGAGAGTTTGTAGATGTATTTAATTATTTATCTATTTATTAATTTTCTATTTGTTAATTGGGTAGATAGACTGATGCAAAGACCCTCTTCAGGCATGAGTCAGGTCCATATAGGCAGGAGTCAGTGTAAGAATCAAAACCATATAATCATATAGTATACATACACAGTTATGTAATTCTGGCTTACATACAAATATACAAAGTGTCAATATTATGTGAGCAGTACAGGCATTATACATACCGTTTTATATAGATGAGCAGTGTGCACATAAAAACTGAATGTAAGACAGAACAGAGAATTCACAAAGTGCTTGCTTAATTGCTCTGTAGGACAGATACACATGAGAAAAAGTCTGGGAAGCAAAGGGAGTTGATAGCAAAATTGCTAGCCATTATCCATAAAGCATTCTCATACTGTGGCACTATGGAATAGCTTATCAAGAGTTCATTCAAAGTCTGTAATAGTCTCTTTGCATCTCATATCAAAAGAAGAGTGCTCCATATGGCAGAACCCAGCCTGGAAAAGGCACTTTCACCATATACTGTTTTAAAACCTGAGCTTTAGCTGGCTAAGATCTATCTGTATTCAAGTGGACGTATAAGAGAATTTAAGGACCTTTTATCAGCATTTTTTTCATATAATACAGCATTTTAATTGATTTATTTGTGTTGCATTGAATATTAACTGAACTGGAAGTTTTGACTCTGTTTTTTTTCAGTTAGTGTTTGGTAGATTTTATTGCCTGTTAGAATTCCTGCATAGATAGTAATTGCAGTTGGGGGGTAGTCTCATTCATTGATATCCTGTTACTGCCTCTTTAAGTGGTACATTTTGGAATATTTTCTGCTTAAACCTGAGCTTTGGTCATCTAAGATCTAGCTGTATTCAACTGGACGTATAAGAGAATTTAAGTACCTGTTATCTGCACTTTTTTCAAATAATACAGCATTTTAATTGATTTATTTATGTTGCATTGAATATTAACTGAACTGGAAGTTTTGACTCTGTTTTTTTCAGTTAGTGTTTGCTATATGTTATTGCCTGTTAGAATTCCTGCATAGACAGTAATTGCCATCAGGAGTAGACTCAGTCATTGATATCCTGTTACTCCCTATTTAAGTGGTACATTTTGGAATATTTTCTGCTTAAAACCTGAGCTCTGGCCGGCTAAGATCTAGCTGTATTCAACTGGATGTATAAGAGAATTTAAGTACTTTTATCTGCACTTTTTTCAAATAATACAGCATTTTGATTTATTTGTGTTGCATTGAATATTAACTGAACTGGACGTTTTGACACTGTTTTTTCAGTTAGTTCCCCACCCACCCTCCCTGGTTTTGTTTCGGTGTTAATCTTGGTGGCTTTGAAATTGCCCGCCTCTCTTGTAAATTTGTGTTTGGATACTCCTTCTGGGCCCATCTCATTTGCTCACTCAACTGAATGCAGTGAGATCATATTCTGATTTCAGGTACTCCTACTGGGTACAAAGAGAGCATTTGGGAAAAGAAAAAAAAAATTAAGCTTGTTTCATGCCTTTCCTGTAAGTGTTCTAGACTGTTTGTAGGCTTCTGAGCCCACAAGCCTTTCTGTGTTGGAGGGAAGCCTTCTAGCTTAATTTTGTTTCTTAGAACTAGCCAGTTTTCTAGATTCAGCATTCATATATGTTTCTTTGAACTCAGCACTTGTTCAGAACTCATTGGAAGCACTAAATAAGCTGCAAATTACTACAGCATTCAACTTTCCTCACTTGTCGAGAGGAAAGCAGTTTTTAGTACTTAATAAATAAGCACCTATCCAGGCATGTCTAAGGGTCAGCTCCCGGTGATTTCCCCTGTCTACCTGATGAATCTGGGCATATTGGGGCAGTGCAGCAATTGCCTTATGTACACAGACAACCCTCTCCTCCTACCACTCAACACTAAAACCTGTGAGAGATGCACTTATACAGCCAAAAACCCTTGAAATCAGCTCTGCATATTGTTTACACTGTATTTGTGTTGCTTCTAAACTGTTTGCATTTTAAAAGTTAGTTTTTGTTTAATTTAACTATTAGGCTAACACACTCAAGTGTGCTAGCCGTTTTAAAGCATTTACTGTTTGTTACTGTATCTTTTCTTCTGTCTCTGAAAAAAAGAAAAAAAAAAACAAAAAAAATCCTTGTTTTCCCGCCTTACTGAACTAGAATAGTCCAGTCTTCAGATTTTGCTGATCTCTGGGCTTTGTCATAGTTCCTGTGCTATCCATATCCTTATTTGGATAAGAGGAAGCTTCTTTGTTCACCAGTGGGAGTGGGGAGCAGTGAGCAACCTATTTGTCCCTAGAGAAGTGGTTCCAGCCTAGCAACTTGTAGTTTATTGACCATTTTGGGTCAATTCCTAGCTCTTTTCAACCCCCCCCTGCTATAAAGCCTGCTTTAGCGTGCTTTTGCGCTTGTATACGACTCAGCACAGCTCCTCGTGGTGTCCTGCAGAGTTCTACAAGCAGCAGAGAGTGAAAGAGTGACTTTCCTTGATTTATAAGTATTTTTTCTGGCTTTCTTTTTGACTACTGTATCTCGACTGCATTTCACCTAAAAACCTTTGAAATCAGCTCTGCATATTGTTTATACTGTATTTGTGTTGCTTCTAAACTGTTTGCACTTTAAAAGTTAGTTTTTGTTTAATTTAACTGTTAGGCTAACACACTCAAGTGCGCTAGCCGTTTTAAAGCATTTACTGTTTGTTACTGTATCTTTTCTTCTGTCTCTGAAAAAAAGAAAAAAAAAAAAAATCCTTGTTTTCCCGCCTTACTGAACTAGAATAGTCCAGTCTTCAGATTTTGCTGATCTCTGGGCTTTGTCATAGTTCCTGTGCTATCCATATCCTTATTTGGAAAAGAGGAAGCTTCTTTGTTCACCAGTGGGAGTGGGGAGCACTGAGCAACCTATTTGTCCCTAGAGGAGTGGTTCCAGCCCAGCAACTTGTAGTTTATTGGCCATTTTGGCTCAATTCCTAGCTCTTTTCAACCCCCTGCTATAAAGCCCACTTTTGCGTGCTTTTGTGCTGATATACGACTCAGCACAGCTCCTCGTGGTGTCCTGCAGAGTTCTACAAGCAGCAGAGAGTGAAAGAGTGACTTTCCTTGATTTATAAGTATTTTTTTCTGGCTTTCTTTTTGACTACTGTATCTCGACTGCATTTTGCCTAAAAACCCTTGAAATCAGCTCTGCATATTGTTTATACTGTATTTGTGTTGCTTCTAAACTGTTTGCACTTTAAAAGTTAGTTTTTGTTTAATTTAACTGTTAGGCTAACACACTCAAGTGTGCTAGCCGTTTTAAAGCATTTATTGTTTGTTACTGTATCTTTTCTTCTGTCTCTGAAAAAAAGAAAAAAAAAAAAAAAATCCTTGTTTTCCCACCTTACTGAACTAGAATAGTCCAGTCTTCAGATTTTGCTGATCTCTGGGCTTTGTCGTAGTTCCTGTGCTATTCATATCCTTATTTGGAAAAGAGGAAGCTTCTTTGTTCACCAGTGGGAGTGGGGAGCACTGAGCAACCTATTTGTCCCTAGAGGAGTGGTTCCAGCCCAGCAACTTGTAGTTTATTGGCCATTTTGGGTCAATTCCTAGCTATTTTCAACCCCATGCTATAAAGCCTGCTTTTGCGCGCTTTCTTGCTTGTATACGACTCAGCACAGCTCCTCGTGGTGTCCTGCAGAGTTCTACAAGCAGCAGAGAGTGAAAGAGTGACTTTCCTTGATTTATAAGTATTTTTTTCTGGCTTTATTTTTGACTACTGTATCTCGACTGCATTTCGCCTAAAAACCCTTGAAATCAGCTCTGCATATTGTTTATACTGTATTTGTGTTGCTTCTAAACTGTTTGCACTTTAAAAGTTAGTTTTTGTTTAATTTAACTGTTAGGCTAACACACTCAAGTGCGCTAGCCGTTTTAAAGCATTTATTGTTTGTTACTGTATCTTTTCTTCTGTCTCTGAAAAAAAGAAAAACAAAAAAGAAAAAAAAATCCTTGTTTTCCCGCCTTACTGAACTAGAATAGTCCAGTCTTCAGATTTCGCTGATCTCTGGGCTTTGTCGTAGTTCCTGTGCTATTCATATCCTTATTTGGATAAGAGGAAGCTTCTTTGTTCACCAGTGGGAGTGGGGAGCACTGAGCAACCTATTTGTCCCTAGAGGAGTGGTTCCAGCCCGGCAACTTGTAGTTTATTGGCCATTTTGGGTCAATTCCTAGCTCTTTTCAACCCCCTGCTATAAAGCCTGCTTTAGCGCGCTTTTGCGAGAATTAGCGCGAAGTTGCTCATAGAGCAGCATCGGGCAGCGCCGGTTAATCAAGTTTAAACTATTTCTGGCTCCGCAAAGTCTGCTCTTCAATTTTTCCCTTAGAATTGCTCTACTTGCAATCTAAACAGTCTATTCTCTATCTGAAAAGCCCAGCACTTGCTCCTAAAGCATTTTTATACAGGTAAAGCACTCTTAAACAAAAAGAAAGTACTCCATTCACCTAAATTCCCTTGAGTACCCATTTCCCTATAGGTCCTTTCTGACTCAGTTACACAGCAATCCTTTACACTATTCTAGCATGTCGAAGGGTCAGTTGCTGGCGTCCTCTCCTGTTCAGCTGGTGAATCTGGGAATCATGAGGCAATGTTACAATTGTCTCATGTACACAGACAACCCTCTCCTCCTCCCAACAAATACAAATATATGTGAGAGATGCAACTATATAGCCAAACTGGAGGCTGAGCTCTCTCAACTCAGTACTGGCAAAACCAGTCAGGAGGAGAAGGTAACCACGCACACCACAAACCCAGTCTCACATAGACCTATCACAACCGCAAACCAAACACATAAACATACAAAAACATACTCAGAGGCTCTGATTAAAAATCTAGCAAAACAACAGAGGCCTGCAAAGCAGACACCCAAGCGACTACTACCTCAAGACATACCACATGCAACACATAGTTCACAAAGTCAGTGTGCTAAACAGTCACAGCCCTTAAGGCCAAACAACATGCCAGATACACTTGTGATAGGCGACTCCATAGTCAGACACACTGACGTCCCGCTCACCAGACTGAACAAGAAAAAGGTTACAGTAAGCTGCCTGTCGGGCGCTAGAATCCGCCGCATAACACAAGCACTCATGTCACTCCAAAGCAAGTACAAATATGACTCAGTCATTGTCCATGCTGGTGTGAATGACCTGAGACGTACCTCCCTGGACTACATGAAAAGAGACATAGAGGAGCTCTCTGATTATGTAGCCCAGGCCGGTATGACCCTGACCCTGAGCAGCATCTTACCCTCACCAAGAATGATGCCACAGTACAAAGACAAAATGATCAGCTTTAACAATTGGCTTAATTACTCTTGTCATTCTAAAGGGATCCAATGTCTGTCTGCTTGGGATGACATGCTTGACAAGCCATGCTGCTTCGCAAGGGATGGCTTGCACCTGTCATCCCTGGGCTTCCGGATATTGGCCAAGGCTCATGCCACCCCCATAGTGCCTTTTTTAGGCAAGGCTCAAAAGACAAACCCACCTCCCTAAAAAACACAAGTGAAAAAAAACTAAGGGTAATGCTGCTCAATGCCAGAAGTCTAAACCTAAAGATGCATGCTCTCGAAGCCCTCCTCAGTATGGAGAACATCGATGTCTGTGCAGTGACTGAAACTTGGTTCAAGGCACCTGAGAGCACCCCAGCACTACCAGGTTTTACCTCATATCATGCTTTCCGGCCCCAAAACTTGGACCGAACCACAAAAGGAGGGGGAGTATCCATATTCATCAAAGATACCCACACCTCCAGGTTAGTGGCAACGCACGAAGCATCGGAGGCCATCCAGGTGCAACTAACCATAGGCAAAACTGCCCTACAGGTTGTAGCATGCTACAGACCACCATCTCAAACTCAGGAACCCCACTCAGCCTTCCTGAAGACACTGGAGAGTATGAATGTCTCATCAAATACCATCATATTGGGAGACTTCAACTACCCAAACATAGACTGGGAACATTACTCAAGCCCCAACACCCTAGCCCAAAGGTTCCTAGAATTCATAAACTCAAATGTGATTGAACAACTAGTCACCACTCCCACAAGAGGAGATAATATACTAGACCTGATCATCACAAACATGGGGACAAAATGCTCCACACCGGAACTATACCCCTCATTGGTGAGATCAGACCATAAATGAATCTCACTGGAAATCCACATCCCGCCCCCACCCCCTGCACAAAAGACCACAGTGAAGAACTTCTCAAAAGCCGACTTCACACTTCTTAAGACTGAAGTGGTATCCTTCAAGGCCCCTGGGCCAGTGGAAACCACAACCCACACCGCTGAATCCTTTATAAATGCCTTCTACGGGCACCTTCAAGAATGCATGGATCATGCAATCCCTAATAAAACCAAGACCCATTCCCCCAAAGGCAGGCACCCTGTCTGGTGGACCCCAGCCATTAACAAACTTTACAACAGGAGGAGGAAGCTACTACATGACAGAGCAAAATCCCTAAAAGGGAAGGCATCTCTGATCAGTACTAGCAAAAAACTATGATCACTCATAAAATCATCCAAGGCCAACTTTGAGAGAAAAATCGCAAAAGGCACAAAAGACAATCACAAGGCCTTCTTTAGCTATGTTAGAATCCTGGGTGGAAACTCCCAGATATGCTCAGAGTTAGTCCAAAATGACACAAAATACACTGAACCCACTGACATTGCCAACATTCTGGCAGACAGGTTCAGTGCAAATTTCTCCGCCCCCTCCCCCCCAAAAGGAGAAATATCTATCCCAGCAGAGTGTAGCCTCCCTAACATCTCAGATGCCCAGGTGAGAGCCGCCCTCTCTAAAGCTAAAAACACAGCATCTATGGGAACGGACGGTGTCCCGGGCTGCATGCTACATGAACTCCAAGAGGAACTAAATCCGCACATAAGGCTGCTGTTTAATCTTAGCCTTACTACAGGATACGTACCCAAAGAGTGGCATGGCGTACAGCAACAGTGGTCACACTCCACAAAGGTGGTGCTTCTATGGACCCTGGAAATTACCGCCCCATAAGCTTGACGAGCCTGGTCTGCAAAGCTATGGAAAGGATCATTATGGAACACATAAACAAAGACATTGGGGACCTACAGACATTGGATCCTACCCAATTTGGCTTTGTCAAGGGCAGATCCTGCCTTATGAACTTGGTCGATTTTTTTGAAACAGTCACTAAGGCCATTGATGAGGGTAAGGCAGTTCACACAGCCTACCTTGACCTTGCAAAAGCCTTCGACACAAAACCCTCTCTGGCATCATAGACAAACTCACCAGCTTAAATGTAAACCCATATGTCACAAGATGGGTTGTAAACTGGCTCAAGGACAGAACCCACAAGGTCAGAATTGCTGGAGCCACGTCAGACTCTAAGCCAGTCACAAGCGGTGTCCCACAGGGCTCAGTCCTGGGACCCCTCTTATTCGGCATTTATTTTTACGAGGTGCAAGCAAACATAAGAGGATTGTGGTTGACAAAGTTTGCAGATGACTGCAAACTGGGCGCCATAATTGATACTCCAGCGGACACAAGCATCCTTCAGAGAGGCCTCATAGAAACGGATAATTGGTGCCAGAGCCATGGCCTTAAACTGAATGCCAAAAAATGTATAGTCATACCCTTTGGGAAAAACAAGGTACCCACAAATTACCACATAGGTAGTAATCCATTAAGTACGGAAGAGGTAATCAGGGACCTAGGGACCCAAGTTGACAGTAACCTCTCATTTGACACTCACATTGCCAAGGTGGTTAGGAAGACCTTCTATATTGCCCACCTTATCATGAAGGGATTCACATCCAGATCAAGAGAGGTCATTGTGCCCCTGTACTCTTCTCTTATCAGGCCCATGATTGAGTACGGTGCCCCATTTGGGATGTATCTTACCCGACACCTGCAGCAGTTGGAAAGACCCCAAAAGTTCCTCACCAAGAGGATAAAGGGTCTCAAACATATGTCATATGCTGCTCGGCTGAAGAAACTCCAGCTCTATTCAGTCGCATACTGCCTACTCAGAGGTGATCTATGCCTGACGTACAAGGCCGTGTCCAATCCGGAATTAATGGACATGCTCCACCTCAGAAAATCCAAATCCATCAGAGCCACGAGAGCAAGAGATTTGAACCTCAACACAGAAATAAATAGGACGTGCTGGAGGGACAGATTCATAACCCAGAGGCTCCCTACACTCTGGAACAGAATCCCAGTCCACGTTAGGCAGAGCCCCTCACTAGCTCTCTTCAAAAGAAATCTTGACGAGTGGATGGGAGATCGTAGGTTTACCCCGGGGGTCATCTCTGTGTCACTACTAGACAGAGGCACAGTAAACTAAACCGTAAATGGGCGTAGTATTCTCATCCCAAGGGGTGGCGAAAGCCACACACACTCTGGCTAGGCTTATAAATGCCCTAGGGCAGATAGCCTAGTACGAACCTATGAACCTATGAACCAAACTGGAAGCGAAGCTCTCTTCACCTAAGACTGGATTAGACAGTCAAGAGGAGAAGATAAACACCTGAACCACACCATACTCATCACATAGTCCCTCAAAACCTACACCACCAAAACACACACATAGAAACACAAAACACACAGCTACATTCTCAAAGGCTCTCAATAAAAACCTGCCCAAGCATCAGGGACCTCCAAAGCAGAAACACAAGCAAACTCCACCCCCTCCCCAATGCAACCCAAATGACACATAGCCCACAAACTCAGTGTGCCAGTCAACCACAGCCCATAAGGCATAATGTACCCAACACTCTAGTCATAGGTGACTCTATAGTCAGGCACACTGATGTCCCACTCACCAGGCTAAACAAGAAGAAAGTTACTGTCAGCTGCCTGTCAGGTGCCAGGATCCGTTACATAATGCATGCACTCAGGTCACTCCACAACAAGTACAAATATGACACTGTCATTGTCCATGTTGGTGTGAATGACCTGAGACGTACCTCCCTGGACTACATGAAAAGAGACATGGAGTAGCTCTCTGATCTTGTAGCCCTGGCATGTTTGACCCTAGCCCTGAGTAGCATCCTGCCATCACCCAGAATGATACCACAGTACAAGGACAAAATGATTGATTTCAACAATTGGCTAAGCTTTTGGTGTCCTTCTAAGGGGATCCAGTATTTGTCTGCCTGGGACGACATGATCGACAGACCACGATGCTTTGCCAGATATGGCCTGCACCTGTCGCCCTTGGGATTCTGGATACTGTCTAAGGCTCTTGCCACCCCTATAGTGCCTTTTTTTGGCAAGTTTTAAATGACACATTCACCACCATAACAGGTACAAGCAAGCAAAATCTGAGGGTAATGCTACTCGATGCTAGAAGTCTAAAGCTCAAAATGCACTCACTCGATGCACTTCTTAAAATGGATTACATCGACATCTGTGCAGTGACAGAGACCTGGTTCAAAGCTCCAGAGAGCACCCCTGCAGTACCAGGCTATAATTCACACCACACCTTTCGGCCACCTAACCCCGAACGAAGCATTAAAGGTGGAGGCGTGTCCATATTCATTAAGCATATCCACACCTCCAGGCTAATTGCACAGCATAATGCATCCAAGATTATCCAAGTGCAACTAACTCTGGGCAGGACTACAATCCAAATTATAGCTTGCTACAGACCCCCACCATGCCTTAGAATTCCCACTCCTCATTTCCTGATACACTGGAAAGTATTAGGGTACAACCCAACACCCTAATAATGGGTGATTTCAACTACCCCACCATTAACTGGGAAAACTACTCCTGTACCAACTCTTTTGCTCAACATTTTCTGGAATTCATAAATTCCAATGCCTTGGATCAACTTATTCACACCCTCATCAGGGGCAGCAATATCCTAGACCTGGTCATTACCACCATGGGCAACCGGTGTTCCACACCAGAGGTCAATTCCTTGTTGGTCCAATCCGACCACAAGCTAATCATCCTAGACATCCACATCCCGCCCCCACACCCAATTAGGGAAACCACTGTAAAAAACTTCTCCAAAGCCAACTTCACACTTCTTAAGACAGAAGTGGCAAACTTCATGACACCCATGCAGACGGACAATAGAGGCATGACTGCTGAATCTTACACAAATGCACTTTATAAGCACTTAAACGAGTGCATGGATCATGCTATCCCTAATAGAACCAAGATGCTATCCTCCAAAAAAAGGAAGCCAATCTGGTGGTCCTCTGCCATAAACAAACTCTACAACAGAAGAAAGAAACTGTTGCAAAAAAGAGTAAAATTCCATGACTGGAGGAACCCTGGTCAACCTCAGTAAGAAGCTGAGATCCCTCATAAAATCCTGCAAAGCTAGTTACGAAAACAAAATTGACACTGACTTTAAAAACAACCACAAAGCATTTTATAGCTATGTCAAGATTCTCAATGGCAATACTCAGATCTGCTCTGAGTTACAGCATAATGGCACTAAATATACAGAACCAACTGATATTGCCAACATCCTGCTAACTTTACCCCCCTCTCACCCCCTAGAGGGCTCATCTCTATACCAGAAGAATGCAAAGTTCCTGCAATCACGGCTGCACAAGTAAAAAACACACTCTCCAAAGCCAAGAACACAGTATCCATGGGACCTGACAATATTCCAGGCTGTATTCTACATGAACTACAGAATGAACTGGCACCCTATCTAAGTACCATGTTCATTCATAGCCTCACCTCAGGCTTTGTGCCCACTGAATGGTGCATCGCAATGGTTATCCCACTCCACAAAGGGGGAGCCATGACAGACCCCAGGAACTACCGCCCCATTAGCCTGATGAGCCTGGTCTGCAAGGCCATGGAAAGTATCATCATGGAACTCATAAACAAAGACATTGGTAATCTCCAAACTCTGGACCCTACCCAGTTCGGGTTTGTAAAAGGCAGATCATGTCTCCTAAACCTGACTGACTTCTTTGAAGCATTCCCCAAAGCCATAGATGAGGGTAAGGTGGTTCACACAGCTTATCTAGATCTCACCAAGGCTTTCAACACCATCCCCCACTCTGGAATTATAGATAAGCTCACTAAACTAGGTATAAATCCCTATGTCACAAGATGGGTTGCCAACTAGCTCATGGACAGAACCCACACTGTGAAAGTAGCAGACTCCAAATCTGACTTTAGACCAGTGACAAGTGGAGTACAACAGGGTTCAGTCCTGGGTCCTCTCCTGTTTGGTATCTACTTCTCTGAAGTACAGGCTAACACAGAAAGTCGTTGGCTAACAAAGTTTACAGATGACTGCTAACTAGCAGCCATAATCGAAACTCCTATCGATGTGGACATACTACAAAAGGGCCTCACTGAGACAGATGTCTGGTGTCAAAGCCATGGCCTGAAGCTCAATGCCAAAAAATGTATTGTCATCCTCTTTGATAAAAACTCTGTACCCATGAACTACCACATAAGTGGTAGTCTACTTAATGCCAAAAGTGTGATAATAGACCTTGGGACCCAGGTGAACAGTAGACTCTTCTTTGATAATCACATCACCACAGTGGTCTGGAAATCCTTCTTCATGGCTCACCTCATCACAAAAAGTTTCTCATCAAGAAAAAAAGAAGTCATTGTTCCCCTCTACTCATCACTCATTAGACCTATTATAGAGTACAATGCCCCTTTTGGCATGTACCTCACAAGGCATCTACAACAACTGGAAAGGCCACAGAAATACCTCACAAAGAGGATTACTGGCCTCAAACAGATGCCCTATGCAGACCGTCTCAAAAAACTCGAGCTTTACTCCGTCGCATATCGCCTACTCAGAGGCGATTTCTGCCTAACATACAAAGCTATGTCAAACTCAGAGCTGTTGGACATGCTCCACTTAAAGAAATCTCAGTCCCTCTGAGCTACATGCTCTAGGGACCTAAACCTTGTCACCACAATAAATAGGACATGCTGGAGGGATAGATTCCTGTCCCAGAGACTTCCCATACCCTGGAACAGACAAACTATCTATGTCAAACAGAGCTCCTCATTAGCACTCCAAGAAAAATCTTGACGATTGGATGGAAAAAGGAAATTCACCCCAGGGATTACTTCTATGGCTGTGCTAAACAGGGGTACAGGAAAGTAATTTTCTTGAGTGACAAGAAAGCCAGGGTACCTTTTTGGCTAGGCCCTAGGGCTAATAGTCTAGTACCTACCTATGAACCTATAAAGGGAGTTCTATGAGGAGAAATATGATCAGGTTGTGAAATTTCTAAAGGAGTAGTTAGGTTCTTTAATGGAGCCTAATCTTTTCAGTGTGTGTGGCTGGGTGATAGAATCCTTCTTTTAAAATTCTATATATTAGTGAGTGAGTAAGAAGGTGGAACTTTCAGACACTGGCAGACAGTTTACCTTATGTTGAAGAATGCAATGATGAGTGTAAGTGCCTCCCAATAGGGTAAGTCTGTAGATTTTGTTTAAAGTGGTCTGAATTTGGTTTGTTTTGTAGGAAGAATGAAAGGTTTGCATGGCAAGGCAGTATTTCAGTTTGGGGAGGAGGACATTTTTTCAACATGTATAAAAATTGTGAAATTTTATAGCGCAGCTTCAGCTGAGAGAGAACCTTGTGCACAGAGTTTTCTGTTTGGGTAGAAATGGTAAGAGAATGATCAAGAGTGAGGCCTAAGAATTTATATTCTGTGATTGTAGAAGTAAATTATTTTGGGAATTTGTTATTGTAAATGTGTGTGTTTGAGAGAGTTTGAAAGGGGTGGAGAAAAGCATCACAGATATCCACTGTCACAGTTTCATGAAGGACTGTTGCAATCGGGTTTGCAAAGTAGGCAGATGTTTATTAGCTTGGAGTAGGAGAATGCCTGCTGTGCAGATTATCATTTTCAACAAGGGGAAGTCATCTGGGATGGCACTGGTGAATAAGAGACTTAGGCCCACTACTGAACCTTGTGGGGCTCTTGTGTTGAGTGTGCCAATTATGGACACATGATTATTTGAATAAACCTGAAAATTATATTCCTCAAATTGCTTTGAAACCATTTAACAGTATTTTGACCAAAGTGAATTTTGGCAAGTTTGGTTAGTAGAAGGTTGCAGTTAAATGTTTCAAACAATCTAGTGACATCTACAAAAGCACCAGCTACAATGTGTCCTTACTATGAGGCATTTGTTCATGCTATAATATATAGAGGTAGTAGCAGTAAGTAGAACAGTTGTGCTGCTGTATGCCTTCCTGAAGCCATGTTGTCTGTCTGATAAGGGACCATAGCTATTTGTATATCTAAGTAGTTACTTGAAGACAAGCTTTTCAAAGATTTTAGATAAAAGACATAGGGTGCTATTCTTCATGGCATTTAGGGGAGGGTACTTTTGGAAGGAGGGATAATGATGGAATATTTTAATGCAGGAGGATGTGTGCCAGATGTGCGGGATAAATTATAGATGAATGTAAAAGATGTAGCAATATAGTTTTTAGCTTTACTAAGAAATATGGGATGAATCTTGTAGAATTTTGAGTATTGTGTATGGCTATTAAGCAAGTATTTGGTTTCTTTTGCAGTGATTTCCTTAAAATTGAAAGTCATTGGCAGATCCAGAATTTTGCAGGGGGGGGGGGGGTAGTCTTGAAAGTAGATGACAGAAATAGAGGGTGAGATCTACGGAAGAAGAATACTGAGGTGGGGCTGTGAAAAGATCACGTTAAGATAATCTGACAGTACTTAAACATCATTGTGGTGTATTTGTAATAGTGAAAAGTAAGTAATTCTTGTCGATCACAACAAATTTTTAGACCCTGCTTTTAATAAAGACAATATTTTGTCATCATTACTGTGTTGCTTTCTCTATACCAGAATCCTTGACATAAGCATATCATTGCATGAATTAACAATTGGCTGTGAAACAGGAAATCAGTGGTAAGAACAGAAAGTTATCTCTCAGTAGCCTAAAATCAATAGAGAGCTACCAGTGTCGTCAGTGTTAGGGCCCATCCTGTTTTTGTTTTTTATGTCATCATTCTTAAATAATTGACAAACTATGGGCATGGACTAATCTATTTGTATGGAATTCAATACCAAGAAATGCAAACTACTCCATATGTGGGAAATAAAACATCGACAACTTTTATGCTGTGGGTGACAGGTTAATTTCTGATTGCATTTATTTCAATGACCTGGGTATTACTATCTCATTCAAGTTAAAAATCTCATTCAAGTTAAATACAATCAACATGTGAACCTGCAAATGAGGGAGGGATACCAGATCTGCAGCATCATACTGCAATATGTACGTTAACTCCAGAAATGGAATAGTTCTGATGTGTGTACTTACCAGCCTTATGAGATGTATTGGAATATGGAGGAGCTTTTTTTGGATTCAGTGTTAACCATGGAACTCTCAGAAGGGTACAAAGGTGGTGCACACACACACACACACACACACACACACACACACACACACACACACACACACACACACACACACACACACACACAAAATAGGATCTGTGAAGTATCTAGCATATGAGGCCAGGCTAATGAAGCAATATGTATTACATTTACTATAAACTTTATAGATGTGATCTTATATGGTTCCATAAAGCATTATACAATGACGAAATAGCTTCTCTTCTTATCATAAGATTCATAAAATCAAGCAACAGTACAAGAAATTATAATTACATAGTCACAATAGTTTCTTCAAACTCAAAGACTAAATTAGAAAGCTTTAATATCAGTGCAGCAACAGTATTGAATAATTAAATGTTCAATGGACACACACAACTCTTTCATCACACTCACCTTCTGAACGCACACACACTACCCTCTCATCACACTCACCTTCTGAATGAGCACGCAGAACTCTCTTATCACACTCACTTTCTGAATGGACACACACAACTCTCTCATCACACTCACATTCTGAATGGACACACACAACTCTCTCATCACACTCACATTCTGAATGGACACACACAACTCTCTCATCACACTCACTTTCTGATTGGACATACACAACTCTCTCATCACACTCACCTTCTGAACGGACACACACACAAACGCATACTGCTTTCATCTCCCTGACCCGCTGTATGAGCACACATACCTCATTCATCTCCATACTGATGGACACACGCAAACACATACTTCTCATTTCACTCACCAACTGAATAGGTCACTCAATCGCGTTCTCAGTTTTCCATGTTTAAAATTGAGCAAGAAAGCAGGTCAGTTCCAACATTTAAATCTGTATTACCGTGTGTATGCCCTTAGTATGATGAACGCAAAGATGCGCTCACCGACTACCGACTGAGTGCATCCTTAAAGGAGAAATGTAATTTTTGCTTGGCTAATTTGTATTGCAGTTTAAAAGGGGAGGGTGCGTGCCCCTGTGCCAAGGCCTAAATCTGCCACTAAAAGTAGCAGTGCATTCATCAAGAGGATAGAGAGTAACTTCAGTAAGGTTGTTAGTTGGGACTGCAAGTAAATATTAGTAGGTCCAAACAAATTAGTAATCTTCTGGATGGAATACAGAAGAACAGATTTAAAATCATCTTCTTGGATATTGCTGCCAATCCCTCTGTTAAAAGAATGGGGCTTGGTGTTACTATGGATATGACCAGCAATTTGTTTAAGTTTTGAGACAGATGCATTTTGTTTTCTTGCAAGTAGTTTGATTTACTTTTATTTCTATGAGCTCCAGGCAGTATTCCCCTGTTTCATAAGTTTCTTAATATCTTATACATGCTTGTCCTCTATGTTTCCCACATGCATATGGAAAAAATGTGTTCTGAACTTAGGAGATGGTGTTTGTGAATAATGATAGTGCTGCTGTAGGGTCTTTAATATGGCATAAAGGAGACCAGCCAATAAGACTAATGTGCTGTTGGAGAGCTTGGTGCTCAGGGAATGGTCATTGAACAACAATTTGGAATGGAGCTTTTGAAGTTTTGAAGTTTTGAAGGACCAAAAAGAGATAAATGGACAGTAGTCCCTTATAGAATTTGGTAGTTTGGAAATGTCTGATCAGTGATGAGTTACATTTGACATTGTGAGGTTTAAGGCAAATGGGTACCAGATGGTAGGTTAGGTCTATATGGGTGTTTTACCAACTGTTCAAAACTGAAATTTACTTATTATATCCATAATGATCCTTTTCATAACCATACACATGAAGCTTGCAGGTCTATAATTACCTGAGTCCATTGATGCCCCACATTTGTGCAGGGGGGTAGCTGTTGCTGCACACTATTCATCTGGCATGAAACCTGTTTGGATGCTAATACTGAATAACCTGTGTAGGGAGTATGCCAAGTCATTTTTAAGGCTAACCAGTAGGCAACCCAGTATATTATCTAGCCCCACAGAAGCAGAGCTCTTGGCCCTGGATAGTGCCTTGAGGATGTGTTCTTGGGAGATTTAAGGAGTGGTGTGAATGCAGCTATGTGATCTAGAAATAAAGTAGGGACATGGATGGGGAAGTTTGAACTAAATTTGTTTGCTAGAATACTTGCTATACCCATTTGGTCCAGGTATGTGATATCCTTTATTATTATCTGTGCACAGAGAAGCACATTGTTTCTGAGATTTAATGCAGTTAAAGAAGGATTTGTGGTTATTTATAACCTGGGTGGTTATTTTTACTTCATATCTCCGTTGGCTGATATGATTAGTGCCTGGAGTTCCTTGTCAAGTATAGCAAGAGCATTATTGGCATCTTGAAAGTAAAATGTATTTTTACGTGTAATGATTTTTTTCTTTTATTATAGAGCCTTATTATATGATGATTTAACAATGGGATTTATTTTTAAGTTTGGAATTATATTTACTTCTGAGGGGGACTTATGCAAATATGTTGGTATATACATGTGTATAGAATTTGGTGGGAAAAAATTTGCATAAGCAGTGGGAGTCATCAAGATGGCTTTTGAATTTACCCAGGTCATTACTTGGTTTTAGTAGGTTAACCTTGGCATGAGCTCTGAATACTGAGATAGTGGCTTTCAGCTTAAGGAATAAGTTGAATGTGATCGATCTGTGTTCCAGCTTGACCAGGGAGGAAGTTACAGTTGGTGGTGAAAAAATCTCTCTCATAGTGGTGAGGACCTAGTACAAGATTTCTATTGCCCTTGGGTATATATGTTTGAAGAAGTATAGGTGTCTCTGTTAATGAAGGGGTAGTTGAGGGGGGTGTAGAGGTGGCACTATAGTTAGCTATGATATGATAAAGGGTTTTGTTAATGGTATGTTGGACATGGAAATGGAAGAGATCCAGGTCATTATTTCTCTAATGAGTACAGAGATTATTGTTTTATTTTTTTTTAAGAATATGGATATACCACCACCTTTACTGACATCATTTAATGTGGGCCTAAACATATGGTAGGCATTGACACCCTGCACTGATGTATTGCGCTCAGTGGTCTTGAACCTGGTCTCTTTGATGATGCAATTATTAAAGTTTTCCAAGATAAGGAGTGCTTGTAGGCAGTGGAGCTTTTTGTTACAGCTTATAGCATTTAACAGCAATGCCTTTATGTCATCCAGATTCTGTTTTTCCTAAAAAAGAACTATGAGGAGGACATATTTTTAGCCATTATACAAAAGCCTTACAGGTATAGGTGCAGGCCACATCTGGCAAAGGAGTTTATTTTATTTACTTATTTATTTATTTATTTAAATTTTGATTGCAGGGGAAGAACATTGATTGATGACAAATTACAGGCTTAGCCCAGGTTACATCAAAATCTAACAAAACAATGCACTGTATATAAACAACAATGGTTCATAGAGTAGTACTAGGCTAACTGCCCTTGCGAGCCATTTTAAGCCTAGCCAATTATCCCTTGGGAGGCTCAAACACTGCACCTTGTGTTTGCAAGGTAAACGCCTTAAACATTAGGCCACCCTAGACAATCTGATGAGCAATATACATAGACATAGAAGATCGAACAAGCCAATTGCATGTGCAGTTACATCATTGGTATAGATAAAGGAGTGAAAGTAGGACAAGAAGAATGGTGGAGATATGGGTAGTAGTTGTTAGGTTCTATGTTATTGACAAAATGTATGATTTGCACCTTTAATGCTGAACTGATTATTGTCTTCAAGCCATTTCACACTAAGTAATCTCATTTTCATTGATAGACCTGACATGAATACACTTAATTCAGCTGGAACTTATAAATGATACCACCCCTTTCATACAGCACATTACCTAGGCAGTTTTACAGAATGGTACCTACTTGCAGTAGAGTAGCCAAGTGAAAAGTTGAAAAGGTCAGGTATACCTAAAAAAGGAGATGTGTAGCTTCAGTTGCCTGCCTGCAATTTTCCATAGTGCAATGAGGCTCTTGGCAGCAGGCAAGACTTATACTGTGCAAATTTGAGGTTCTGAGAAGGGGTTTAGTGCCAGTGAGAGCCTATCTAATGAATGTTACAGAACTGATCTTTATAAGCTTTGTGCTTCTGGACATAGTTGTACTAAATGGGTCTCTGCTTCTTATGCTATCCATGAGCCCCTGCTGAGTGCACTGAGAATGAGTGGGTGGTCAGTGACATCAACATGATTGTGCAAGTTAGTGCCTCCAACAAGGATATCATGCAACATAATCAGCCAATGGATGCACCAAATAGCAAGTCTGCTCTCAGTCTTTAAGTCTCACCCACACGTAACACCCACATTTGATGACATTTTTCACACCTTATTGTCACTGCAACATCCAGTATTTTCCATGCTGCATAATGGACACCATACCTCAGGTCACACTACTGAAATGATGACCTGTGTTGCACAATATGTACCATGACTGTGAGAGGCCAACTATAATTCCCAGGAATGAGACCTACTGATTCACCATAGCTTCTGATGTTACTGTGTGGGGCAGGGAACCCAAGGGTGCAGCAGGAGTCTAAAATTTTAATACATTTACTGCAAAGGGGCCACCAGGATTACCTGTTTGTGGACATCTGTAATGGTCCATAGGTAGGGTTATGGACCAGGGCCTACAAGCCATAGCAATACCCTATTACTTGACTGTTTATCCTCAATTACCATAAAACACTGTTCAATTACCATTAAAAAAACACTGTTGAAATCTATCACAGTCATTTGGATTTAATTTAAATCTTTTATTTCAAATTTTACATCAAAAATATTATGAGACATTTGGTAAACAAAACAAAAAATTCCCACACTGAAAACAGACAGTAGGAATAACATTAAATGTTTCTTCCTATGACACTCAAATGTACTGAAAAATACATCTGGCAACACATTAAACTACAAGAGACATGCTACAATTCACGTCAAACAGCATATAAAGAAATTCTAATTAGCAGCCATATGAAATGTGCAAGAGTTAGTCACATGTTTGTAATTTACTGGTTGTAGTCCACAATGCTTTACCAGAAAGCCGCAGACTTTTGAGAAGCAGACCACAAATATGAGAAAAATGTGGATAGTGTGATGTATACATTCTGCATAATTCAATTAAAATTTTAATAAAGCATTTTCCATCAATATGCATTTCCTGTACAATAAAAAGTATAATGGCTGAATTTACTGACTGAGAGTTATTCTCTGTCACTTTCCAGAAAAACTGTGATGGAGCAAAAAAAAAAAAAAAAAAGGCAAATGTAGCAGAATCAGGGACATCTAAGCACCCCCATACATACATTCACATACATTCATACACACACTCACACTCACACACACACACACACACACACACACACACACACACACACACACACACACACACACACACACACACACACACAGGCACGCACACATACACACATGTACCCCAGGAAGCCTCACATTTACCTGAAGGCACACATTTACATCTGACTGGAAAGTGCATTCTACTGATTGAAACCACATAAATCAAATCAAAAATGTGCTGTGGAAACACATAATGGAGTTCCCTGAACACCAGTTTCAATTTAGTGCACTAGAACAAGTGTGTAATAAGGGGAGGGGGTCCCCGATAGATTTACTCCTTGAATACAGGGAGCTTATGTGGAGCTTAGGTGTAATGCCACTCACCCCCCCCCCCCCCATGGCTTAATGAAATGGTGTCTCTTTCTAGCTATTTAAAATTAAAAGCAGATTTTCACATGTGAGGTCAATGCATGACAGTTTTATAGTAGAAGTTTATGCACTTCACCTGTTTGCACATTATTTTCACTGCCCAATGCTTTTTAAACAATTCTAGTTCAGTTATACATTTACTAACTTTGATTTTATGAAACTAGAATTTTGTATGTTTTAAAGAAGACACTGTTGTATTGCTTGTGAAAAAAATGGGTCTAAGGGTGGCTGCTGCTTTAAAACATATGGTGGGAAGTTTAATGATGTCACAGGATGTGATGTGGTTTTATCTATTTAAACTGCTTTGAATGTTATCATGCTTATTCTGAAGAAGCCTTTTGGCAATACAGCAGAGGAAAGCATTCAAATAAAGTGATTTTGTAGACACCTGTGCGCCATATTGCTCTATTACCTGGTTCTACAGTTTTGGTGTTTGTTGTTGTGTTTTTCAAGTCATGGAGTTAGAGCAAGTGGCTAGGGTGGACACAGACACTGGAGGTTCCTTTCAGGAGTTGGCATCTTTGATAGGGAGCCTCACAACACTAATCGAGGTGTTGATCAAACAATTTTCCGGGGTTGGTACATCCTCTGTTCCAGGCCTGGCAGCTTTTGGGATTAGTAGCATCAACAACATGAGTGCTACAGTCGATACTATGGATGTACTTACAAATTCTATTCCTCCCAAGCAAGGCAGTCTGGTTTCCATAGCAGCAACACAAAATGAAGCTTCTATTGGCTCTGGAACACTAAGTGGTGGTCCTAGTACCACCAGCAGAAGTGGCAGTCAACAAAGAGATGGTCTTACACATTTTCATTTCAACGAATGGTTACAGGAAGGAACCTAACAACAGTTTTGCTCTGTCTAACCACAGTACCAATTATGGGACATGATGAACAATTAAAAAACTTCAAACACATAGTTTTAAAGCTGCAGTACCTGCAGACTGAAAATTGTTACCTAAAGGAATGCTTACGAAGGGAACAAGTCCGAAAAGGTTTATGATCTTGGAAATATCCCACTGGCCTAGTTAATGGGTCGGATGTACACAAAGAACTTATTTCCATGTTCAACCGACATGGCTGTGAACTGTTAGAACTTCTGGTGAGGGACAATGAAAAGAGAATTGATATACTTAAAACAAAAGTAGATGTATTGAATGACAGAATTAATAATGATATTTGTTTTAATTTTAAAGCTAATGAATACTGGGCAGTGTTTGTAAATACTGATAAAACTGTTTTAGCTATTAAAATAAGAAAGCAAAAAAACTGAACAGGGATAGCAATGAATATGAAAGGGGGACAGCATATCCCCTTCCTAGTAGCACTTAGGGGCATGTTGTGGATGATGGTGCAAACACTGATTTTGTTGAAATTGAAACTAATGAAGTTGCTGAAGTTAGTAATAATCATGATCAAGGGGCCCCTTTAGAAGAACCTCAGAGGAGGTCCCAATGCCTTTTGAACCAAAGACAACAGAGGGGGTTCCACAATGGGCAGAGGATGGGCAACTTGAATTACCAGAACTCCCATTCACAGAGGGGGAGACCCCAATGGTGGAGGGGGAGGGGAGCAGGAGTGAGATGGTAAGTGAAGATGGGGGGCAGAAGTGAACCACAACTATGTCATTACAAATGTACATGGAGATTTCAAAACTTTTAACTTAAGTACTGCTGGTATTACACAAGAGTGAGCTGACTTGTTCCAAAAGGGGCTTAATTTCATCCCAGTGAGGAGACCAAAAATAGAGAATTCTCTACTAGATTTAAAAGTTTTTGTGAGTAAATTAAATATGCGACTTTATTTTGACACCAATATACAATTTGGCCATTCTAAGATATGTAACAAAACCAGCACCTTCAACCCTCCCCTGCATCCTATGCTACAAGTATTTGAATGCTTATGTGCCACACAGATTAGACAGGCTTATGGAAGACAGAGGGATTCTTTTCCCTTGAATCTATCTAGAGAAGAGGAAAATGTATTACATAGTATCCTGGGGTACAAAAGTATTCGACTTACGAGATGTGACAAGGGGAGTGGTCTGGTGGCCATGGATCAGCGAGTGTATACTGAGAAAATGTTAACTCACTTATATAGAGAAATATATGAGGAGGTTTCTGTTAACCAACAAAACATTGCATACAGAAATACTGACATCACATTAAATGACCTCCTACTTGGCAACCAGATCACCCTTTCTGAATTGAACTTTATGCAACAGGACAATCCACGGACCCCCACAATATTCAGGATTCCCAAGATCCATAAGTCTATCATAGACCCCCCACCAAGACCTATAGTTGATGCAAAAGCATCCAAAACATTTTCATTTGTGAAATTTATAGACTTAAACTTTAAAGGGGTCATGAATAATTGTTCCCATATCTTAAAAGATTAATGGGACTGGCTTAAGAAAATATAGGAAAATCTATATTTTGATCAGTTAATTTTGGCCGCAATAGACATTAAGGATTTATTCACTGTGATCCCCCATGAGGAGGGCATTATGATATTTTATGACTTCCTATGTGGACACACTAGCATTAGTCACTCAAGAATCTTGATGTACAGGACCATAGTGGACCTCATTCTCAAAAATAATTACATTTCTTTTGAAGGTCAATTATTCAAGTAAAATTCAGGTGTGGCCATGGGGGTGGCATGCAACCCCTTATTCACCAATATTGTCCTTGCCCAGTGGGAAAAGTCCTTGGTATGCAAGTCTGGACATTGTAAGTTCTACGGCCATTACCTTGATGACATACTGATCTTCTGGGATGGCGCGTACGATGAATTACAGGAATTTTTTGAGTTTTTAAATTCCAGTACAAGTTTCTTGCAATTCACAGTGAAAACCAATGAAGAGAGGATACACTTCCTTGATATCACCATAGCTAAAGATAGGGAGAAGCACACATTTACATCCTCCTTATATTGGAAGCCAACATATTCTAACCCCCTTTTGCAATATATTAGTGGGCACCCCTTATACCAAAAGAGATCGTTGGTGAAGGGGCAGGGGGTTAGGTTGGCTAGATGATTAGTGACTATCAGACATTTTTGGATGAAGTGAACATATTACAAAATATGTTAATAAAATGAGGGTACCCGAAACAGTTCAGGGAACCTATACTGAATGAGGTGATAAATAAGAGGTTGGAAGGGTACTTTTTCCCACCGTTAGGAAAAATAGCCTAGGTAGAAAGGAGAGGGACAGAAGATGGTCCTGGGTCTAGAAGTGAAAAGCCATTTGAGGCTGCATTGGTACTATCATTTAACCCCCTTTATGGGAGAATAAAAGATATAATCAACCAGAACTGGGTATTCTTTGACTGTGACCAGCACTATAAAAGTAAGTTGGGTGACAAACCATTGATTGTGTACAAAAGGGACAAGTCAATCAAGAATTTACTAGAAACAAGTCCCTCAGGTGAGATGAAAGGTTTTATGAGGAAATGTGGCTGGTGCACACAATGCCCTTATATTATAGAAAATGAAGTAATCAATATTTTGGGTTATGGAAGGGTATTTCTTAAACAAAGGCTAAATTGTACTAGTAAATATGTGATATATGTGGCTATCTGCCAGCAGTGTCAACAATTTTACATAGGGAAAACAATTAACAGCCTTAATAAAAGAATCTGCCAACATAAGTATGACATCAAAAAGAAAAACATCAAAAATGCACTGTGGAAACACATGATGGAGTTCCCTGAACACCAGTTTAAATTTAGTGCACTAGAACAAGTGTGTAATAAGGGGAGGGGCCCCCGATGGATTTACTCCTTGAATACAGGGAGCTTATGTGGCAACTTAGGTGTAATGCCACCCCCCCCCCCCCCAGGGCTTAATGAAATGGTGTCTATTTCTAGCTATTTAAAATTAAAAGCAGATTTTCATGTGAAGTCAATGCATGACAGTTTTATAGTAGAAGTTTATGCACTATGTCTGTTTGCGCATTATTTCCACTGCCCGATGCTTTTTAAACAATTCTAGGTCAGTTGTACATTTACTAATTTCTATTTTATGAAATTAGAATTTTGTATGTTTTAAAGAAGACACTGTTGTATTGTTTGTGAAAAAATGGGTCTAAGGGTGGTTGCTGCTTTAAAAATTATGGTGGGAAGTTCAATGATGTCATAGGATGTGATGTGGTTTTATCTATTTAAACTGCCTTGAATGTTATCATGTTTATTCTGAAGAAGTCTTTTGGCTATACAGCAGATGAAAGCGCTCAAAATAAAGTGATTTTGTGGACACCTGTGCGTCATATTCCTCTGTTACCTCGTTCTACAGTTTTGGTGTTTGTTGTGTTTTTCAACCCTTTATATAAAAGAAAAAAATTAAAACAGTGTGCTGCCTCACCATTTAAAGCAGAATGCTGCTTTTTCTGTATTCTTTTTTCTCAGTGAATGTGTACACTCTGAGGCATATGCAACCTGTCTGCTCAAACAATGTCTCATTTGTCTTTCCAGCTGCAATTTCACATTTTCCTCTCTTATTGTAGGTCCCACTGCTGGTGCGAATGGAATTACTAATTTGCTATGACAAAAGCTTCAGAGTTTCACCTTGTTGTTTTAATGAAGAGTTTTGGGCCTGATTGCATTGTGAGTAGTACCTAAAGAAGACAAATGGAAATCATGCTGGGCATGTTTCTGTATGCAAGAGAATTAATAAAAATAAGCATAACAACAAAACAATGTTGCTAAGTAGCTCTAGTTTTGTTATACAAAAGAAAAACATTGTAAAGGCAAACAACTCTAAATTAAATAACATCATAAATACAATTTTTGTTTTGTTTTTGACTAAAAAGAGAAGGAAAAAAAAAGTGGCAGAAAGAAAGAGGGCATGGGATGAAGGAAAAGCAAGCTGGACAGTTAACCAGTTATATTTCTCAGTGATGCTGTGGAAAGGGATCTCAGAGAGATCTCTGAAGATAAGGCATAGATTCTGTTTAGCATAACTGCCAAAAGTAAAACAAGTATGGGAGTAATGCTGGCAAACTCAGTGAGAAAACTCTTCAAATGCTTCAACAGTTGCAACGCATTTCCAGATCACTGGATAGAAGCTACATGGGTATCACTCCAAAAGATGGGAACATTGAAATGTGGAACCATAAGAATGCTATAAGGCAAGCAATCATGGGGAACATACGATGCCCAGCCATATGGACCATTAACCAGACACATGTAAAAGGTCTTGCCACCCTTGTCAAGAAATGAATACCACTTACCTCCCATATCACAGAGTCTTGCATAGTAAGCCTGGTATAAATTTATGTCTTGCCATCCAGTCATCAAGACTAGATTTAAAAGTAGCCATAGTATTGCTTTGTCCTGTAGTGGCAACTAATTCCACAGGCTGGGAATAAATTGTGTTAGGAACTGATTCCTCCTGCAGGTCTTGCTAATGTTTTTGTGTAGATTTAGGGTTTTAGTGTGGGTGTTTGTAGAATCACTGGATTTAAGAAGAAACAGGAAATCATATAGGATTGGGTCTTTCATTGCTTGAAAAGCTAAATAGAGGTGTCCTTGGAGAAGCTGGTAGGTTACAGATTATACTGACAGCCATGCTGATATTTTGGGATAGTTGAAGGATTTCAGACCTTTCATTTCCTTGGTTAGAAAAGTTTTGGGTCTTTCCTGTTGAGTTATGTGCTTGGATTTATACATAGCAAAGGGGTCTTTTTACTCAATTATTAGTCTGAAAAGGGAAGAATGTAGGGATATAATGACTTCTTTGGCTCAAGAAAATATTCCCTTGATAGTTAACTTGGTCATATAGAATGATTTCCTAACTATGAAAATCTCTGTCTGAAGAAGAGTGGCATTTACTACATATAAGTAGGAGGCAGCTTTTTCTCTAATGCTAATTTGCTGTTCTTTTTTACATTTAACTTTGGCCATTTTTAGCATGCCAGGCATGTGCATATTCTAAACCTTGTTGGAGCTGCTTAGTATCTGTGGGTGAGCGGATAACCGTACCCAGCTTGCAATCCACAAACTTTGTTAACCACATTTCTAAGATAATGGCTCAGATGTTTGCTAAAATATACCAAAGAGCAAACTTCCTAGCATGGATTCCTGTGGCACTCCACTTGTTAATAGTTTTACATTTATGGAATGTACTAGCAACCTTTACAACCTAGGAATTGCTGGGTAAACAGTATGCACATATAGCAGGCAATGTAGGTGTTTACAGTAAGAGCAGGGACACAACAATAATGTTAGACAAAGAAGATAATTAGCCACATCTCTATAGCTGGTAATACAATAGAAATGATACAAAGAGAAGTCCTAGCATTTCCCATATATGCACAACTCAAAAGACAACTTTTTCATGGGTTTATGGATAACATTTCAATCCACTCTCATCCATTTATATAGCTGGGTTATGCTACAGCTTTGAAAAAGTAACTTATATTTTATGTACATTTCTGCAATCCATGTGTGTGTGCGTGTGTGTGTGTGTAACCTGGCAAATTGGCTGAAATAATGGCTGAGTGTGAGGAAGTAAGGGTTAGTCATAATTAAAACATTGTCAAAGGAGCAGGAGTTTGAGAATGGTGTCTGACAGGAGTTAGTCTAAGGCCTAGTACAGTTTTAAGATCTTTGTCCTGGATATCATAGGCATTGAGAACACAACTAAATGTTTTGTAGAACATACCTTAATAGGGAGAATTATTAATCAGTAAGAAAGAAGTGCTTGTAAAATGATATAATAAGGATAGCAGACTGGTGTGGTACAGAAAATGCAAACTGCTTCCCTAAGATTAGAAGAGTAGAAGGGTACCTCAATTTGTAACACAGGGAAGGAAATGGTAGTTTTGTTGATAATGATGGCAGAAATAATTTGTCAGACATAAACAGAAAAAACAAAGACCAAAGCTATTAGTATGTTAAGCGAGACAGACTCAGAAAATAAAGATGTTTTGCTACCAGCCTAAAGATCTCTTCTCATAACACAGTGTGAGTACTTTGTATTGGTTTGACCTCAGTACTATGAGACAAATATTAACAAATAAAGTGCAGAGGAAGTCTACTAGGGATGTAGGAAGAATGAAAAAAAGACTAAAGACGGTAAACCTTTTACCTTATATGAAAGGAAGGAAAGTGTGAATATTAACTTCATTCAAAACATTATGATTGGACAGTAGTAGGAAGAAGATTAAAGAGGAGAGGAAAGCATAGATAAGGAAAGATGACATACTTTCAGAATGAAAACTAATTTTAATCTGGGTTTCAGGAAGTACTTTTTCATGAATAGTAATAGAGAAGAGGGAGTGAATGCCTGAATTTGTGTTCAAATTTTGTATGCATTAATAATGAGGAAGATAACTGAAAGATGAGATAAAGGTGAAAGATGAAGTGTAGCTAAATGATACCGGTATACACAAATGGCAAACAGAATGGGCGCGTGCTTTCTACAGTTAGTATTACGTAAAAGTAAACATAGCTTAAATGCAGTGTATGTTAGTGCAAAAGTACACAGCTAGAGGAAATGTTTATCTTCTAGTCTGACTTATGTAGAGTAGGCACACACCTTAGGATAACATGATTCCTGCATTGTACTCCATATTTCTTGCTTCCCTATTTCTAGATATTACTGAAGCAAAACAATGATTCCGAGAAAATTATATTATGAGCAATATCTGTTTGAGCAGAAATTGGTCTATATATTATACTGTATATGCCGTAAAAAACAAGGCTGCATAATACACTTATACTATCTGCACCAAAGTCATGATCCAATAGTTCACATATACAAAGAAATGATCCATTAGTTTATATTTACAGAGAATTACTTATACAATTTAACTCTGTAGTTCATTTGTTGGTACCCCCACCAAAAAAAAAATGAAAAATACATTTATACTTACATACATATAAAATGCATTAATTCATTCATACATAAAAAAGATCATATGTCTGAAATTAAACCAATTTAGCTATCTGTTTTTTTATCTATCATTATCTGCACTAAAATGCACCTCTCTCTCTCTCTCTCTCTCTCTCTCTATATATATATATATATATATATATATAAATCTCGATGTATTTACTGTTATTTTGAACTCTGATACCAAGTTCAGATCTTAATGTAGATAAGCATTTAGTACTGTATTTGTAAGTTATAGTAAGCTACACAAATACCTTTTGGCTCTCCCCTGTTCCTATAAAATATGTGGCACAGGTTTATTTAATCTAGTGTAATAAAGCAATTCATACCAGCTGCCATAATAATTACATGCTTTTCACACTTTCTGTAAACTCACTAGACCTTTGAAGGTATGGCTGTCAAAAGTAAATATATTCTTGCAGAAGTAGACTAAACGCAGCTAAAATAATGTACTGGGAAATGGAAACATGACCCTTATTTTCTTCCCTTCACGTGGATTCTTTCAGACCAGCTACAAACAGACCCTCAACTGATTCATTCGTTAGTTAGTTCCATGTCTGTATCTGATTTTATAAACAGTATTATGACAAAGATCATTTGGCATATTATCCATTGTTTACATTTCATTATTTTTAGCCTGTTCGCTGGCTGAAAAGAACGTCTGGAGGCATGTACCTGTCTGGTTATTAGATAAGTAAGTAAAATAAAGTTAACTTTCCTACTAAATGCTCAAACCTTAAAATAATAATATAATAGGTCAGGGTTTCCCTTGAGAGGGAGATCACCAATAATGTCGAGGACAACAAGCTAGAGACAAGTGTTATTATGCGGCCCATGCTATGAGCAGTAGAGAGATATTTTTATACACGACTATAATTTCCAGTACACAAAGTTCGACAAGACAGTGCAGGAAGTAAATGTATGCTGCTTTGCCACCTCCCCCCACCCTATATGTTGACTACCTGCATTTGCATTTGGAACAAGCCTCTCCCTTCCTGTATGAGGTATGTCAGTGGCAACATCCCCCCAAAGTAGTAAAAATGTCCATCATCTGTTCAGTCTTTCCAGAGTTGGCTCACATGAATAGAGGGCTGAAGCCAGATCTGCATCCCAAATGACAACAATTTGTTTTGTGCCCTTGATGCTAGAGGAGACAATCTGAAGAAGGATGAGTAAAAAGGATTTACCTGTTCAACATTCCCCCTGAGGTAAACGAGAAGCAAGGAGGCATGTGTCCTGTGTATTCATGAGCATGGAGGTAGTTATACACCTGGAGCAGGCACAGATCACCACAAAAAATATGCAGGGGTCACCCTTATAGTCAGATTCAAAAGATCATATAAAAAATGTCCTAGTCAGCCACCAATAGGACACCAGAACTCTCTTGCTACCAGCAGAGTGTGGTGGTGTGACCAATTCATTGGGGAATTTCCACTTTGTTTATCAGACTGGGAGTTTCCACTAAAAGCATCAGGACCATGGAAGTTTAAGTTAATATTAGGAGGTGGTAATGCTCAAGTTAGCTTTGACCTGGCTAAAACATACAGATTAGACAGGTAAGTAGATAGATAGACAGATAGAGATAGATAGATAGACAGATAGATAGATAGACAGATAGATAGATAGATAGATAGATAGATAGATAGATAGATAGATAGATAGATAGATAGATAGATAGATAGAAGCTATTTCATTAGTGTCTTGGTGTCCAGATTATTCGCCAAAAACTTCATTTGTGACAGAGGATGACAAACAGGCATGGCAATATAATAACTTATTTTTGCAACTTTTTGAAATGTATCTACAATATCATTACTATCAACAGGTGCCATTTGAGATACATAGATATATGCTGCACTATTGTTCAAGATTTGCTCAGCCTGCTGCTACTGCATGCAGCACTGCAAATACTAATTAGATATGCATATTGAAACAGGCAATACCTAAGTGCGGGTAGCTGTGCTTCAATGTATGTGAGTAGCAGAGTGAATATGTTAGTGGATATATTCATGTACTGAAATATGTGCACAAAAGTACAAGACAGAATATATTGAGTGACAATGAACTATTCAAAACAAATGAGAACTGAAAAAGATGATAATACAAATGTGTACTCACAACGTTTTATACACATACGATATTTGCAACTGCAGTACTATGGTGTCCACATTAGTGAAAGTCTGTTAGATGCAGAAAAAGTGGAAAAAAATGAGAAGATTGTTCAGGAAGGAAAGAAAATGGGAAAAGGAGCCGCCAAAGAAAGACACAGAATGACGATGCATTAGAATGTGTCGGGTAGGATAGGTGAAGACAGAGCAGCATTTGTTTTCTTTTTGTTGGGGGTTAGGGTTTCTATTTTTTTCCTATATGAAGAAAGGAAAGCAGGTTGGTAAAAGGGAGTGAAGGGAATGAAATGGAGCAAGGCCAATATGCAGGGCCAGTTGATCAATCATTAAACAACAAAGGCAAATAGGGGCAGATGACAAAGCACTAGGAAAAGGAGACATGAGGGGGCAAAAACAAAGGAAAAGTGAATGATGATGGGGAAGGTTGGACAACGCACAGCATAAGTGGAAGGGCAATTGGGCATAAGATACAGGGGTCACAGGTTGAGTATGAGCAGCAAGGTGATTTCTGCTGCCCTAACCAAGAAGGAAATTACTGTGATCCATCCTGTGATGATGGATCAGGGCAGCCCGTAGTACAGGCCACACCCACCTCTGTCAAGCTGATATTTGGGTGAACAGAATTAGCAGATTTGCACTCCACTTTAAGAAGTTCTTCAATCTGACATATGTCTGCCCATTGCTGTCTCCATATGCAGACTCCACTAACTACTTTATTTGTAGCTAGGCCATGTTAGGCAGTGGGGCTGGGCTACTTGACAGCTAGGATTTGGGAAAACCTTCCAGTGATGCACTATCATCCTTATCACCTTCATCCTCTCAAAATATAGACTTAGCAGGAGTGGGCCATGGATGAGCTAGTTTATCCCATCTATCATATGCATGGAGCAGACACCGTCTGAAGTTTGCCACAAATTAATACACTTTGTCAATAGACTGGATATATTTAAAACATAGATCAGCATTTCTCAGTACATGTAATCCCACCTGGTCACTATTTACTTCTTAAAATGTGCTAGTTTGGTTAAAGTATTCAACAAATCTTTCTGCTTCATCCAACTTCCCCTTATGCAAAATAAGGATATCATCTAAGAAACGTATGTAAAAGAAGAAATTCTCTGTTAAATGGCTTTGTGAGAGAATAAACTCTCATTCCCAAAGAGCCATTACTGAGTTGGCAAAGCTGGCCCCACATGGGGACCTCATTGCCATCCCAATTTTCTGTACATAAAGTTGATCATCAAACCTAAAATAACTGTTTGATAGAACGATATCCAGTAAGATGTTAACTAACCTGATCTCACTTTGAAGAGCACCTTTCATGTTCAAAAACAGTAGAACACAATCTATACCTTCTTCTTGGGGGAAGGACATGTACAAATCCCTAACGTCTATAGTTAAAAAGTTAAACACATCCTCAAGTACAAGTGAATTTGGTTTACTTAAACTTAAACAAGACCATGAGTTTTTACAAATCTGTTCTTCACCTACTAAGTTAATGCTTACATCACAGAGAAGCGTAATGTGGAGTCTTTCAATTTTTCAACAGTAAATAACTGGGAGAAGTCAGGGATATATGAGTCTAGAAAGGTTCTTTCACCAAATATGATTGTATGTAAGGGATTTGAACTGAAGATAGATGTTTCTTTATCTCAAACTCCATACTCTTTTAGATCTGATATTGGTGGGGAAATGAATGTATACCCTAGTGCCTCTTTGGGTTATGTTATTATTGAAACAAAGTCTACTTCTTTACATGAGTCATTAATTATGTCGACTAAATTATGTCGACTAAAGTTGAAAATTCTGTGCTGGTTATACAGTTAACAGACTTAGGTCTGGAAGTTTGTGAACAGTTAACCCCCCCCCCCTTGACTATAGTTAAAAACAAGGGAAGTGACTTCACTATTTACAATTTTTCATCTTATCAGATTGAACCTAGAGTGGTGGAATTGTTAGCAAAGGGCTTTTCCTTTGTGCCTACTAAACCTATGGACATTGCACATACAATTTTGGATTTGAAACAATCCAGTAGGAAACTTAACTTGCAAGTGTTGTTCAAAGGGGATCAATTGGGTGCATCTATCACATTTCTAGCACCTTTAACCCTGTTAACCATCCATTGATATCTACATTCGAGAGAGTCTGTGAAATTGACTTTCAGAAACTCCATTCAGAGAAACGGAACCAAGTTAAGAAGACTGGGCAGCCTTTATTGATTTTTGCCATTTACCTATAAGGACATTCAAACTCGATAAGGGAGGTGGACTAGTAGTAATGGGGCAAGACTGGTACATTCAAAATATGAGTGCATTATTGAATACTGACACGTATATTAAAGTTAGTTTAAACAAATTCAACATAGCTTATAGGAGAATAAAAGAACATTTGAATGATTTATTTATAGAACAACTTATAGATTTATCTATGTTGAACTATCTAACGATGGCAGCCCCAAAGACACAAGTGTTATTTGGTTAACCGAAAATGCACAAATCCCTAACTGATCCATCTAGAAGACCTTTGGAGGATGCTCGCCATAGTATAACTTATCCTTTACTGAAAGTAATAAACAACATCCTGAAGAAATACTTAGTAGGTGAAGAACAGATTTGTAAAGACTCATGGTCTTGTTTAAGTAAACCAAATTCACTTGCATTTGAGTATGTGTTTAACGTTTTAACTATAGACGTTAGGGATTTGTACATGTCCATCCCCCAAGAAGAAGGTATAGACTGTGTTCTACGGTTTTTGAACATGAAAGGTGCCCTTCAAAGTGAGATCAGGTTAGTTAACATCTAACTAGATATCGTTCTATCAAACAATTATTATAGGTTTGATGATCAACTTTATGTACAGAAAATTGGGGTGGCAGTGGGGTCCCAGTGTGGGGCCAGCTTTGCCAACTCAGTAATGTATCTTTGGGAAAGAGAGTTTATTCTCTCACAAAGCCATTTAACAGAGAAATTCTTCTTTTACACACGTTTCTTAGATGATATCTTTATTTTGTATAAGGTGAAGTTGGATGAAGTGGAAAGATTTGTTGACTACCTTAACCAAACTACCACATTTGTAAGGTTTACACATACTTTTAATACAGAAGCCATAGCCTATTTAGACATAAAAGTGTTCAAAGCTCCAACACAGAAGAGACTAGCAGCCAGGATTCACAAGAAAGACACATTTTCAAATACGTATTTACACTTCAGTAGTTCACACCTATTCCACCAGAAGAAATCTGTATTAAAAGGGCAGTTAGTATGTGCAGCGGGGATGGTGACTATTGACAGTGAATTTTTAGGTGAATGTAACAAGATAGCTGAAATTTTTCTTGCTAGAGGCTACCTGGGGGATCTCATTAATGAAATGATAGATGAAGTGATGTTTAAAAGATCCACTGGATTTTATACACCATTATTACAAGGTGTTTTTTCACTAGTTAATGAGACAAATAGTACTCAAAAGGCTAACAAGTCACCAGGTTAACTTATTTTAACATATAGCCCAGAGAGTGGTCATATTATCTCAATTATGGAAAAGAACTGGGACTTGTTTAGTAACAACTTAGAATTTCGGAATGCATTGGGTTTATACCCCTTTTTTATGTTTAAGAGAGGCATGAACTTGAAAAATTTCATTAAATGAAAAAGCACAAAGTTATTAAAAATCCTGGAATGAGTAAATGTGAATCTTGCAATTTTTGTAAGCACATGAGTATGGGGTATTCATTTAACATTAGGGACAGGGGATATAAAACCTTGCCAGGGAAGTGCAATTGCAACATAACCTATGTAGTTTATCTTACTCAGTGCAACCTATGCCCCGCATTCTATGTAGGAAAAACTGATCGTAGACTGCGGGAGAGGGTGTATGAGCATTTGCACTATATTAGGAAAAGCAAGGTTGAAAATGCATTAGCCGCTCACATCAAAACTAACGCCACACATAGCTTTTTGTTTACAGTGATTGACCATGTAGCTGGTGAAATAAGGGGTGGTCCAAGATTATTGTTATTAGAAGAAAGAGACTTGATATGGCAGATTGGTTTAGATGCCTGGTATTTCCCAGGTATAAATGATAGTTGCTCCATTCAATGTTTACTAAAATTGAAAAGTCTAAATAGATAACCATCAGTTGTATGTCACATTTTTATGTCTCTTTTTTATGTGTATTTCTGTGATGATCAATTGCCTAGTATTAATTATTATTTATTTTTCATGCTTTGTATATGTATTATTCATGTCTTGTAGATGATTTTTACATTATTGCTACCATTTGTATGGATTGGACATGATTCTTATATGGGTTTTATAATTGTGGTTGACCTAACATTGATTTTATATACCCTTGGTTAACTAAGGGTTAAATGAATGTATACTAGCTTAGTTTGTTGACAATTTAGTCCTTTGAAAATGGAGATTCATTTGTATGGTTAATCGTTATTTACTGAATAATTGAGTAATTAGGGGGGGTGGGAAGTGTATTTTTTGTATAAAATTTAGCTTGTACCTGCTGGTATTTGTCTGAAGATATTTAGTCACTGAACCAGACGAAAAGCACTTTACATTAAACTGTGGTACTTTGGTTTGTGTTTCATTTTTATTAAAAAGTTGAAATGCTGAAGATTGCTGGGTGTTTGAGGTGCCTTTGTCCTGCATATTTGTTTTTCTATGATTTCAAATGCGTACAGGTTATGCATAGCAACTATAGCTCTGAAAGCATTAAACAATCAAGTCTCATCTGACAAAGTTAGTGCCTCTGTAACACAAGCGATTAACTGATATTACAAATGTCACACACCAACATTTGATATCTGAATAGTAATATGTTAACCACTGTTTTCTACACTGTGCTATGTGAACACGTATGTAATGTTGTAAATACAAAGTCAGATTGTACAGAAAAGAGAGAATGAGAAAGAAATCACTCAAAAAAGAGATAACAGTGTCTCATTAGCTCCCTGTGATGAAACACACACTTGTCATATTTTAGCAGAAACAGCCACGGTTCGAATCCCAGGAGTGGTAGTTAGCTGTATGCTTAATTTCAACTGTGTGAAAATATGTAGAAACAGTCAGGTAGCATTAACAAACATTCCCTCCACATATCTCCCATGTAAGATAAGGTATAAAGTAGCTATAAGAAGGCTGTAGTTATGCTGTGTCCAACACCCATGGTAAAACCACAAAGCTGCAAATGACAGCAAGATAAGTACCTACACCAAGTGGTCTCCCCCAAGAATATTTAAGAGTGTCATGCTGTCACAACAGGTCCCTGCTAACAACAACCAGGGTGACTGATAGAAATAAAGGCAGACTGTGTCAGTACCACACACACACATACACACACACACACACACACACACACACACACACACACACACACACACACACACACACACACACACACACACACACACACACACAGTATGAGAGCACATATGTAACCCTGACTATGGGAATATGGGTATTAACAGTCATGTAGTATTAACAAACATTCCTTCCACATGTCTGCCAGGTAAGAAAATGTTCATGGTAGCTATAGGAAGGCTGAAATTATACTATGTACAAATATACCACTGCCCAACCCAAGGCTATAGTTGTAATAATACCTGTAGAGTAATGAGTAGACCAATGATCATTAAAGCTGTGACTACTGCAAGAATCTACATTTGTTAACTGACATCTCTCTCTCCCTCTCCCACACCATATTTTCACCAATAATGTAAACACATAAATGAATGGATATGTTTTCCACCAAACCTACTGTTGAGACATTGTGTCCTGTTGTTCTAAAAACGTTGAAATTTATTCCAGTTAATGGTCCCTGTTCAAATACCATCATTGGTGGCCTATTGCTATCAGTGTAACCTGCATGCTGGTGTAATGCCCACTGTGGTTCCATATATGCATGTGTTCTGTTTGATATGCAAACGTTCCAAATGTGTTATATTGGGTTAATTGGAATACTCGTGTATGCTGTTATAGCAAATCCTGGAATGTGTTTACCATTACTAACCAACATATGTTCTAAAACTGTAACATTATAGCACATCAGGGAAGGCCGATCCCAGCGGATCTGCCTCTCTCACCTCATCTGGCTGTGGCACCGGGCCCCAGCACATCTGGGACCCACCCCGGGACCTCCTTTTCCGCTGGTTCTGCACCACCTTTCTGTTGAACTGCCTCAGGGGATGGAGCTCACCCCCCCTCCTGGGCATGGGTGTGGACAGGATCCTGTCACCCAAAGCCAGGATTGGGGTCTGGTGCATAGCGAGGTCCGCAAGGAATTTGGAGATCTGCTATGCCAGCTTGAGGGCCACATGCACATTTAGAGGGTCAGCCTGCCCAGCCTGCTCAGACCTCAGCACAGTCACCTTTGGGGCCGTGGAGGTACAGTGGTGACTGCCGATGGGTGGGGACCTCAGTCCCATTGTATCCATTTGGGAGCTCATGGGATTCGATTACCAAACACCCATCACCGTCCAAGGTGTTTACCCCCATGTGTCATATACTGCCCCTGTATGCTGTCTTGTCTGTCTTGTATGTCTTCCTACCCAACCTACCTCCCCAAATATACCTACTATCCTTCCCCAGCATCCCACTCTCACCTTAAAAAAAAGGGCAATCTGTTCCCCAAAAAGATTTTTGTCCCATACATAGCTGTCAATTTCACACATGTGCCCACTGGACATGTGTAACCTAGTCTAATTGGCTTCACAATACATTATTGTCATCCACACCCCTCTCTCACGGGTTTAAGTGTCCAAATATACCTCCAAATTCAGTATATATGCACAGCTGTTGCTGTTGAAGAAATTGACAGTTATGGGCCTTCCCTATACCTGTTCTGCACATTGTTAGCTACTTTTCCTGTTGTCTTTCCCTCTGCATGCCCCCTTTTTCATCACTTTCCTATCACCCCTTTTTTTCTTTTCTTTTAAAGAAATTAGTGTGGGTGTAAGCTGTTTTAAGTAATAGTAAGTGGGATTAAGCCTGTTTGAGTGGTGGTAAGGAATGCCTACTCAGATGAAGCACTTTTAAGACTAACTGTCTATAAGCATATTTAACCGGAAAATAGCACTGGTTACCGCCATGCGAACCTGCACAAATCTGCTTACAGCTGCTTTAAAGTGGACTTAATCACTCTGTATCCAACAGCCCTTGTTCTGCCCAGCAATAAAATAATCCGCCCTTGCAAGTCTTGAACCCAGGACACTGCACACCATAGCCAAATCACTTTACCACAAAGCCATCTGAGCTGTAGATGTGTCTGTTTTTTCAAACATATCATGCAGCACAGTCATTCAACAGTAGGGAAAATGTATTTATATATGTATATGTGTGTATGTGTACACATATATATATATATATATATATATATATATATATATATGGGTGTACTTTCCTAAAATGAAAATTCAGTTGTTCGAAATGGGAAAGTACATCCCCACTTAAGTGAAAGTGCACTTTAACAAAAGTGCACTTTCACTTAAGCTCATTAGACCAAACCTACTGCACCACAATGGAGGACATTGAAAAATGGGCTATTTCCTCCACTGTGGTGCGATAGTCACAGACTTTAGGGTTAGGGCATGGGTCAAGGTAAGGGGATAGCCCTACTAACTTTCCCCTTACCCTCACCCTTGCCCAAACCCTAAGGTCCATGACTATCGCACCACAGTGGAGGACAAAGCACAATTTGTAATGTCTTCCACTTTCGTGCGGTTGTCACAGACCTTAGGGTTAGGGCAAGGGTTAGGGTAAGGGGATAGCTAGTAGGGCTATCACCTTTCCATGACCTGTGCATTAACCCTAAGGTCCGTGACTGCTAGCCCATTCGGTCTAGCGGGTTTGCGAAATTGCACTTTTGTGAAAGTGCACTTTCGCATTAGTGTAGGTGTACTTTTGAAGTTCAAAGTAGTGAACATTCATTCTTCAAAGGTACACCTATATATATATATATATATATATATATATATATATATATATATATATATATATATAAAAGTGTGTGTGTGTGTGTGTGCGTGTGTATATATGTTGTTGTTTGTCTTTCGGCTTTTCATGGTAAGGGGTCGCCACAGTGGAACTCCAGTCCGCTAATTATTGGCAGTAGATTTTTTACAAAACGCCGAGATGCCAGCTCGATGCCCAACCTTCAACGAACACTACCCAACCACGGGAGGACATGCAGACTCCACACAGAAAGCGCTTCCAAGCCCAGACGAGAATCGAATGGGAGAACCTCTTGCTGTGAGGTAAGAACGCTACCGCCACACCACAGCAACACTGTGTGTGTGTGTGTGTGTGTGTGTGTGTGTGTGTGTGTATATATATATATATATATATATATATATATATATATATATATATATATATATATATATATATACATATATAGATATATATATACATATATAGATATATATATATATATATATATATATATATATATATATATATATATAGACAGAGAGAGAGGGAGAAAGAGATACATCCACATTTATATCCACATATATGCATACATGCATATATATAGAAAGGTGAATACATATATATATATATATATATATATATATATATATATATATATATATATTTATGTGTGTGTTTGTGTATACATAAATGTACAGTGATATATCACAGCAACAAAGACATGCAATCAGTGGGTCCTGCTGCTGCACACTTGAATTCTAAATCTGAAAATGCACTCACTGGAAGTATTCCATAAAATGGGGAACAATGACTTCTGTGCTGTAACAGAGACTTGTTTAAAGGCAGCAGGAAGCACCCCTGCAGTACCAGCCTATAATTAATTCCACAACATTTAGCTGCAGAACATGAACTGAAGCTACAAAGGTGGTGGTATTTTCATATTCGTAAAGGATGCATACACCTCCAGAGTGGTAGACCATCATTATGTATTACAGATCCTGCAGGCATAGCTGACATTGGGCAAGACAGTGGTTCAGGTTGTAGCCTGCTATAGGTCCCCATACATGTCCCAAGATTCACATACCATGTCCATAAACACCCTGGAGAATATCAGTGTCCAACCTAACACTATCATACTGGTTTACTTCAACTACCCCTCCATTAACTGGGAAAGCTACTCATGTACCAATGCACATGCCCAACACATCAACCTGGTCCTTCCTAACATGGGTGACTGTTGCTCAATACCAATACTCAACTCCTCCCTTGTTATATCAGAACACAAATTAATCACCTTTGGAAATCCACAGCCCTTATACCCTCTGCACAGGTAACCACCATGAAAAGCCTTTCCAAAGCTAATTAAGGCCTCAGAAAATCAGAGGTGGCTAACCTCATGGCAGCCATGCAAATGGAGACTAGTTGCATGACAGCTGAATCAAACAACAATGCACTATTTACATATACACAAATGCATGGATACTGCCTTACCCAATACAACCAGGACCCTCACCTCTAAAACAAAGAAACTGATCTGGTGGTCCCCTGTCATAAAGAAATTGTACAAGAGAAGGAGGGAACTGATATGGAATAAGGCGAAGTCCCAAGACAGGAAATAATCCCTTATCAGCCTCAATGAAAAGTTGATATCCCTCATGAAATACTACAAATGTAACTGCTAGAACAGAATTGGAGCACATAGTAAAGACAACCACAAGGTCTCATACAGTTATGCAAAGAATCTCTATGACAATACCAAGATTTGTTCTCTGCTACTATGCAGTGGTACCTCCCAGGCTGAGCCAACAAATAATGCCAATATACTGGCTGGCATCTTGAGTGCAAACATTACCCCTCACTCCCCCCCAAAGCACTAATCACAATACCAGGTACCCAGTATTGCTGCAGCACATGTTAAAACACCACTGTCCAAGACCAGGAACACAGCTTCTATGTGACCTGACAATATCCCTGACTGTGTTCTACAAGAACTACAGAGTGACCTAGCACTTTACCTGTGTGCCCTATTCAAGCACAGCCTCACCTCAGGGTTTGTCCCTACTGAGCTGTGCACTGCTACAGTCACCCCTCTCCACAAACAAGGTGTGACTACAGACCATGGGAAATACTGCCCCAACTGCCTGACAAGTCTGTTATGTGAAGTTATGGAATGCATCATCATGCACCTAGTAAACAAGGATATGGGAATCTGCAGACTCAGGATCCCACACAGTTTATTTTTGTAAAGGGTAGGTCATACATGCTCATTCAACCTGGTCAACTTCTTGGTGGCAGTCACCTCAACTGTGGATGAAGGCAAGGTGACACATACAGCCTACACTGATCTGTCCAAAGACTTTGATAACATTCCCCACTCACTAAGCTTGGCATCAACCCCTATATCACTAGGTGGGAACAGTGGCACAAACACAGGGGTAGATTGGACATACTGCTGTCATACATTGAGGCAGTTGCAGATGTCACTGGGTTTGTTGTAACATCCTTTATGAGGAATATGATGTCAGTAATATGAATAGATGTGACTGGGTTTGTTGTAACATCCTTTATGAGGAATATGATGTCAGTAATATGAATAGATGTGAGTATTTACTGACTGCATTCCCCAGAGTCCACAATTGATTTATCAAGGACACCAGCTGTCTGGTGAACACACAAAATAAAACAGGCAGACATGTGGCCAGTCTGTGGACAGCGTGCCAGTATGTCAGAGACATATAACTGTGAGTCGTGACGTCACACACTAAATGCATGTCCACACAAACCCTGTCAATCTATCAATCCACCATGTGTATAACAGCACTGATGACATAGAATCTGTTCACATATCTGGGGATATGTCCCCATGTTGGTTGGATGTCTCCACATGCCCTGGCCTGTGATGTATTGCCAACCACTGTATGTGAATCTGTAGGCCACCACCTCTGTAATGTCCCTCATATAAGCAAGGAAATGGGGCAAGGCCCACATTAAGGAATGTCCCATATGTCAGATCTAGCAGCAATGTCCAGGCCCACAGCACAATACAATGTGGGCACCTACATAGTGGTATGGCCATAGCAATACCTGACATCTGCACATCTGTACAGAGGACAGACAGAAAGTAGATAACCAACAGGGTATGCATTATGATGAATGTTTTTAAAGATACACATCTGAAACTGAAAGGTATGCCATTACTACATGACACCAGTCCTCAATGACATGTCCAAAAAACATAGTAGTCTACAGTTAATATCAACATATCAGATTAATATCCATTAGGAGATACATATAAATATACAGCTCAAACACCAAGAACAAGATACTCAGTACTCAGAAATCAGCTTTGCATGCAGGGGTGTATGGTTCCAGTACTACAATCTGCAATCTATTCTTACTTGAAAAAGCACTGTTAAAAGTACAAATGTTATGATACAATATGTGTTAAACTATTTATGTCAACCAGTGCACTGTAGCTGGTGTAACATGCAAGTGTGACTGCATATAACCTGGGATACTACCCATGTATGAAACAAATCCAAAGAGAGAAGATTGTGGTACTACCCATGTATACTCAGGTATCCCCATACAGTATACACACACCCCTTGCTACTGTAATGACAGCAAATAGAAGCATGGTATGTACAGGAAATTAAATATACTTATTAAAGATTTCATTACCCTGCTATTTTATTAGACTGGAATGTGATCATTGGTTACCAGGGCTGAGCTATGGTTAGCAGGTTTCAGCATTGCTTAAATGTACAATATCACAGTCAAAGGAGGCAGGGGAACACAGCAGTAAAATTCAAGAATGTAATCCCAGAACAAACAGTAAGCACTTTCGCAGCAGCAGCTGCTTCATCAGACAAATAAAGTTCCAAACGGTAGTACTTTTAAACAGCAAAGCAGCCAATTAGCATGCAAAAACAATTAGGAATTAACAAGAGCCCTTAAAGCCACACCAGAAAATGCAGCTCAAAGCTCATTGTATAAATACAAAAACATTTCATTCATAAAAACATATAAAGCATTTCATTCAACAGCCAAAAAATGCAGCTCAGACTCATTATATAAACATGAAAAGATTTCATACTTAAAAGCATATAGAACATTTCATTCATAAATACATTATAAAAATACTGAACATAATTAATATCTATGTGGCTAAGGGCCTATTCATTAAAACTGGTTTAATAGGAAATTTATCATTAAGGCCTTTCCCCATATTAACTTTCATTCTAATAATCCAGTTCAATTCTTTGCTTTCTGCCTTAGTTCTATGTGGGCCTCCCCTCCTCCCTTATACCCACACTGACTGTTTCAACAACCATAAACTTAAAATTGTGCTGAGCACCTAGTAATATGATGTGCTTAGATAAAGCATTAGTCTCAGCTCTCCCGGCAATATCATATTGATGCTCCCTCATAATTTCTCGTAGCCTGCGTGTTGTCATCCCAATGTAGAAACAGTAACAAACCATGCAGTAGGCTAAATAAACTAGATTCACTGTGTTACAGTTAGCTCTGGCTCTGAACAACATATTTTTATGCATATCTGGATGTTCAAATGCAGCACTACTGTCAATCAAATGACAGTAGTTACATGCCCGACAAGGATATGTACCAATATTAAGCTGTGTGTCAGTATTGGAGTTAAACTTTGGATAACATAGCAATTTCTGAAGTGATCTCTTATTCTTATACATATAGCTTGGGGCTTCTCCTACTATTGATTCCACTCTCTCATTAGATCTAAGTATATCCCAGTTTTAGCATAGATGTCCTTCAACAGTCTAATGTTGGTGGCATAAGTAACTGGTACTCTCAGTTTACAGTTGGTCACTTTCTGTTTGCAAAATTGAGCGGGTGAAGAGAAATATGGCTTACCCTCCTGAGTTCTAGATGTATATGCTCGAGCTGTAATCGAGCTGATTTCTTTCTTATTATAACCCCTCTCAAGGAATAGCTGTTCCATATGTTTCAATTCACAAGAGAAGGTGGAGTCATCTGCTGTCAGTCTGGATGTTCTAAACATCTGTGCTGTCACAACATTATTAAAAATGTGCCCAGGATGCATACTCTGTATGTGGACAAACGTATTCCTATGGCAACTTTTCCTATAGATTTCAGAAGTAAAAGGGCCATCAAGTCCCCTGGTAATCCTAACATCAAGAAAATCCATACTTACAGTAGAGCTACTGGCCGTCAAACTAAGAAAGTCAGTGCTACTGTTAAGTTGACCAAGGTATTCAGACAGTTCATCACCAGTACCCTCCCACAGGAGGAAAAGATCATCAACAAATCTCCTGTAAAAAACAACCTGTCCAGGCTTGAGCTGAGGTATGATATGCATTTCCTCCCATTTTGCCATAACGAGGTTGGCATAGCTATTGGCACAAGAGGTGCCCATAGCTATGCCATCCCTTTGTTTAAAAATACCTTCTTCAAACATAAAAATGTTATTGTCAAGAATAATTTCCATATGCATACACAGTAAATCTATCTTATGGATCTCATAAGTACCATCTTGCTTTAGATAGTCTCCCAACATCTCTATCCCTGTGTTGTTGGGTATGCACATAAAAAGGGATTTTACATCTAATACTATCATAATTCAACCAGCAGCAGGTGGTTTAACTTGTATGTGAGTAAATAAGTCCCTAAGGAACTGTTCAGTGTCCTTTAAAATATAACAGTTCTTAGCTAAGATTGGTTTCAAATGTTGTTCAACATTGATGGAAAGGGGTTCAGTGCACCATCCCCTTCCAGCTACTATTGGTCTCATAGGGGGTTTACTGGCATGCTTATGTATTTTAGGGAGGCCCTGTATAGTAGGCAAAGTTGGTTCTTGTATAATAAAATAATTAAAAAGATCAAGACTAATATGTCCAAGCTGCAGACATTCAAACAATTCATTATACACTCTACTAATAAACTGTTCAACCTGTTGCATTGTAAATGAAATATAAATTAATGGATCATTGAGCATGGTATACATTGCATCCTTGTAAAATATATAATCCATAACTACAAGACACCCACCTTTGTCTGCTGGTCTAAAGCTCAAGGCAGAATCCTGACACAGTTGTTCTAGAGCTGACCTCTCATTAACTGACATGTTAACGATTGTTCTATAGCTAACCTCTCATTAACTGACATGATACAAAAAGTCTTTGTATTGCTGTTATTTTCATACAATGCATAAATGTCCCTAATGCATGCTTTTTCAAAAACTTCAATAGCATCAACTGTAGGCGGTATAAAGCAACTGGTTTTCCTGAAAATATTAGCATTATTATTATTAGTGCCATGTGAATCATTACAAAACATCTTTAAACTGACATTTCTAGTAAAAGTCTTAAGTTCTATAATGTTTTCAGTTAGAGTCATTTTCGTAGCTGGTATGAAACTCATACCTTTGTTTAGAAGGTTCATTTCAATGGCCGTTAGTCTACAACTAGATAAATTCCAAATTAGCATTGTTCCCACATCTTCTTCAATGTTAATGGAATTGCTTAAATGTAATTGCTAAGCAGATTTGCGAACTGATAAGCAAAACCTACATTGTGTAAGCGCCTATTCGTTTAACCATACATTAACACCGCTTACCGTCATGCAAACCCATGCAAACATGCTTAAAAGTGCTCAAAACTGCCTTAATCACTCTGTCTCCAACAGTTCTTGTTTTGCCTAGCAACAAAATAAACAGCCATTGCAGGTCTTGAACCCAGGAACATGCACATCGTAGTCAAAGAAAGTTACCAGCAAGCCATCGCAATTGTACAAGCTTATAATGTTTTCTCAAACATACCCTTCTTTACAGCCAGTTTACAACAGGGAAGAGACAATGTGCAATTAGGAGAGATTGGTATCTATAAATATATATATACCTGAATAGAATCATACACACATAAATAAATATATATATATATATATATATATATATATATAGAGAGAGAGAGAGAGAGAGAGATGTAGGGAGATCCATATATATGTACAACAATATATATATAGATATATTACCAATAAATACTGAGGTGTACAGTGGTGCAGCTGTTAGTATTGTTGCTTGACAGCAAGAGGTTCTCCAGTTCGATTCTCAGCTGGAGCACCATCTGTGTGGAGTCTGCATATCCTCCCCACAGTAGAGTGATGTTTAAAGACATTCAGGTAGGTGTGTGTGAATTGGTGTGCCTTCTTTAAAGGTTGGGCATTGGGCTGGCACCTTGGCACTGTAAAAATCTACTGCCAATCATTAGCAGACTGGAGTTCCACTGTGGCAACCCCTAACTGGGAAAAGATGAAAGACACACACACACATACACACACACACACACACACACACACACACACACACACACACACACACACACACACACACACACACACACACATATGTGTGTGTGTGTGTGTGTGTGTGTGTGTGTGTGTATATATATATATATATATATATATATATATATATATATACACATACATATACAGATATATACCTGTACAAACATCTTTTAATGGTGACGTTGGATGTCCATAACCTTTTTACTGTGATCAGTAATGACTTTGGTATCCAAGCCATAGGTGGGGTCCTGAGTGAGTTGGGTGAAGAGGACAATAAAATATCCTTGGTCAAGGAGATGCTGGCCCTGGTCCTCTAGAGAATAATGTCTTTATAGGGAACAAGAAAATATATAGACAAGCACAGGGGGTAGCTATGGGCACCCCCTGTGCTATTACATACGCTAACCTGGTCCTTTGGTTTTGGGAGAAAGATGTAATTTTACAACATCCACTATGGAAACAACATGTGTATATGTATACACGTTTTGTAGATGATGTTTTTTTTCTTCTGGAGGGGTGATGCAGACATGCTAATAGATTTTGTCAGCTACCTACACTACACCACATCTTTCCTTAGATTTAAGTTGAATTTCTCTGACACCAGCATAGATTTTTTGGATGTCAGTATCACACAAACTAGTGATGGTTTTTCATCGAAGTTATTCAGAAAGGATTGTTGGAAGAACAGTCTGCTGTGCTTTGATAGCATGCATCCCCGTCATATGTTTCCCAACATAGTTCAGGGCCAGGCAGGCAGAATATCTAGGATATCAATGAATGATATAGAATATGAGAAAGATATAGAGTCCTTGAAGCAATGTTTTTTGGACAGAGGATACAATGAGGAGATGATCTGTGAGGTCATTAATGATAGTAGGCAGAAAAGGGATAGTAAATATAAACCATGGATCAGACAAGAGCATGCTGAAGCTAAGGCCAAAGTTCCACAGAGATATACAAAAAGGGAACCTAAGTTGTTTGTCACCTATAGTAGTAATACCAAAGATATAAAAAATATAGTCTTTAACAACTGGAACATCTTAAGAAGTGACAATAAGTTAAAGGGCCTAATAGGAACTAGACCCAGTTTTGGATACAAGAGAAATAAGAATTTAAAGGACATCCTTTGCACTGAAAGGGCTTTTACTACATCCAATTCATTTAAGGATAGCCCAGGCAGTGTTCCTGTGGCTTATGTAAAGCCTGTCCATCCATTAATAAGAATGCAACTTTTAAACATCCTGTTACTGGAAAATTGTACCACCTTAAGGCAAGGGCTACTTGCAGGACTAGTCACATAGTTTATTTGGCTACATGTGAACATTGCACAGCATATTATGTTGGGAAGACTGATAATATGTTTAAAATCAGAATTCTACAGCATCTTTCCAATATTAGAAATAAAAATGTGCATAATGCTCTTTATAGGCACATTGAACAGCACTCCACACACACTTTCAGCTTCAGGGCTGTGGTTAACGTAAGGTTAAATAATAGGGAAGGAAATATAAGGTTGTTGACAGAATCCCTTGAATCTAAATGGATCTTGGAGCTGAGGGCTCATAGGAGCCCAGGGTTAAATGACATGGTTCCTTTGAAACCCGCCCTACAAAAAAGGCGGGTAGTTTATTGATTGCTGATTGGTTGGCTTTTAATTTAAAATAATGGTAATGTTTATTCCTTTTTATCTGATGAAGGGTACCACACCCGAAAGCGCTTATCCTTGGCTGTTTTGGTTGTTTTAATAAAGAAGGAGTTAATCCAGCAGTGTCCTGCCATTCTTTTCTCTTTTTGAACACCTAATTACATAATTGAATACACAGCCTCCAATTACACTTTTCATTTTAGCCCCAATGGGATAACGTATCACAGTTAATATTAATACAGTGAGTCTGTACATAACAATTGTCCTTTTATGAATGTTTCATCACACTGAGTTAAAGATGTTTTCAGAAACAGTACCTTGAGGCCCACTACTGTCCCCATGGTGAGATTCATTCAAACGCACAGCTATAGAACTGACATATTTCTTATCAATAATATGTCTGACATGTTCTAACAGCCTAGTTTTAAAACATGTTTTACTGTCCCCACATAGAATATGTTACAAGGCCATCTAAGTGCATTCTCTATACACCAACCTCTTGAATGTACAGACTTCGGCATGTTTCCCAGCCATTCCCCTCAGCGGAATTGCAACACTAAATAATGATAGACCTGTATACCTATCCACCTACTACTGTATGACATCTAGACAAAGTCTGACATAATTAGTGGACAGATGCCCAAATACATGACCATACATGAAATATTGCTGTTATACACTGAGAAAGTTGCTAGTGTTACAGGGTTTGTTGTAACATATCTTTTCTATGGGATATAAAGTCAGACTAACAAATGGATGTTACCATCTACATAATGCAATCACCAGAGTATGGTACTGATTTGCCAAGGACAACACCTGTCTGGGGAACAGCCCCATAACAGACTAACCTGTGGTCACTATGTGAATGGCCCTACAGTTGAGAGCTATGCAGAGCCAGAACTTTGTCAGATAGGCAGAAGTATAATGTGTAGGCAAACCCTGTTAAACTAGCAGTATTCCAAACATATACAGACATTCTGCTCCTAAGTCTTGAACCTTCCCCACCATTAAGTTGGCTTGTCTCCACAAGTCTTGTTGTAAGAGGTAGTGGTTCACACAACACCAGGATGTCTTCCTCACAAGTAAGGGAAAGGGCCAATGTACTCACCTATAGGAGAGTGTTGCCATGACACTGGGTATTGGAAGAACTACACAGCTGCTCTGCATGCATTTAGCAAGTGGGGAACCCCAACAGGTGTACAGGCCATCACCTGGTCATGAGCATTACCTACAAAAGCCATGCTGCCACCTATTTAAACCAGCTCTATTCCTGTAGTGTTCAAAGAAATAGAGAGAAATAACAAATGAAACATAAAGTGGAAAAGAGAAGAAAGAAAAAAGTGGAACATGTAAGCAAGTAATTGAATGAAGTACTTGGTCTGTAATAAAGGAAAATATGATTTGGAGGAATATATGTCCCAAGACATGCTGTAGTAATGTCCTGCTAAACAGCTGCTATGGCCATAGCATCTGGCCCTCTCTGCAGTGGGAGATATCACAGACATGCCTCTCAACTGTACAGATCTTCACAGAATGCCCATATTTTACCATCATGCATTTTTGTCTGTTCTTCTTGAGATCTGTAGTTTTCTGGCAAATAGCTGAGGATTAATGTAATCAGGTAATGACAAACACTTGAGTTTAATACTCCACATCCTTAAGAATATTCACTGCAATGCTAAATGTATAATTCTATGAACTTCCTATGTTTGTAACAGGAATATTTAAAGTCTGTCCCTATTTATCCCACCATCATTTTAGGCATTGTCCAGATGTGATGCTCTGAGAGGTTGTGAGGTGGGATCACAGCTCAGAAGCCTGACTCACTGTGGGAAATTACAGCTCATATATGACAACCATGGGGGTGTCTGTCAAACAATTTTGACTGTGCCACTGCTAGGCCAGTTAATGGGATGTTTTCCATATCCATGTTACCTGTGATTATGAGTACGACACTTGTTTGCCTTGTAAAGCTAAGACACCTATAGAGGGCATGTGCATAGTAAAAGTACTGTTGCAGACATGTGTGTTGAACTGCATGTGATATATTGAATTAATAACATTCAACTGTACAGTGTTCTGCTGGACAATAAGCACATTTGTGACTGATATCTGTAGTCACATACATATATACCTGTGTTATGTCAGCCAAACCATTGGCAAGTCTGTGAGCAATCACAATGTAACATAATAGCCTACATATGACTGTTGGACATCTTCCAGGTTATCACAGTGATGTCAAACCCTACTGTGCAATCAACATACTAACGTATGGTGCAGCTATATTAATACAGTATCAGTACTGATGTCCCCTTTGACACCCATTTATGTGTGCCATTGTCCAGTCATACTGCTGTAATGGGTTGAGAAGTATAATTAGGTGGCAAGACTGTAATTACAGTGTGCCATACTAGCATACAATAGAAATGTATACCAGGTATCCCCTGAGCACATGTATGTATGCTTATGTTCAGCTGGAAGGCACAAAACTAAATCACATGGGTTTCAAGCATTCAGGTACGTAGGTTGTGCATGCTGCACATGTGTGTAATATCAGTGTCAGTGCTTACAATAGACAGAAATGTGTGCAGCTACTGGTTGTTGCAGTGCCCTGACACTGATTTGGGTACTAGAGTAGGCATGATATTCGGCTATTAATCAGAGAAGTGTCCACCTGTGTTAGGACCCTCTGTCCATGCCTACTCCTACCAGCTATATCCACACCTATATACAATGGATATCTCAAGTGTACACACCCATGTTAGAATGCAAGGTATGTGTGCTGTATGATAATCAGACCACAGAAGATAATTTCATAATGTTTCTCATCTTTATGTGCCCCTTAACCTGTACAATTCCATTGAAATACAATCAAAGGTGTTTCTAGGAAGGTGACCAACTATTTCTAAGTGAATATGTGCTATGATGTTAGGGTTCAGACCAAGAAGGATGAATGCTGTAACCATCTCAAGAGGTACATACACAACATATCAGTTTAAGGGTGTGCACACTCATTCAACTTTCCATATGTTTTCACAAACCTGATTGTTATGTTTTCAATTGAATTGTACAGGCTACAGGTCACACTACAGGTGGTAATTGTTATGAAATAAGTTATTGTGGTGTAATGTTCCAATTGCACAAATACCAGGCAGTGTGTCAGGGGTGTGTACCCTTTATATCCACTGTAGCTATATGGACACAACAGTATCTGCCCTGTATATCCAGCCTCCACCAAGGTAGAGTAATCCCCTTTGGTGGACAGCAGGCAATAAACAAATCCCATAATAGGTTGACACATTGGCTGTACAGGGACACATAGGTGCAAGCAACAACTTTGAAGCAGTTCCACCTATATCTGAGCAAGCATGTAAGTTCACAGGGTACTTCCGGTAAGGTTGACATTAACTATGAATTGGACATATCTACACCACCAAGGACAATTGCAACCATGTCTCCACATATGCTGTAAGTCTCAGATGAAACAACACAATTCATCCTGTACTGGAGGTAAAGAACACCTCATACACACATGCTGTAGATATAGGCAACCTGCTTCACACAGGTTAGGTGGGAATATTGACACCCTGTCCAACCCAGTTGTACAGGGAGATATGCACATGAACCACACTCCTCCCCTCATCAATGGTGAGCATGTACATATTGCCTACTAATGACAAAACAGCATATCTCCATGGGGCATAATAACATCAGTGTCTGCCTCCTTCATGAACTCAGACATGTGCTCAGAGCTCCATCATACACCACAGTCAAACACAGACCTGCCACCATTCACACACCATCCACATGGAAGATGCCCACTGTCAACCCTCTACAAAGAAATGAATGGTGGATAGAGGATTATGCAATCAAGTGTCCAACAATGGGAGAATAAGATAGCTCAGGGACAGGCGTATAATGCAAGCTGCTATAGCCATGATAGCTTGGAGGGTTTTGTTGTAGTCTGGATTATTTGTAAGTAATATGCACTGTTGATGTGCATTTTGACAACTGTATGAAGTCATGTGACCTTTTTTCCTGTTTATGTCTTCCAGGTAACATGCAGAGTGCTCGCCTACCAGCATTCTCTGTTGGGGAAACAGACATCATCACCCAATATGTGATTGGACATTATGCCCTGTCATTTGGATGGTGAGCATAAGATGTGTAGGACTGCCATGTGGAACAGTGTGGTCCACAGGGTAAATGATGCTGACCTGCACAGCAGAACTTATGGGCATGTGCAGCATCGGGCCACTGACCTCAAATGCCATACCTGTCAATGGGCTGCTTCTGTAGCAAGGGAGCAGCTAGCCACAGGTGGGAGCCCAGCCATCCACCCCCCACTGACACCCATCGAGGAGCTCTTCACCACACTTGATCCACACGCCAAATGCACAAGCCATGACACTGAGGGAATCATTGTGGAAGTAGGTTGCACACACACACACACACACACTGGATGAGGACCATGCAGGTAAGAGCCCAGTTGGGATTAGTACACTAATATATCAGACATACAAGTATCTTTATTGTATCTACATGAATGTGTCAGGTCTGATTGCAGTTGTGAATGGGGTTTTCTAATGCACTGAGGTGCACATCTATGTTGATTACAGGACATTGTGTTTTATTGCCGTTAGAACTGTAGATATGTAGACATGGTGTATCCATTCTATACCAAGGCCACATGGGTGTCTACTGACAATAACTCCCTCTCACAACTACCTATGACCATATGTTCTGCATATGGGACAGCAGCCTTAAGCTGGTGAGTATGACATTGTTCTGTTGTTGCCTGGCAATACCCCAGACATGTGAAGCGCATGCAATTTACCATGCCACAACCATCAGCAATAGCCATATTGCTTGCTGTGCATGTTCACTTGTGCTGGGGTTAATTGTATTGCATCACAGGGTCACCATGTTTCAGTCAGATATGATACCTCATGCTGCCATATGTGTCAATACACTAACTGTGGCCTATTTGGCTATAATATCATATACATGGGCATTGTTAAGGCACACAGGCCACTTCTGACCATGTATAGATTTCAAACATATGGATATTGCAGTCACATCTCTGCAGAGGACTGTACAATAGTTTAACCTGCTGCACTTCCCCTACTAACTATTTCCCTTACTCTCATATCTTAAAACCCAAGCCATAACTAGACTGTTTGGTCATTACAGCTGGTATTCTCTCCCTGAGCTAAAGTATCTGACCTCCTCACTGATTGTTTCTTTCTTTATCCTCCTTGTCTGCTGAACCTAGAGAAAGGTGCTGTCCTGCCACCTACTGGCTCATTTATTAAACACTTCCCCATCTCCAAAACCAATACGTCACCATCTTTCTCCCACAATGTACTGCGGTTCTTAAAACACACACTTAGACAGCGGTGCCATCTCTCCCATCCTGCCTGCCCCACAGTGCAAAGGTGCATTAAGCTGACCAGGTACACCCTTCTCCAGGATTAAAATGCTTTCTATGTATAGCATGTTTTCTATATTTTAACTGTATGTAATGCCTTAATGCGCCTATCTTCTGAATAGTCATCTCGGTTGTACAGGTTGTGTCATGGCTTCTGGCGTTATAGCTAAGAAATGGCATACTTAACTGTGCTAATCATTAAACAAACATTGTTGAGGCTCCTACAAGCCATTACAGTAGTTCGCTCTAGCTCTAATATTACTTGTGAATGGTTATTGATACTTGTTATTTACATCCTAATGCTTAACTTCTGGCGTCACAGCTAAGAAACAGCGTACTCAACTGCGCTAATCATTAACCGAACATTGTTGAGGCTCCTACAAGCCACTACACTAGTTCACTCTATCTCTAATATTACTTGTGAATGGTTATTGATACTTGTTATTTACATCCTAATACTTAACTTCTGGTGTCACAGCTAAGAAACAATGTACTCAACTGCGCTAATCATTAACTGAACATTGTTGAGACTTCTACAAGCCATTAAGCTAGTTCGCTCTAATATCAATGGTGAATGGTTATTGATATTTGTTTATTTACACCCTAATACTGTGGTCTGCTGGAAATAACTGAACCTTGTCAATAAACCAGTTAGTATCACCACATTGAAAACAGCGTGCCCATGGCCTCTATGGAGTTTCTCGGCGAAATAACTTATTTATACTAGGTAATTAGGCTAACTTAATAGTGTACAAGATTTTGTGAAGTGCACCTCACTTGTTATGCATTTTTGCACTGTGTGTGACTATTTTATAATGCTAGGTTTAATGTTAGTCAATGCATGGTATTGGGAAATGTTATCATACAACTAGTGCTGATAATAATGAGCGTAGAGGACACTGTGACCTATTATTGCCTTCTTCTGATATATATGGTGGGCGGTAAAGACTGCAACATTATTAACTGCTAGAAAACTGTGTATTTTAATTGCATCAGTGTCTATACCTAAACAACTTATTTAACTGTGGCCTGTTATTGCCTTTTTCTGTCATTTATGGTGGGCAGTAAAGACTGCAACATTACTACCTGCTATATACTGTGTATTACAATTGTATTAGTGTCCATACCTAAGCAACTGTATTAACTGTGAAGCAGTTGTACCTGGTGGGTAGCCTGCCCACATTTTAGCTGTTGTCTTGCATCAGAATGAAGTCGGAAAGGCCACACAGCCTTGAAATATTACTGTGACTATTATAGCATTATAGAGTTACAGCATTACTATACCTGGTGTCCTCCTAAGTAAGACTGAGCCACCACAGTCATCACTGAGTTGCAGGTTGTGTCTACAGTTTTTCTACATTTACTGCTTATAAAGTGAAGATTGCTGTGAATTGTAAATGTCATTTCCAATGGTTTGTTAGCTTTATCTCACTATCTTCTCTAGTAACTCTGCCCATTAACTAATCTCTAAGATCTCCTAACCTGCTACTGCTCTCTCCTGCTTTCATAGTCCTACTAAACCTATTCCTCTACTAGAATATTCTACTATCCTGCTTCAATTACATCCTGCTATTACTCACCCCATACTTACCCCCCCCTCTCTCTCTCTCTTTGTTGCTCAGGTCCCTGGCACCAAACAAATTAAGGACAGTGATTACCCCAGTCAGATTTGAAGACCTTTTACTCCCCTTGAGGGTAGTTCATTTGTTGGAATTCCTATTTAGCAACAGTGCAGTAAATAAACAACATATGTTAAATTGTGTATTTACTAATTGTACACTCTACGCCTACTGGCTGTAGAATAGAACCCTGTGACTACTGTGTGCCTCATTACAGCACTGCCCCTGGTCAGCTATACCACTCCCTGTTTACTCCATTTTGCTACCACCATTCTCTCTAGGCCTTAAATCAATTACCCACCCAGTATATCTATACTCCCTAGGCTTTAAGTCACTCACCTACCCACATAACCTCACACACATACACTTCCCCTCATAACTCTTTCCCTTACTCTCATATCTTCTCATTGATTCAAGCCCCCATTTCACTACCTAACGTCTGTTTGCTTCCTCCCTCTGCCCTCTCTCTCCCACATAGTCTCCCTTTGGCCTCATCCTCCCACAAAAAATCCCCCCTCTGACCTCTCCCTAACTTAGACTCTTTCACTCACCTCCAGAGACCTGCTCCCAACCCAATGACTGCCAGTTCCACTGTTTAAAATTGTATAAAACCCAATCCATAACTAGACTGTTTGGTCATTACAGCTAGTATTCACTCCCTGAGCTAAAGTATCTGACCTCCTCACTGGCTGTTTCTTTCTTTATCCTTCTTGTCTGCTGAACCTACAGGAAGGTGCTGACTGGCTCTGTTCGCTCCCCTAACCTACCTCCCATTCCCACCCACCCCCACATCAACTACATTTAAAGCTAGAGATCACTCCCACATTCACAATCCACTCACAACCCACTCCCAATCAATCAATCAGACCATATCAATATTAGTCCCCTCATTTGCATACTCCCACACACCCTACTTACCACCTGACTAGTATAGCTACCACACCCTCACCTAGCAAACTACACCTTGAACTCACCATAATGTCCAATGTAAGTCACACCCAGCTACAAAAAGTGTTATGTTCCTCAGTAGCTATCCTCTCTCTCCCCCTGCTGTCACTTCTTTCCTCCTACCACACTGAACTCAATATCACCCCCCAACCTCCATGGCAAACTGAATCCACAACCAATACTAGGAAGGAAGGACATTACCCCATATTACCCTGCTTCCTCTCCTCCCACCAATCTTCTTCCTCCCTATATAATACTCTTAAATATAAAACTAATCCTCCACCATCCCTGAAACTAAGTTACTACACAAACTAAACAAACTCTATTTATACCTATTCCAAAAACTAACTTGCCGTGGGGACATCCACCCCCAATCCAGGACCAAGCAAACCTATCCTCAGTACCCCAGAACAACCACATCCTTTATATCTACGACCTACCCCATCTCTCCTCCTTTTAAACATTAACGTTAGAACCATCCTTAATAAAACTCAGGACCTTCATGCCCTACTAGCAGTATACAATCCAGAAGTCGTAATGCTAACAAAAACCTGGCACAGACCTGAACACCATGACAGTGAAATAACTGCCCCTGGGTACAATATTATATGCAGGGATAGACAAAGAAAAAAAGGAGGCGGTGTGGCAATACTATTCCAAGACCACCTCACCATTGAACAATTTGAGTGCAATGCCCAAGAAGTAAAGGAAATAGAACTAATTCTGGCCAAACTAAAGATTAACTCTAACAAACAAATAATTATTGCAGGTGGATATATACCACAAGGTAATAATACCCCCATACTGGAAACCCTTATAAACTGGATGTCTTCCTCCCTTCCACAAGAAACAATACTATTAGAAGACTTTAACATAGACTAGGCTGACTGTTCCAGCCAAAATCCCACCACCCATATTAACCTCCATGGGTTTAACCAAATTATAACTGCCCCCACAAGAATCAACAAATCCTCCAAACACCAGTCTGTCTTAGACTGGATTCTGCTATCAGATCCCACATTGGCTCAACAATCAGGCTGTCTTCCTGAAGCTCTGAGCAACCATCAGGCAACCTACTTAATTAGGAATCAATCACACCATAATAAAAAACCCATTTTCAGAGAAGTACGTAATAAAAAGCTCTTCAATACTAATGAACTAATCAACTCACTAAAATACTGCAATTGGACTTCCTTAAAACAACTGCCTCTAGACAAAGTCATGCAGTACTTTAATTCAACCTTCCTTGAAGTCCTAAACTACCATGCACCCCCCAGAACCAACTAAGCCCTTTGGCTAACAAAAGAGACTAAAATCATTATGAAACAAAGGGATAAATCCTGGGCACAATTCCACAAACAAAAAATCCCCACCTTAAGACAAACATATCTTGAACTCCGCAACAAAGCCAAAAAACTAATAAAACGTGACAAAACTAATTACCATGTGACCCTAAAAGAAAAATATGCACACAACCCCCAAAAATTCTGGGCCACTATAAATACTTTACTGCACCCAGCTAAATCATCCACTCCTACCCCTGTATTACCAGAAAAACATGAAAATATCCCCACCCAATTTAACAAATTCTTTACTGAGACATTCCTAGCCCTAGCCAACACTCAAAAACCTGATAGCAGCCCCTTACCTACAGAAACCCTTCCCAACTTCAGTTCAACTAACAACTCCTCCTGTTTTTCCCCTGGACCCAATCCCCATTAAAACAATTACAAAATACCTCAAAAAACTTAAATCAACCACTCTAGCAGCTGCAGCAGACTTCCTGCAAATATCAGCTGAAGCCATAGACTACTCAGTGTTGATTCTTATAAATAGGTCAATATCAGAATGCAAAGTACCTCTCTCTTGGAAAATCTCACATATTATATGATTATGCAAAGGGGGCAAGTCCCTGGAACTGACCAACTACCACCCTATTGCAATCATATCACCTCTATCAAAAATATTAGAGAGAGTAGTTCATTCCCAACTAATGCAGTACCTCCTTAAAAAAGACCTGCTATCCACATCCCAACATGGTTTCTGACCCTCCCACAGCACTACTACAGCATTACTCTCCTTCACAAACACTGTCAACCACCAATAAAATAATGGACTATTCATATCCTCAATATTTTTAGACCTATCAAAAGCCTTTGATATGGTGAACCATAATATGCTTCTAGAAACTCTATCTTCCCTTAACATAAGCCCCTCCACTATATCCTGGTTCAGGAACTACTTACCTAACCGTCAGCAGGCTGTTCTATGGCAAAAAGATCTGTTCCCTCTACTACCAGTTAATATAGGTGTCCCACAAGGGTACATCCTTGGGCCTTTGCTATTCTTACTATTTACTAACCAAATAGCATCATCAGCACAATCTGCCTCAATTGTGCAATATGCAGATGACACCACTATTATATGTGCCTCCCCTACCCTACATGAACTAAGAACCATTACTCAAAATAACTTTTCTGTAGCAGAAACACGGTTCACTAACATAAAACATATTCTCAATCCCAAAAAAAAAAAAACTCCTCCTCTTTAGCCCCGGTAGATCTCCACCACTAAATAATGACTTTATTATAACAGCAAAAGACGAGACACAAATCACCCCAACAACAAATGCAAAACTATTAGGCATGGAAAACTTTTTTCTGAATTAATATTTGACATACACATAGCCCAAACAATTAAAAAAGTTAACAAAAAGCTTGGCCTCCTATACAGAAACCATCAGTTCATCACAAAACATACCATAGTCACCTTAGCAAGGACTCTCCTCTTATCCATTCTCCTTTATGCCTCCCTATCTTAAATAACCTTCACCACACAGAGCTAAGTAAACTGGAATCCTGCTACAATAAGATTGCCAAGTTTGCTACAGATGCCTCTCATAGATCCCATCACTGTTTAGCCCTCAACCAGCTCAACTGGTTTGAGTTTCCCCAACTACTTCTACTCAACCAACTATCAATAGCTCACAAGCTCTACTACTTTCCCAACAAAACCACTGCACTCCAGGATCTAATTCACCCCTACACCACCACTAGAACCCTAAGATCAAGTTTTCAGAACCACATAAATGTCATCAAACATAAGAATGAGGCTGGTAAATCTCTCTTTGCCTGCTCTGTTGCCAGAACCTGGAATTCACTTCCAACCCACTTAACTGCCACCACCTCTGCTTCCCAATTTAAAAAAACTTCTTAAAACCCACTACACCAATAACTGGCTCTGCTTATGTTACTCCCTAGATTAGTCCATGCCATTCCACTGTTGCTAGGATTCAGCTATGAATCAGAAGTTTCTCCCCAAGTCCAACTTGTAAAAACAACTAAGTGGAAATTAGATTACTACCACATATATTAGACAATGTGAACCTTTACGATCTATACTCTAATTTATTCTTAACATACATGGCTTTGTTTTCTTCTTTATGACTAATTCTTTCCCCTTTAAACTGCAGTAGTGCTGGGAGCCATCTCCCATGACCTACCTATCCTCATATGTAATATATTTATATATTTATTTATATTTCTTTTTGTAAACATGTTTTGTACTATGTTTCCATATTCAAGACTGTATTTAGCTACTTTTTTCTGAATGAATGTTTGAGCTTTTCTCCCTGGGCCTCCGTGGAAAATGGGCCTGTGTCCAGTCGGACATTCCTGGTCAACAAATGTCAAATAAAATAAATAAAATAAAATGTGAGGCAGATGCTGTTACCACACTATATAAAGTAATGACAGTGGGAAGTGGTCACCAGACGTGTATGGTATACACATCAAAATGGTATAAGCTCACTGAGACAGATGCCTGGTGTCAAAGCCATGGCCTCAAGCTCAATGCCAAAAAGTGCATTGTCATCCCCTTTGGTAAAAACTCTGTACCCATGAACTACAACATAGGCTGCCATATACTTAACACCAAAATTGTGAGAAGAGACCTTGGGACACAGGTGGACAGTAGTCTCTCCTTGGATAATCACATTGCCGCAGTAGTCAGGAAATCATTCTACATGGCATACCTCATCACAAAAGGTTTCTCATCCAGAAAAAAAGAGGTCATTGTTCCCCTCTACTCATCACTCATTAGAACCATTATAGAGTACAACGCCTCTTTTGGTATGTACCTCACAAGACATCTACAACAACTGGAAAGGCTGCAGAAATACCTCACAAAGAGGATTACTGGCCTCAAACAGATGCCCTATGCAGACCGTCTAAAAAAACTCCAGCTTTACTCCGTCGCATATCGCCTACTCAGAGGTGATCTCTGCCTAACATACTAAGCTATCTCAAACCCAGAGCTGTTGGACATGCTCCACTTAAAGAAATCCCAATCCCTCTGAGCTGCATGCTCTAGGGACCTAAACCTTGTCACCACAATAAATATAACATGCCGGAGGGATAGATTCCTGTCCCAGAGACTTCCCATACTCTGGAATAAACTACCTATCTATATCAAACAAAGCTCCTCATTAGCACTCTTCAAGAAAAATCTTGATGATTGGATGGGTAACAGGAAATTCACCCCAGGGATCACCTCTGTGGCTCTGCTTGACAGTGGCACAGGAAAATAATTTTCTTGGGTGGCAAAAGCCAGGGTACATTTTTTGTTGGGCTTGTATAGGCCCTAGGGCCAATAGCCTAGTACCTACCTATGAACCTAAGCCACACATGATATGATCCTCACACACACACAAACAGTTGCCAGCATTAGGATGAGAACTCCTGCCTAACTAGGTATTCCTAATATAGTGCTACACAGTTATGAGATTTGCCACAGAGCTTATGTTTTTCCACCTCGTCCAAAGGTACTTCTAAGGTGGATGACATCAACAGGGCTACTAAATTGGAGTGAAGGGAAGACTAAAGGGTAGTACACAGGTCAAAAAGGGTATGAGCCAGAAAGTACATGATTCACACACACTTGCCAGTATTGGGATTAGAACTACTGCCTATCTAGGCATTCCTATTATAATGCTACACAGTTATCAGATGTGCCACAGAGCTTACACATTCTCCCCTCTTTCAAAGGTTCTTCTAAGGTGGATGACATCAACAGGTCTAATAAATTGGAGTGAAGGGAAGCATAAAGGGTAGTACACAGGTCAAAAATGGTATGAGCCAGACAGTACATGATTCACACACGCATACATACACTTGCTAGTATTGGGATTAGAACTCCTGCTTATCTAGGTATGTTTATTATAGTGGTACACAGTTACCACATGTGCTACAGAGCTTATTGTACTTGCACATGGCCAAAGCTGCTGATAACTGCACAGCTGTGGTAAAGTATTAGAGGTGGCAGCCAGTCTGCCTTCTGCTCCACCCATACATCATGCTAGTTCTTTCTGTCTTGCACTTCAACTAGCATTATGGCTTGGCACTTCACCATGTTATTGTATCAAGAAGTGTAGCACACCTGGGAGCTGTCATCAGCACTAGTTCATCACAGATGTAGCCCCAGTACTTACTAGTTATTTTCACCCCTCCTGGCATGTTTGAAGGGCAGTTATCAGTGCTTTCACCCATTAACCAGGTACACTTGCCCATTCTGGGGCACTGTTGCAACTGCCTCATGTACACGTACAACCCTCCCCTCTAAATTCCAAACACAAAGACCTGTGAGGGTTACCCATATACCACCCAATGTGGACATATGCACTCTCCACCAAAGACTGGACTAGCAGGTCTAGAGGATAAGATCGACACCTGCACCACACCATGTGGAACATGTAGCTCACCATGACACCCACTTTGACAGCCATGACATACAGTGAAAAGCCACACACCCACCTTCCCAGAGGTACTCAATGATCATTTACCCAAACAGCACAGACCAGCAAGGCAGACACCCACTCAGACACTACAACATGGCATTTGCCAAGGGGCACATATTTAACCTACACAGTGTAACCCCAACCTAAGCGCCAAAGGCTAACCACCTTGCACAATACAGTGATCATGGGTAACTCAATACTGAGGCACACACATCCCATTCACTAAGTTGAATATGGAGCAGGTATCAGCCAAATATCTTTCACATGCCAGCATCTAACACATGACACAGCCAATCATGTCACTCCATAACAACTACGAGTATCAGTCCATATCCATGTGGGTGTGAATGACTTGGGACACACCTCTCTGGACTACATGACAGGAGAAATGGTTGAATTCTCTGATTATGTGGTCCAGGTAGGTTTGACAGTAGCCCTGGGCAGTGTACCACTGTCACCCAGAATGATGCGGTGGTACTATCAACAGATGATTGACTGCAAATTTGGCTGATGTGTTATGTATCATTCTCAGGGGATCTAGAACCTCTCTGATTGAGACAATGTGACTGACAGAACCCAATAACTTGCCACATATGTCCTACATCTGTCACCGCTGGGTTGCCAGGTACTAGCTAAGTGTCTTTCCACCCCTATGGCACCTTAATAGGCAGTGTTCCTAATGTTATTATCACCATAACAGCTACATACATATGCAATCTGATGCTCATGCTGCTCAACAGTGGACATCTATCTGTCAGGATGCAGTCATTCATAGCAGTCATTGGAGTGGAGGACTTGTGTCTGCTGTAATGGAGAGGTGGTTCACAGCAGCAGAAAGTAGACCTGCAATATCAGGCTATGACATCTTCCACAGCTGTCAGCCCCCAAACATGGACCACACCACACCTCCACAAGTGGTATTGTCTCCATATTCATTATGGATAGGAGCATGTCCAGAATAGTATCCCATCATAATGCATTGGAGATACGTTCAGTACAACTGCCTTGGGGTAATAATGCAATCCAGACCATAGCCTGCTATGGGCCCACATCAATGTCCCTAGACTGTCAATGCAGATTCCTAAACACCCTGGCATCTATGATGGTCCAAATCAACACTGACATAGTACGAGTCTTCAGCTATGCCTCCATCACCAAGGGAATGTAGCCAAGCACCAGAACAGCGGCCCAACACTTCTGGGATTCATCATTTCCATTGCCCTAGACCAGCTCTTACTGACCCCTGGTAGAGGATGCAACAACCTTGACCTGTGTTGACCACTTAAATATGGGACTGTAGCTCATCCACAGGTGTCAGTCTCTGCATGGTGAGATTCACACAGGCTGTAATCAACATGGAACTCAACATGTCAGCCACACCCCCCCCCACAAAGATAACCACCTGGTAAAACCTCACCAAAGCTGTCTTTGCAGCCATGAAAACAGGGGTGGATGTCTTCACTGCACCCATGCCAATGGGAAATAGCTGCATGACTGTGGAATCATACATGTAAGCACTGTACAAACAGGTAGATGAATGCATGGTACTAGCCAGAACCAACAGGACCCAGACACTGTTATGCAAACACTGGGAGACAATGTGATGGTCCCCTGCCATTACTAAAATGTGCATTAGAAGGAGGACACTGTTGCAGGTAAAGGTGGTGTCCCATGACTGTTGAACTCCCTTATTTGCCTCAAACACAACTTTGGAGCCCTCATGGAATCCCTGATAGGCATCTATGACAGCAGAGATGCAGCAGACACTGACAACAGTCACAACATCCTTTGATAGTTATAGCAACAACCTCCACAACATAAAACACAAGTGCTGCAAGTTACTGCACAATGCTAATACCTATCCTGAGACAACAGAAATTGGCCACAGTCTTGGTAACACATTCAGTGCCAGCTTTACCCCTCCCCCCCACACAAGTGAAATGCTGAGTGAATGTGTTCTCACATGCTGTATCCCATTTCAGTTCTAGGCATCTGTATGTCACCAGGATGTGGCCCTGCAGCAAGGCCACAGGGTATGGCAGTGTGGTAACACATCCACCATGTCATAGGGAGGATGCAGTATGTGCTTGGTAATCCCCAGTCTTTAACACAATGATTACATATGCCTCACAGTTTATAGGGCTGAGGGTCGTACATAGGTATATGTTGATTTACATCATCTGTTGTAGAAAGGATAATAGTGCATGTTCTAGTTTGGACACACCTCCAATTGCTAATAACCACAGCACAGGGGATATCCATCTACCAAACACACTGGGATTACTATTCACACACACACACACACACACACACACACACACACACACACACACACACACACACACACACACACACACACACACACACACACTTGCAAGTGCTGAGATCCATAGATTCATTGCTTCATAGGTGTGTAGTAGCTGATTGGGCCTGAAGGCTGTACAAGGCTAGCCCAAGGGAACACCCTGGCATCAGGCCACATGAAAATAGTCCCCAGTGTGGATCAGGAGTATAGTCACTGGAGTGGTCCCCAGGGGTGGATATTGTATTCCCCATCCACTCATCCAGATTTCTGTTATGGGTGGCCAGTGATGTGCATTGCTTTCCATGCATGTGATTTATATTCCACTACATGGACACTGTCTGGGTTGTGTACATGTCCTACATGCATGTTCCTTGAAGTGTGGAAGTGTGCATAAGGTCTCTGGGGCATGTTGTGTGGACAGATTGATATCTTCTGATGTAGCATTCCTGACCTTGTTTGGTAAGATCTGGCTATGTAACTGAGGTAGTGATTGCACCTACATCGACAGTATGATATGGGTATTCATTGGAGTTATTGGATTGGCATCTGTCCATACAGGGCATGTGTATAAGGCATTGTATTCCCTTTGAGAGGTAGTTTGCAGACTCTACAGTTGTTGCAGATATCCAGTGAGGAATATGGCAAAAGGGCCACTGTACACATTGATTGAGCTACTGAGGGGAAGGAACAGGGCTCATGCACCATGGAGCTAACCTAACTAGTTGGTTACATTATAGTATTACACAATTATCACAAGCACCACCGAGTTTACATGTTGGAGAGCTGTGCAAATGTATCTTTGACGGTGAGTGACATCAGCAGCAGTGCTAAAGGAAGGGTAAGGGAAGTGTTAATGACCCCAAAATCAGGTCCTTACAAGGATACACACACACTCTCTCACACAAGCACTCACATTTACACAGTTACCAGGATCAGGATTGGAACTCCTTCCGAACTAGCTTGCTACACTACAGTATTAAGCAGCTTTCACAAGCATCAGGGAGCTTATATGTTGAAGAGCTGTGCAAATGTATCTTTGAAGGTGAGTGACATCAGCAGCAGTGCTAAAGGAGAAGTAAGGGAAGTATTATAAGTGTGAATGACAACAAAATCAGGTCTCTGTAAGGATACACACACGCTCTCTCATACAAATACTCACATTTTTACAACTGCCAAGATCAGGACTAGAACTCCTACTTAACTAGTTTGCTACACTATAGTATTATGCAATCACAAGCACCACAGAGATTATATGCTGGAAAGCTGTGCAAAGGTATATTTGAAGGTGAGTGACATCAGCAGCAGTGCTGAAGGAGAGGTGAGGGAAGTTTAGTGAGTGTGAATGGCCTCAACCACATTCATCTAGAAACACATGGACATACTCACACACAACTTTACATTTGACAGGACTGACATTACAACTGCTACATGGATACCTATTTGTACTGTAGTGTTACACAGTTATCACAAGCACCACTGAAACTATAGGGCTGAGGGCTAACCAAAGGTATTTCTACAGTGAATGACATCAGCACATCATGTGGTATAGGCCAATGGGATGTGTAGTGGGTGGGAAAGGCCTCATAATGGGATTCTTTCTGTCACTGTCTGTCTTTCTCTTCCCCAGGTCTCAGTGTGTGTATGTTTGACATATTATATTATGTTGGCCTTAGATATGTGTGAGTGTTCTTATCCAATGTGTGCGTGTGAAGTATCAATGGTGTATAATTTGGTGTGTTTGCACAGACAGCTGCAAATAACCGATATCTGTAGTTTACTGTGTTGTGAGACATGGGGAGCATGCCCAGTATGACCTTCTATATTGAGTGTGTGCATCCATTCCAGAGAGGGTTGGACTACAGTTCAAGGTTTTGAATTCTACAGCTACACCTAGCAACCTGTTTCTGCAGGATATCTGTAGATAGGTTGCCAGTATGGAGACACGCTGGGCTTAACATACAGGGGATACTGTAACTATTGCTGTCTGTGCTGCTTGCGTGACATGTTTGATTGTAGCATAGATTTTTTGACATATGTACTGATTTACACTATGATGTGTCATGTCATCAATTACTAACAGTTATCATTCTTTGCTCACAGTTATTTAACGGGAAATTTAAGATGAATGAAGCTGAGACCAATATTCTGAGGCATAAAGACTACACATTCTGGCACACGCCTTCCATTGTGGAGGGGTAGCTACAGACAATAGACTGCTGGTTCTGTGTAAATTGTGCAGCACATTGTTAGTATGCTGGCTGGGGATCCCCTCCTTGTGCTTTTCTCAACTGCATAGAATGGCCATATCCTGCTAGGGCCATACCTCTCAGCTGTACAGATACACCCAGTTTATCCAAAGGCAGGACTCATATATCTGGACATGTTACCTTCACATTGTAGTTTACAAGCAGTTTTGTGGCTATTCATTCATGGGTTTGCAGTCATGAGTAGTATGGGCGGACATTAGAGTTTCAGACTTCACACACTCCATGACATCCATGCTTCTAACACCCCCCTCTGTTATTCTCTCCTCCACCTAACATTATCTAAGCAATATCTAGGAGGTATATATTTGGGCCTTTATCCCAGTAGTATTTATAGCCTGATCCGCAGTCCTTGCAATAGGACATGGGGAGGCATGCTACTGGCATTTGTCAACATGGCCTTGCATTTGTTTTCTGTTTACTGTTTTAGGGTGTTAGTTGAGACCCCCTGACATTCCATACATTGGCACTATGGGTGAGGCATGGGCCTTTGCCAGAGGACTGTAGGCCATTTGAGAGTGCTGCAGGCCATCCGTTACTGCATTTCTACATGAGATTGTGGGGGGGGGGTGCATACCTGCAGACTTTAACATTTGATATGACTGTAGTGGTATTTTGGTTACTCTGTTGGCTTCCATTTCATATTGTATTATGACCTATCATGCAGACAGGAGGCATATCAGTAGAGTACACATGTTAGATCTTAATGGCATATATTTCAGTTTCAGACTTCTTACCCTTCAGAACTAGAATGCTACAACCAGATCTGTTGTAGTATGTCTCTGTAGGTCTGGTGGGGGGCTGTTAACCATTGCCATCATTTGGGGGCCTTAGCCCAGCCTTTCTTCGTGGTCATCTACACCTGCCCTGCTGGGTGAGGCTGGTGGTGGGTATATGACCCTCATAGGCATCAATGTGTGTAACCTATTGACAACCACAGTTGTTTGGGCCATCACATGTACTGCAGTGTGGGTTGTCACCTTGTGTAGTGCTGCCTAGTATGTTGACACCAGTATTTGTTATGGATTTTCTGCTGTCCCATATAGCTGTCTGCTGCCATCCCATTCAGCCACCCAATTCTCTTGCATGCTTGCATCATAATTGTACATGCAAGTATGAGAACATACTACTCCATTCAGTAATTGATAGGAAGGGTCACTTACCTTGTTGCTGGGCCAGTATTGAGGACAGTGCTGAAGGACTGACTATGTTGGATGTACATAATACATTTTCTATACATAGTAAAGCTCAGGTAGTGTCATGTTTAGCATCGCTTTTACCGTATGTGCAAGTTGGAGTGAGGTATGAGTCTGCTACAGTGTCAGTGTGCGTGCTATGCGTTGCTTCTTTCCAAGGCCTGAGCATGCTGTGCATGCCTCCTTCTGCCTACACGGGCAGGCTGAGGATGTTCCTCCTCTGAGTCCTTCTGTGCCTATGCTGGCCTTGGCAAATGTCTGATATAACTGTGAGCAATGCCAGATGTGGGAGTCGTGATAGCTTCCAGGGCTGCCAGCAGACACATTCATGATAATGTCCTGGGCATTGCACACGACCTGGCGGTTGATGGAGGGGAAGCCCTTGCGGTTTATGTAGACCCTGCCCCACTAACCGGGTGGTGCTTTGATGTGGATGTGCATGCAGTATATAGCACCAACTACCTCAGGGTATTCTGCTATACGGTGGAACAGATGCATACATCTGGTCAGCGCCTCACAGGCGGTGGGGAAATATATGTGCTCATTGGCATGTTGTGCCATGGCTTCCAGGAACTGGTGGAGTATCCTGGATGCTGATGCCTGTGAGACCCCCCCCCCCCCATGATATCCCCAGTTCGTCTTTGGAAGGTACCTGTGGCTAGAATTCTTAAGCCTAGACATACCTTGGTATCCACTGGGATGGATTCCCCTCTATTAGTTCTGTGTGTGAGGAGTGGCTGGCACAGCTCAATGATTTGCTGTAAAATGTCCCTGTCCATCCTATAGTGCTTTACTATCTCCAGCTCATGTAGGCCTTGGTAGGTTACCCTGGGTCTGTACACTCTTCTCCTCCTCCTTACTGCGGGGTGGTTGTCAGCATTCTCCTCCTCACCACCTTCATTCTCCAGCACATATTGATGGAGTAAAGCAGCAGCAGCTTCTAATATTTTTAGTTAGTTTTGCCAGTTAAAAATCCCCCATCTGTGTACACTGGTGGTGAAGAGTTTGTGGGAGAAAACAGTCTGTAGGGTGTTTGCATAGTTTATATTAGTGTGCTGGGCTGCTGCATGTGTAATTGGCTGATTCTGATTCATTCCACCTGCCAGCTATGTTCTCCTTGATTGCCTTCCTAGTGCTGTTTTCCCTTCCCAGTTCCCCCCCTATTTAAGCCTCGAGGTGCGCCGCCCATACCCAGTGCTTAAATGTAAACAGTGTTGCCATTTCCTCTTTTTTTCTTTCTTTTTTTGTTTAAATCCTGGTGCACAGCATGCACACCTGTTTAGGCTATATATACAGTGCTGAGGCACATCTGACCCACCCCCTTCCTTAGCTGCACTTAGCTAAGGGCAAACACTGGCCACAGTGCTACAATGAGCTTACAACAAGCATGACACACCCCCTTATGAAGTCATTCAGCTCTTACACTTGCACTGTTGTATTGCTGCACCTACATGGTTAGGTACAAGCTGACACTTCAAAGAAATCTGTGATTCTGTATAACTCCCCTCATCTGCATACCCCAGGGTGTAGGTCATTAGTTACTGCACTTAAATGGACCTTTTCCCATTAACAACCAGCGCTCCCTGGTATTGTTTACATTCTGCATGTCATTGACTATAATGGCAAAATGCAGAATTAGCTTACGATTGATTTTTCTCATTTTTTTTTTTTTTTTTTTTTTTTTTTTATTTTCACTACAATCCCATTTACACGTCACTGCCCTAAGCTTAAATGGCCAAGATTGGCCAAAAAAAAATAATTTTAAAAACAATTCACTTGTTTTTAATGCAATGGCCTTATATTTGGACATTGGCATGTGTATTTGACTATAATACATGCTTTCCACGAGCTGTCCTGCCTCTGTTTGTTCAGAGGCAGAAATGTATTCAGTTACTAACCGAATACATTTCTGCTCTGACACTGTTCCTGCACGGAGTTCGGCCAGCTTCATGGATCACAAAATCACCTCATTTGCATGTTTTTTACCAACAGATGAAGTGATTTGCATCCCTCATGGCTTTCCATGCAGGAACAGTGTAGCGCCACTCATGCACGTGAAAATGGCATGTACCTGGATCGCAAAGTGGCCATTTTCCATGCAGGAGCAGCTATACTGTTCCTGCATGAAAATCAGCTGTTTGTGAATTTGGGACCACATTTTCCCTGGAGTGTGCTATAATAACTGGTCTGAGTGGTGGCTAGCTTTGAAAGAAAAATATAAAAAATGTTTCTAGAATGGCAGTCAGATGTAAGAAAAGCAGGAAAAATAAATTATAAAACAATGTGCACGGATCCTTTAAAGGATTTGGAAAGGAATGATAGAGAATATTATGTGACAGAATGTAGAAGTAATGAAAAGAACATAAGCAAATACACTATTTACAAGTTAAAAAGGAAGTGGCATCAGCTTACTTCAGTAGACTCGTTAAAGAGAATACTAGTATAATGAAAGAAATGAAAGATGATAGAGAAGAAGTAAGCTTAGGAACAAATTCTGAATATCGTAGTATATGATGTGAAGAAAATGTTTCAAGATAGAAAGAAAGAACTAAATAGAATGACTTGTTAAAAACTGACAGAACAAGAAAATAAGGAATTGTAAAATGAGGTTTGCTTATATGAATTAGATGAGGTACTTAGACAAGTACATTTAGAGTCAGTTTCAGGATCAGATAGAATAGGATACCAATTTTATAATAATTTATGGATTGCCAGAAAAAATAGTTTGTAAATGTTATGAATGAGTTGTTTAATTGAAGGTTTATGTATAAAGATTTATGCAGTGGTGTACTTAAATTTGTAAGGAAAAAGGAAGATAAAAATAAAACTGAAAATTGGAGATCTATAGTATTGAACAATGCACATTATTAGGCTTTTATGAAAATAATTCAGAAGAGAGTGAAAAGTAAAATGAAAAGTATTATGGAAAATAGAATATATCTAGTTTAAATGGAAAGGGATATCTGGAATTATTATTCATATTAACAGGACTGATGAGACCAAGATCATAAGTAATTTAAATAAAGCTTTTGATGCAGTGCAATATGAATTTTTGTGGACAATTATGGAAAAGTTTAACATTAGAGAGAAAATTAAAAATGTATGCTGTTTTGTATATGATAAAATAAAGTAAGAATTTCAGTAAATTGATGGCTAAACAGAGCAATAGATATAAACAATGCTACTTATATTACTAATGAAGAGATAAAAATTCCAGTCATGTTTACTTATTCAGATAATATTATATTGGATTAGAAGAAACAGAGTCTAGACAAAAGAAGTTATATATTATAAACATCAATTTAAAATAAAATAGGCCTGGCTTTAAATAAAGAAAAAGGTAAATGAATGAGTGATATAGTACAGATAGGAGGGATATCTTTCTCAGTGAAATGTCTGTGCTAGGAATAAGATTTGGCGACAAAAATGTAAGTGAGGAACAATGGAATAGGATACTTGATGAAATAAAGGATATTTTTTATTTTGTGAAAACATACAAGCTATCATTTAATAAAAAAGGTTTATTTGATTAATTCAATTATACTGGTAAAGATTGCATATTTAACTAGTGTCTATATGTTGCCAATAATCTTCGACAAAGACATATTACAAGTAGTTGTTTTTCTTTTATATGGGGTGTGATGCTCCAACACTGGCCCAGTATTCAAGGAGCCTCAATCCTCACCACTGGCAACAGTGGGGGATGTACATACTGGGAGGATGAAAAGTACACAAACAGTAAAATGCAATTTCCCTTAAGAGCACACAGAGATCACAGTCAGTCTGGGGCTGATTTCTCCCACTTTCTCCAGATCCCCAATAAGACTCCCCACTGACACAGCAATCAGGTTGAGATCTCAGCTGAGTGGCCAAGCCAAGACCTCCAGCACCCCCTCTGTCCAAGCAGTACTTCATGCCCCTGCCCAAGTAGCTGACACACACACATACACACACACACACACACACACACACACACACACACACACACACACACACACACACGCACACACACACACACACACACACACACTTTGTTATTTGATTTATACACACACAGACACACACACGCACATACCCCCCCCACACACACAAACACACACACACACACACACACACACCACATACACACACACACCTGGGAAAGGCTGGCACAGGTTTACTAACTATGCCCCCTTCTGCCCAGACTATAAGGTAGTTTTCACTGCCACCAGCCAGCTCCTTTTTGGCTATTTTAAGGCCTTTAACAAAGGGTGTCCAATCTTACTGTGTAATGTTACTATTAATCCAAATGGTAATTTGACCAAGGGCCAAGCTATTAGGAGTGCCCTGTACAGTGCCACCAAATAGATATGCGAGTACTCTAAGAGCTTAAACATCTCTAAACAGACCAGCCACAATTAAATGTTTTAAATATATTTAATAATAAATAATAAAATAACAAGACAATACTCAGTAAGTAATCAGTTACATCGCAGTTCAAAATCACAAGAACTATTTAAAACAACATTGCAGGACAGTGTCAAATAAATAAAGAAAACATCTAAGCAATAATTTACTATAGTCTATCTGAATCTAAAAGAGTTACTGTGCCCTAAAAACTTATTTCCAGAACAACAAGCAGGCAGAAGAGGTGAGTTGAGTGGATGTTCTTGTTAAGTTAAAGACAAAATACAAAATTACCTCTTTCTCTCTCTCAGTGAGTTCTTAAATTAATATCAAATACTACTGCTGGCTTAGCTTGAAAGACATTACTTTTTGTCACCTGACTTTAGTTCCCAACCTAAAACCCTCAGTGTCAGAAACTACCAACATTTAGCATCTCTCTGTGAAAACACATAAACAAGGACCTTCTTAAATCTTTTGTCAAATGGTGGCAGTCATAAAATAATTTGCATTCCTCCACATGTAAAGACAATACAAAAAAACTTCTAGTTCTCGACATTGTATCTGGTACTGCACTGAAACCAAGAGATAGCATCTTTTGTTTGTGGCCCAGCTATAAATTAACTTAAACTCAACTATTCTTAAGTTTTGCAAGTTAATCTTCTATGTTCCAGTAGGGTACACTGTGGATACATCTTTGAAGCTCAGTACTGTACAAACCCTGTTCAATACATACTTTTGTACCAGTAGTTTGATGCACACATAAGATATAGTTCTAATATAGTGGTAATACAAGCAGTTGCATCATGCTCGTATTCACAAATGACATATAACTATTTACAAAATTCCAGACAGCTGTGCTGGTAGTGTCTCCTTCTGTCACATTTCTATATAAATCATAGTAATATTCACAAATGACGGGTCTATATTATAACCACAAAACCTCACATATGTGAATATGAAAACGTCGACACATATTGAGCAAACCGCGAAAAAATCGAACGTCCTGAACCACGAAATTCAAAATGTCGAATTGGCATAGTTGGTCAACCTCACTGCCCGCTATGTACTACCTACACAAACAAAATAAATAATCCACATACATACACTTAACAAAACCCCACTTCTAACCCTAAACTAAAGCTTGCATATATTACTATGTATATGCACTTACCTTAACCCGCACGCTAACCCTAAGGTCTGTAAATATTGCACAACTACATTAAGGAGCTATACCCAAACAAAATAAATAATCCACATACATACACTTAACAAAACCCTACTTCTAACCTTAAACTAAAGCTTACATATATTACTATGTATGCACTTACCTTAACTCGCACACTAACCCTAAGGTCCGTAACTATTGCACACTTACCTTAAGGAGCTATACCAGAGAAGGGCCAACTATGACGATTCGACATTTTGAATTTCACGCTTCACGACATTCGGTGTTTTCGCGGTTCGTTCAATATGCATCAACGATTTCGTATTTGCACAACTGCGGTTTCGTGGTTGTAATAGTTAACCACAAATTACATATAATTATTTAGAAAATTCTGGATAGCTGGGCTGGCAGTGTGACATGGGGTTCAATACTGAATCCAAGAAAGAGAAGAGTATTAGTTTAGTATTAATAAACCCATTTTATGCTGCTTCTTTAAATTTGTATAAAATTTTGTTTTGGATAAATGGTAAAATGAAAACTTAGTTGTAAATTTAGTAAAGTACAAATATAAGTTGCATCATGATATGTTAAAACATTCAAAGGAGGAAAAGCATGTTTGAATTGAGATGTTATCAAGAAAAGCTTCTTTTATGGATAATAAAATTTTATAAAACTGAAAATAAGAGGAAAGTGTGGGTAAAAAATATCACAATATATTATTATTACGTTAATCCTTGGGCCGAGCTAGCAAATTAAAATGTTAAAGTTGTAAGAGTATGACAAGCATGGTGTAATAAGCAAGTAGAATGTCAAGAATTTTTATTGACTTTAGTGATTTAGAAATTACCAGTAAAATTAAGTATGTCAGATAAAAAAATCAGTGACAGAGTTTGTATATACTGTGATAAAAAATAAACTACAGAATATGTTTTCTTACAGAGTATATGGGTTGCATAATTGTGGGAAAAATTGTGCAAAGGAAATGTCTTTGAAAATATAAAGGAGGTAAATTAATTAAATATGGCTATGATTATATTTCGATATTATAACCATAAAAATAAAGAATATGTTAGTAAAATAGATAAAGATTATTTTATGTTGTATGGAGGATTTGGAATGAAAGGCTAGAAGAAATCAGCTTTAATGATAAATGGAGACTAATGGTAATTTTAAGAAAAAAATAAATGGTTGTGGAAAAAGGAGTGGGGTTCAAATAAGATAATGAAGGTTTAACATAATAATGAAAATCAAGTTATCTATGATTGAATGACAATAATGGAAAGGGATGGAAATTTGTGCACTGTATCAATTTGTGAATATGTAGGTTGGTAATCAGTATTGTACATAAGGATTTTTTTAAATACAAAAAAATACTCTATGCAATAGGTGCCGTGAGATTTTTTATATCCACCTGAGCATATTTAACTCCCATAACCCTGTACACATCATACTGTTGTAGTCACCTCTGAAAGTGTTTTTCATCTCAAACAGAGGACAACATACTCAAGAGTGTAGCGCCTCTGTTATATTGCACTGCAGTATCAACAATAAATTGGTCTGGTATGGGAATAGACTCCATAGCCTCCTGTACCAAAGCTGAGTGTGTAACCTGTTGCACCACTGATATATATATATATATATATATATATATATATATATATTTATGGTTCTACCTCACATAAACGAAACACCACAACACCGACAACGCAATCACCGACACCACATAACCGACAGTACAAAAACACGAAATCCCACATGCCCGACAACGAAATAACTGACGGTACACAAACACGAAACCTCATACACTTCACACACCACAATCAACAACCTAAACACATTCCCCGTCCAAAAACCACATACACAACACAAGCACACCAAAATCCCTACAAACCCACACTAAACCACACATACACAACTACCTACAACCCTGACCCAAACCCTAACCCTAAGGTCCGTCACTACCGCACACTTACCTGACCCGCTCCTAACCCTAACTCACTTATCCGCCCCTAACCCAAACACAATCACTACCGCACACTTACCTGACCCGCTTCCTAACCCTAACTCACTTATCCCGCCCCTAACCCAAACACAATCACTACCGCACACTTACCTGACCCGCTCCCTAACCCTAACTCACTTAACCCACCCCTATCCCCACTTACCTTACTCGCACCCTAACGTCCGTCACTACCGCATACTTACACAGCCTTTTCCCATATCGGCATCCTCGGCGTCGGTGCTTTCATCCGTCGGGTCGGTCTTCTGCTTGTCGATCTTCTTGGTCCCGTCGCGTCGGTCTTCTGCGCTGTCGATCTTCTGGGGCTCGCAATTTCCCTGTCGATGTTCCGGCGTGTCGGTGAAGTGAGGTAGAACCATATTTATATATGAGTTTGTTTCAAATAAACGAAAACCCACTTACCCGAAAATGAGAAGACTGAGATGACAACACTGAATCTTCATTTAAACAACTGCTCACATAACCAAAAATTTACCTAAGGAAAGGAGGTAGTTAGCCAACATTTGGAAATTTGTCCCCTTCCCCACTATAGTGTGATCTCAGAGTTTGTATAATTTGCTAGGGCAGTGTGGTGGTGAAGCCCCCCACTTGTGTGGGTTTGGAATGCTTTGGTGGGGGGTTTTTTTTGTGTGTGTTAGCCAACTGCCTCCCTTTTCTGGGTAAATTGCTAGTTATGTGAGGAGTCATTTAAATGAAGATTTGCTGGTGTCATCTTGGTTATTTGCAATATGGGTAAATGGGTTTTTCTTTACATGAAGTAGACCCTGATAGATAGATAGATAGATAGATAGATAGATAGATAGATAGATAGATAGATAGATATAAATAGATATAAATAGATAGAGAACACACAATAGAAGGGTTAACAAGGAAGGTAATAAATAGTGGTTATTGTTAGGTTTAAAGGGAAAAAAGTTTACAGCAAAGCTAAACAGAAGAATAGTGAACACAGACTCAAACAGATAGGGGCAGTAGACAAACATAAGGTTGGGATTAATGTTGATGCGTACAGACATACAGAGGGGGACAAGTGGTGATAGTGATGTCTGGACAACAAACAATGAAAGGGAATGAAACATAATGTACAGAGAACAACAGGATAGGAAGGGGTTAGATCAGCATAGCCAGAGGTCACACCAGTCCAAAGGGCAACAATCCCATGCGTCCCTCACCTGGATAGCAGATGTCATGCTGGAACTCTACATTCTAAAGAACATGAAGTAGCCATAGCTTCTCTCTCAGGTGCACACAAGAAGCAAAATGGTAGCCCCATGCCCAGGAACATATGTTATCAAACCACATATTGTACAACACAATGCTCCATATCTTTCCCCTCGCTAGCCCTTCCAGTCAGAAAGGGAATAAACAAGATTAGTTTAATTTTGCAAAATGCCTGTCTAAATCTTTCAGTTTTTTCAGTCTTCTCTGCCTCCATCTTTCTCTTCCAGTTCTACTCCCATTATGAGGAAGAGGAATTCTCAGAATGTGACAATGAAGAGCTTGATTACGGCTCACATGTTCATTCTTCCACTGGATACAAGTCAGTGAAAGAGGGCACATTATCAACAAATTTCTGTAATAAGGGAATGTTCTTTGGTGACACAATAGCTAAAATCAAAGCATTTTTCAAATGGGAGGATAAATAAGTTTCTGATTTCCATAAAAGGTGCTATGAAATGTTGAATGTGTACACTTCTCAGACTGTTGTTATACCTCCAATTCTGAGGGCTCTGGAAAATGCCTTTCCTGTTGCTTCTATGTCTGCAGTGTCTCAGCCCCCAGCCCCTAAAAAGCCTGACAGGTATCATAGGGTTTCTGATTTGCACAAGTACCTGTATAAAATTCCTCTGCTGACTCTCCTATAATTTTATAGATGCTGATAAAGGCACTAAAATATGCACCCTTCCAACTCAGTCCTTAATGATAAAGACAGCAGAGTACTTGATAGGTAGGGCAGGTGGTATATACTTTTTGCCACCTTAGCCTT
>NC_056734.1:56386844-56431844 GCF_019279795.1 Protopterus annectens
TTTCAAGCTTTTTTGGTGGGAGCGCAGGGAGATGAGGACTGTAATATTTTTTTCCCCAGAATTCTTGGAGGATTGGGGGGTGGGGAATGGAGATGGGCTTTGGTTAAATAGTTTTATTTTAGCTTTGTCCAGAATTCTTGTGCTAAAAGATGGGGGGGGGGGGCTTGTCTGTAATAATTAATATTCAGATTTGAGTATTTTAGTCAGTCCTGCATATGAATATTCATATTTTTTGTTTATTTACTTGTACTTTGACCAGAATTGTGCTGAAAGATTGGTACTGTGGATAGTGATTTTGAAAATGTTGCAGATGATGATTTAATGTAGACTAATGCAAACCCTGCTATTCTAGTATTTTTTAAGTTTGTAACAGCAATGTTTACTACTATCGCTTATGCTATGACTTTGTTCTATGATAATTTTTGGTTTGTTTAGAATTGTTGTGCTGAGAAGCTAGTTGGGGAGCACAGGCTGTGAGAATGTTCTAGCATGTCTTCATGTCTGCCTGGTATTTTTGCTCTCTCAAATGAAAAATGTGAGTTCTTGCAATTCATGCTCTTGCAAGACCTGTTCTAGCATCTTTATAAGTTTATTAGATGAGTGTTTAAATCCATGATGTTATACCTTCACCCTTTATTTTTATTATTTGTTTTATTGCTTTGTCCAGAATTGTACTGAAAGGTTATATTAATGGAATAGGAGCTGTGAGAATGTTGCAGAATGCACTAATATAATTTTAATGCAAACCCTGTTTACAAATTTTTCTACATTTATAATAGCAATGTTTAAAACTATCCCTGGTGTTCTGCATTTGTTCTACAATTATTTTTGGCTTTATCTAGAATTGTTGTGCTCAGAGGTTAGGAGGATGGTAGGGGTATTGAGAATATTGCAGTGTTCAAATGTTGTTTAGTATTTTTGGTATGTTTCTCAGAAGAAAAAAAAAATGGTCCCATCAATGCATGCATCTGCAAAATCTGTTATATACATCTTTAATGGTTCATAAGCCAAATGTTTTAAATCACTAATATTACGCCTTTGTCTTGCTTTTTTATTTATTTTTCCTTTACCCAGAATTACTGTGCTAAGAGGTTGGTGATGGGGGCATGGACATTGAGAAATCTGTGGGACTCCTTTCTTGATATTTGTTGTCTGTCTCGCAAAACAATTTAATTTTCTAGCAAAACCTTGAGGATTGAGGCAAAGTAATACAACAACTTATGGGAAAACCCATTCAGTCATTTATAAGCATTTTTAAAGGTTTTCCCTGATGTTTAGCTTGTGTCCTATGCTTTCATGCTTTGTCCAGATTTTTTGTGCTGAAAGGTTGGGGGTGGGGGCTGTAAGAATATAGAATGTACAGAAATTATGGTAATGCATACTAATGCAAAATATGTTATATTATCTTTAAAAGTTTAAAAGAATGTTTAAAACAAAATGTTTAAAACTCACTAATGTTATATTTCTGCTCTACAATTAATTTTGGCTTTATCTAGAATTATTATGCTGAAACATTGGAAGGTAGGGGCTGTGAGAATATTTAAAGCTATCTCTGATGTTATGCCTTTGTTCTGTGATTATTTTTGGCTTTGTCTAGAAATGTGCTGAGACATTAGGTTCATAGGTTCATAGGTTCATACTAGGCTATCTGCCCGAGGGCATTTACAAGCCTAGCCCATCGTTTTGTGGCTTACGCCACCCCTTTAGTATGGGGAACTATACCCATTATTTTGCTGTGCCTCTGTCGAGCAGTGACACTGAGGTAATCCCTGGGGTATATCTGCGATCTCCCATCCATTGGTCAAGATTTCTCTTGAACAAGGCCAGCGAGGTGCTCTGCCTCACATATACCGGGATTTTGTTCCACAGCATAGGAGTCTTTGGGTGATGAATCTATCCCTCCAGCATGTCCTATTAATAGCCGTGTCGAGGTTTAAGTCTCCGCCCTTGTGGCTCTGATGGATCTAGATTTTTGAGGTGAAGCATATTCATCAAATCTGGGTTTGACATGCCCTTGTATGTTAGGCAAAGGTCACCTCTGAGCAACCGGTGGCGACTGAATAGAGCTGGAGTTCTTTCAGTCGGGCAGCATAGGACAGATTTTGAGACCCTTTATCCTTTTGGTGAGGAACTTTTGTGGCCTCTCCAGCTGCTGCAAGTGTCGGGTCAGATATATTCCGAATGGGGCATTGTACTCAATCATTGGTCTGATGAGTGATGAGTAGAGGGAGACAATGACCTCCCTTGATCTAGATGAGAATCCCTTTATGATAAGGTGGGCAATGTAGAAGGTCTTCCTAACTACTTTAGCTACATGGGTGTCGAATGACAGACTACTATCAACCTGGGTCCCCAGGTCCCTGATAACTTCTTCTGTGCTCGGTGGATTGCCACCTATTTGGTAGCTAGGGGTAACCTTGTTTTTCCCGAAGGGTATGACTATGCATTTTTTGGCATTTAACTTTAGGCCATGGCTCTGGCACCAATTATCCGTTTCTGTGAGACCTTTCTGAAGGATATCTGTGTCAGATGTTTTTTCTACTATGGCGCCCAGTTTGCAGTCATCTGCAAACTTTGTCAGCCATAACCCTCCTGTGTTTGCTTGTACTTCGGAGAAGTAGATGCCAAACAAGAGTGGGCCCAGGACTGAGCCCTGTGGGACACCACTTGTGACAGGCTTTGAGTCTGGCATGGCGCCAGCAACTCTGACCCTGTGGGTTCTGTCACTCTGCCAGTTTGCAACCCATCTTGTGATGTATGGGTTAATATTTAAGCTGATGAGTTTTTCAATAATACCCGAGTGGGGTATTGTATCGAAGGCCTTCGCCAGATCGAGGTAGGCTGCATGGACTGCCTTTCCCTCATCAATGGCTTTGGTGACTGTTTTGAAAAAGTCAACCAAGTTTAAAAGGCATGATCTGCCTTTGACAAAGCCAAACTGGGTTGGATCCAAAGTCTGCAAATTCCCTATGTCTTTATTTATGAGGTCCATTATGATCCTCTCCATGGCTTTGCAGATAAGGCTTGTCAAGCTAATGGGCCGGTAATTTCCAGGGTCGGTGGAGGCACCGCCTTTGTGAAGTGGGACCACAGTTGCAGTGTGCCACTCCCTGGGTACGTATCCAGAGGTAAGACTTTGATTAAACAGCTGTCCTAGCTGTGGGTTTAATTCCTCATTGAGCTCGTGGAGCACACAGCCGGGGACACCATCAGGTCCCATGGATGCTGTGTTTTTTGCTTTGGAGAGAGCAGTTCTCACTTGGGCGTTGGAGATGTTTGGGGGGCTGCAATCATTTGGTATAGATATCTCTCCTTTTGGGGAGGGGGGGAGAAGTTTGCACTGAACCTGTCAGCCAGTATGTTGGCAATGTCCGTAGGATCAGTAATCTTCACATCATTTTGAACTATTTCTGAGCATATCTGGTAGTTTCCTCCCAGGTTTCTAACATAGCTAAAGAAGGCCTTATGATTGTCTTTTGAGTCTTTAGCTATTTTTCTCTCAAAATTTGCTTTGGATGATTTTATGAGAGCTCTTAGTTTTTTACTTATAGTGATCAAGGGTGTCTTACCTTTTAAGGATTTTGCTCTATCTTGTAGTAGCTTCCTCCTTTTGTTGTAGAGTTTGTTTATGGCTGGGGTCCACCAGACTGGACGCTTGCCTTTGGTACAAAGAGTCTTTGTTTTGCTTGGGATTGCCTTATCCATGCAGTCCTGCAGGTGCTGGTAGAAGGCATTTGTAAGTGATTCAGCGGCTTGTGTACTGTTTTCCGCCGGCTCGGGGCCTTAAAGGAGACCACACTAGTCTTTAGAAGTGTGAAGTCGGCTTTCGAGAAGTTCTTTACTGTGGTCTTTTTATTTCAGGTGGGGGTGGGATGAGGACCTCCAGCGAGATTAGTTTGTGATCTGATCTCACCAGTGAGGGGTATACTTCCGGTGTTGAACATTGTGCTCCCATGTTCGTGATGATGAGGTCAAGTATGTTATCTCCTCTTGTGGGGATGGTAACTAGTTGTTCCATGGCATTTGAGTTTATGAATTCCAGGAACTTTTGGGCTAGGGTGTTTGGGCTTGAGTAGTGTTCCCAGTCTATATTAGGGTAATTGAAGTCACCTAGTATGATGGTGTTTGGTGATACATTTATCCCCTCTAGTGTTTTCAGGAAGGCCATGTGAGGTTCCTGAGTTTGTGAGGGTGGCCTGTAACATGCTACAATTTGCAGAGCAGTCTTGCCTATGGTTAATTGCACCTGGATGGTCTCCGATGCATCGTGCATTGCAACCAGTCTTGAGGATAGGAGAGGATAGAGGGTGTGAGAATGGTGTCCAATGTTGAAATGTTTGATGGTATTTTTGGTCTGTTACCAACAAAAAATGTGGATTCATGCAATGCATGCTACTGCATAATCTGTTCTAACATCTTTATTAGTTCATAAGCCTAGTGTTTTAAAGCCCTAATCTTTTGTCTTATGTGCTGAGAGGTTGTGGGGGGGGGGGTATGGACGTTGAGACTCTTTCAGACTGTTTGCTTGATATTTGTAATCTCTCCCTCAAAACAATTTGATTTCCTAGCAAATTTTGGGGATTGAAGTAAAGGGAAGGTGGCGTGGCCACACTTTACCTCCTCCCATGTAGGGCCCCCCAATATGAAACTTGTTGGGGACCCCCAAAATGGTAGCACCGGCCATGGGTGCAGAAAATCTGTGAACCACAACACAAGCTCCAAAACATCAACTTGAAAGAGGTGATGGCACTTATAAATGTGCTAAAAGCACTGAATCAATTTCATTCCCAAAAGAGTGCATTAGTGGTCATAAACAATACCACTGTGATATGATACATAAATAGAAAAGGAGGAACAAGATCATGACCCCTTTGAAAATTGTCCATGATTGCTAAGGCATTCAGCACAACATATTTCATCAGTCAGTATATATTGTTGCAGAACAGAACACAATAGCAGATTTTTGGAGCAGATCCATGATAGACCCTTCAAAAGTGGATACCACTGAGAGGTCTTTCTACATATAGTCTAAAAGTGGGGAATCCCCAGGATAAATCTGTTTGTTGCTAATTTAAACAATCTAAACAGTTCTATTTCAGGACTCCTAGCAAAGAGGCCTGGAAGACAGAAGCAGTTTTGATCTTGCTTTGGGGTGTTTCATTATGCTGCCCTTACTTGTCATTTCAAAACTCTTTCAAAAGATCAGGAAGAACTTACTGGTGACTCCATTTTAGCCCACATGAAATTGGTTCTCTCTTCTCATGCAACCGGAGAGGAACAATTATCAAAAACTTATTCACTAAGTGGACATGCTCACATACGATAGTAGATCTCTGATTCATCCCAATAGTCAAAATTTCATTCTAACTGTACAGTTGAGAGCATTTTGATCCTTTTAAGGCTTATTTTCCTCTAATGATGTGGAATATGTACTGAAAGCAGCAAAGCAATGTGTTTCTAGAAAATCATATTTATCCAGATAGAAAATATTTTCTTTTTCTTGCCAAAATAGAGAATAGGACCTATCTCAAGTGAGGGTGCCATCTCTCTTACCTGTGTGAATGGCTCAATCTGGACTAGTATACACTTCAATAAAGGTACATCTTTTGGACATTTCAGCCTGTCTGCCATTGCATCCCTCTGTTTCCAGTTAATTCCAAGCCAAGTAATTTAAAGGGGATTTTGCATATCAGATCACCAAGATAAAAAGTGGCTCCTTGTTGGTATTTTAATTTTATTTTAGTAAATCTAACTCAGCATCCCATTAAACATGCAACCACCTCTTTTCTGAAGTTTCTAACCTAGAAGACTGCCTTTAATTTCAGCTGGACAAGTTATCTGAACTACAGACTCTTATGTCTTCTCAGCATTTTTAATCTTTCAAAATGATGCAATGAGTCGAACAAACAATGCACCCTTTATGCCTAGGGTTATCTCTGAATTTACTTTCAAACTTTCCAGTTCCCTATTTTCTATCCTAATCCTCAAAACAAGAGAGAAAGGATTCTCTTTTGCTAGGATGCACACAGACAGTCAATCTGTTATTTGGACAAAAACGAAAGGCTTTACAAAATTTAATCAACATTTTGTATCCTATGATGGTAAGAATAAGTGACAGCCAGTTTTTAATCAACCTGCTTCTAGGTGGCTTTCTCTTTCCACTCAGTTCTGCTATTCTTACTCTGACAAAACATTTTCCTAATAGAGCAGTTGTCAGATATGTGGCTTTAATGAAAGGTGTGGACTGCATATCTATTTTTGAGGCAGCTACTTGGTCCACAGTTCAGAATTTTCCTAATAATACAACATGGATGCTGTTTCCAGAGCCAGAACAGAATCCGCTAAAGCTGTTCTCAGAGAATTGAGGATTCTGGTCCTTTTTTTTCCACCATTTCTTCTTGAACTTTGGCAAGTATACCATGTGGAATAAATATTGCAAGTTATCTAATGAAAAACACACTGAAGTTATGTATAAACTTAACATAACAATATATGTTTGATGAAGTACTAATATCCTCCCTCCATCCCCCAGAATAATCTCTTCCCTTGCTGGGGATGAGAATCTTTCTTTATCCTCTCTGATAAAACTTGATTTAGAGCAGTAACCTTCATATCCCTTTCTAGAGGCAAGGAGGCTGTGAGTGTTAGTGCATTCATTCATAACTCTTATAATGGCACGTTTGCTTATGCTAAGGGTGCACTTACAGCATACGAGGAAGATGCCTGAATCTTTAAGACAGTATCTGCACATATAATATTCTTGGCAGGATATGTCTCATATTTAATGAAATGACTACTACAACACTGATTTAGTTGGGCATCTACTGTTATGGCAAGTTTATTACACAATTCTATTTTCTTCAAGGGTTTCCTTCAGTGAAGCAACAGCCTTGTACTATTCATCTCATGAACGAGCCACACATGATCACGCTGGAAAATGTCTAACTGTCATCTTTGTATAAGGCATACTTCTGTCAATAAAGAGGTTGGGTCAGTTCTGCATCAGTGCAGTACCCAATAACAGACGTAATCTAAACATCACACCCTTATTTCTGTACCTGTGGCACCGCATTGGTTACTATCATTTCCCCAGACAAACAACTCCAACTACCACTCATTTCTTCCCATTTCCTTTCGCTCTCCTATGAGACACAGTTCCATGCTCTTCCTTTATTTGTGCCATCATCTTTCTAGAAAGGTTTTTCTCCCTCTTCTCTTCTCATTCACATGATATTTTATAAAACTATCACATTTATCTAATGGCAGACCTTCCTCTGTTTTATTTCTCCTTTCTTTCTCAACTCTTAATCATACTACTAACTCAAACTTCATCATGCCAGCTTTATTCTGTTCTTCCTTTTTCCTCCTCTCCAGCTCTACTATCTTGTCATCTGATATGTGTATAATCTTTGACACTGTACTTTCACTCCTTTCTCTTTTCCAAATCAATTTAGTCTAATTTCTGCAGACCTAGAACCTTCTCTCTTTACTTATTCTCTACACAATCTCTCTGGCTATTACCTGGGAACATCTCTCTACTGCTCCTATTTATGCACCGTACTGCACTGCAAATAATATCCTTATTTGTGCTCTGATACTGCTATGCCACTGTGTATGCATGTGACTGATTTTTAAAACCACTCTGCTGCGAATCTGCCTTTTGTAAGTAAGGCTGAAAATGTATCAATACAGCTGCACATCTGTAGGATTAGTTCCTGCTTTTATTATTTTTTAATAAGCTTACTCTTTATTATGTTATCCTACTAGGAAGATTATTGTCACTTTTTGTTTCTCTTTTGTGTAATTTGACTTTTTAATACTGACACGTATCTTTCCTCCTTCGCCCTTCCCTGAAAATGTGTTTGCTTTTGCTTACCCAGTCAGACAATCCCAGTAAACAAGCATAAATGAATATGTAAGTTACTAAGTAAATAAATAAATAAATGCAATTTGGAATAAAAGTAAATAAGTGAAAATATTTTCCACGACTGTCATGAAGTGCTAATGATAGAGAATGTATCCAGGTGGCCTATCTTTATTTATACCTCTTCAGCACTCATGCCAGTAGTCAATATTTCTGCCTGTATGAAAATGCCAAGATAAATACATCATGTATGTTCCTAAGTCTCTTGTTTTTCTGAATATCTGTCATCTGTCTAACATTCTGTTTATCTCTGTCACTGTCTGGTTGAGTCTGCTTGACATCCAGTTGTCATTATTTCTGCCTATCTGTCTCAACGTTTTCTGTCTACCTGTCTGTCTGACTGTCTGTTTGGGTAAAAGCTAGTATGATAAGAGTTCAGGGTGTTTCTAAATCCTGGTATAGCAGAGAGAGAGAGAGAAAGAGAGACTGTGCCATTTTCTCTAGAGTTTTCTCTAGAGTTGTTCCACATATCCTAATGGTTGCCTAGACAACATCATTTCTGTGTAGGAAATCGGCTAGTAATGAAAGTAAATAAAAGGCTTACCTGAACTTCTACCCATGAGTCACAGAATATTTTATTTGCTTTAGTTTATCATTTCTAATGCACACCATCTTTGTTGTTGAGCATGCTGTCTTCTTATTGTAAAAGCTTGAGTATGCGGTACAATTATGATTAGAAATGACACGATTAAAACATCTATATATTATATAACTTCTTCACAGCCAGTCTATCTTTCTGGTAAATCTTTAATCACAAGCTAAACAAAAAATGCTATTGATTTTATTATAATGGATTTGCTGTCTTGTAGAGTGAATGTATAAATGTAAAAAGCTTTTTGTCAAGACCAGTACTAAATGATTTCAAAAACAAAGCCCAAGTGTCATGAATAAAAAGTTTAATTTCTTTTATGTGACAGAGAAAATTATTTAATTTTCATATTGCCTTAGGAATAACCAATTCCGCATTTTCACTGCAGTTAGAAAACATGCAAAGACAAGTGATATATTATTTAATTAAAAATTACTGTACAAAAAATCCTAAGAAAACACTAATAAAGAGTCAATAGAAAGTTGTATATTTTCAAACATTCTATTATTATGCTAATTACAGCAAAACCATCTTAAACCTTAGCTACATTGTTAAGAAATCTCAGGCTACAAAGTCTTAATTTCTCTTTAAATGGTTTGTTGACAAAGGCTGAATTAAAAAAAGGATATGAAACATAGCTGCTGCAGAGTTACTGTTTTGTTTGTAGCTAGAGGATTATTATCTGCTTCTTAATCAACACAGTAATAATTTTCATTGTTCTTGATGGATCAGTGCTGCTGCAGGTTGCAAGGATATCTAATAGATCAGCAGTGCTAAATGGCTATCACGATTTTTTTAATCTTGTGAGGTTACTTACAGGAGCGACTAGAACTGAGAAATTAAATACATAGCTTTTAACACGATGGCAAGAAATTTAGTACATGATGAAGTGCTCATAGTTCATACAGGTAACAACTTCCCTGCTATAGTCATTTATGGGCATTAAGCTGTTTATCTCTAAGCATACTTTTAAAAGAAAATGTGATAATACAGAGAATTTTTGTGTAAAACAATCTTGTATTGCTTGTGTTGGTAAATATTGTCTCATCTTGGAAATAGAGTAAAATATACACTTGTTCTCATAGCAGATATAGGAAATAATTTTTGAATGATATATCTGTCCTTCTATGTATCTCACTATCTCTCCTCTTCCGTTCTCTCTCTCCTCCCCCCCTCTCTCTCTCTTTATATATATATATATATATATATATATATATATATACTGATGTGAAAGAAGGAAGTGTCTGCAGCATTAACCTTAACAGTGTGTGTGTGTGTGTGTGTGTGTGTGTGTGTGTGTGTGTGTGTGTGTGTGTGTGTGTGTGTGTGTGTGTGTGTGTAATAGAAAACTCCCCTGACCCAGGCTATCTATCTCTCTATCTATTAATCATTTCATCTATCTAAGAACATTCTCTGGCCCAGGTCATGTGCACCGAGGGAATGATACCTTCCTGTCCTGACTACATTCACCACTTCCTTTAATTTAGCCCTATCTTCATACATTTAGATTAAGTCACCTTTAGAAAAGGATTCACACATTTGTGATTACCCTGTCATCACAAGCCGAACTTGTGTTAGTTTTTGCAACCTGCATCATTTGCACTGTTTTAGTATGTATAGATATAGATAATGGGCCAATCTCAATATTTTACCTAATTTTTCAATGCTGCATTAATAATCTAGGAATTAATCTCTATTTGGCTCAGCTATATGCAGAATAATATATTCTTTGTGTTTAATGATCATGTAGTTATAGTATACTACCAGGATTAGAACAGTCCATACAGTCATTTTGATCCACTTTCATTAGAAAACTTTGCAAAGATTTTATGCAACAGGTACTGGTACAACATAGATGTACTGCAGGCTCGCTGATTCTCATGGCAGGAGCTACATTTAGCTGCATGATAGGGATTATAACCATAGCAACTTTCACATGAATGTTATAATACTGGAGTCATTTGTTTTCAAAACATTAACTAGGACTTAAGTCCTTCCTCTTATAACTTACCTTTTGTGACATATTTTGTAATTAAATGGGGCATACATCAAGTGGAGTCATTTATATGCTGTCTCATTTAACCTTATTCAGTTCAGTGTCATAGAAAGTTACAGTGTATCTCAGATGTTGCACATACAGAGCCCTTTCACTTTTATTCGATGTAACACAAGATAGTTGTATTCATTTTCTTCATGGAAAGGGTGGTACATTACCTGACATAAGGGATATAAGGTAGATACTTCAAGTCACTGGGACTGGTAGTCTATTCCCAGCATGGTTCTGACTAGCTGCAGTTATGATTACAACAGTATAATACTTAAGGATAATAATTTGGCTGGTTCCCACATATTTGATAGTATGTGCCCATTTTAATTATGATTAATATCATCAATTTATCTCATCACAAATAAGATAAAGTACGAATTTATTAGCATAGCCAGTAACAAGATACATATAAAGTGTTTGTATCAATTATGCACTAGCAAAATAGGATATGGATAAAGCAAATAAGTGATAACCTATTAACTACAGCTTGGAGTAGCTATGGAGAACAGGTATAAAACAATGAGACTTATCCTATTGTAATTTGGCCGCACCACACATGGCTTACATTTATGACCCTATTTTGAGTGAATTAACAATGAACTATGTGTTAAAGCACATAAATACTGCATGTCATATAGAGTAGAGTCAGATCTGATAAATCTCGGTTAAGAGCAAATGTGCTCATCTGTTCAATTTATTTTATTTTTCAGTAAAGAATTATTGATTTTTAAACAAGTTGTAAGTATATGTTTGCTTTGAAGTGTCAACTGAGCTTGTATAGAATTCATACTTCTTTTTTCCAAATATTAAGGAGGCTCAACCAACTTCATTGCTGACAAAGTATCAGTTTTACTATGTTTTAATTTTTTTTATATATCAATATTATTCTTGAGTAATTAGTACCTAATGGTTAACTAAGACAAACATCAATATACAAAGGATTGAAAAATGTGAAAAAACATTTTTTTCAAGGGTAAAGCCCTGTGAGCCCCCCCCCACATCAACTGCTTATTATATATAGCAACTGTGAAATTGCACCTCAGAGGAAGAAGGGCATATTTCCAATCCTCATAGTACTGTGATCTCATAGTGAAAAAGCCAGTAGTTTTCAAACACTTGATTTAGGATCTGCTGTTATGGCTTTTTCACTCATCAATGAAAGCACATTTTCATGAAATGTACACCCATATATGTATATATACATAGAGAGGGAAATTATACATATACATATGTGTGTGTGTATGTATATAGAGGTCCACTGAACTTGATCTATCACAATGTCAACATTCAAAACACTGACTATTGAAATTTATCTTTCTGATTACAAGAAGATGACACAAACGTGGGCACAGGACTGTTGCTTTTCATCTCCCCCACTGTGCATTCTCAGGTAGGTACATTAAGATTTGCAAGGGGATTGTGTCCTCCCTCCTTGCAAGATACTACTTTTTATTATTTTGTTATTTTTCTGATAGCGCGAGATTGCTATGTTTACTGGTACTGACATTCATTGTAACTTTTATTCACTGTACTTGTTTATCATATCTGATTGTCTATCTATTTATTTATCTATCCAGTTAGCTTTCTATCTATCTATATATCAATAAATATAGATGGAATATATATATATATATATATATATATATATATATATATATATATATATATATATATACATATATATATATATATATATATATATATGTGTGTGTGTGTGTGTGTGTGTGTGTGTATAGCAACTCGAAAAGCACAACTGCAGAGAAAGGGCAAATTCCCACTTCATGCTGCACAGTGATCTCCCACACAAAAACACGCACTGGTGAAGTAAGCAGCACTAATGCACAGGACAGTCAGCATTCCGAACATTTGACATTAGTGACTACATTCCTCTCTCTCTCTCTCTCTCTCTCTCTCTCTCTCTCTCTCTCTCTGTGCATGTGTGTGTGTGTGTATATATATATATATATATATATATATATATATATATATATATATTTCTACACACACACACACACACACACACATATATATATATATATATATATATATATATTATATATATCTTGGTCTCTGTCTATATATAGATATAGATATAGATAGAGATATAGCTATAGATACAGATATAGATGTAGATATCAGGGTCTACCTGATAAGACCACATGCCAAAACACTGACAATTAAATAACCGACACGAAAAAAACAACAAAAAAAGAAAGTTCAAAAACACGAAACTTCACATGCCTGACAAACCAAAATCCCGACAATAAACAAAACAAATACCTTTCCCGAAAAATACACACACAACACAAGCACACCAAAAACCTTACAAACCTACACTAAACCTTACATAAGCAACTACCTATGCACTAACCTTAACCCAAACCCTAACCCTAAGGTCTGTCACTATCGCACACTTACCTTACCTGCACCCTAACCCTAACTTATTTATCCGCCCCCAACCCTTAACTCTGTCACTATCGCACACTTACCTTACCCACACCCTAACCCTAACTCACTTAATCTGCCCCTAACCCTCAAGTCCATCAATATCGCACACTTACCTTACCCGCACCCTAACCCTAACTCACTTAACCTGCCCCTAAACCTAAAGTCCGTCACTATCGCACACTTACCTGACCCGCACCCTACCCTGATGTCCATCACTATCATACACTTACCTTACCCACACCCTGACCCTAACGTCCATCCCTATTGCACACTTACCTTAACATGTCGGTGTTCTCAGCGTCTGGATTCTCAACTGTCGGTCTTCCCTGATGTTGATCTTCCAGTGTCGGTGTTCACATCATCGGCGTTGAGCACTTTTGGCGTTTTCAGGTAGACTCACATATCAATATAGGTTCATGTGTAAGCAGTGGGCTTTGTTTCAAGATGCATTTATTCCTCGACCAAGGTTACTGTTGGTTTGGTTATTTTGTGGTTTTAGCTGCCTTTGTGTGCTATTTTAAGCCTAGCCAATTCTCCTAAAACATAAGAATCAAATTCTGTACCTTGTGTCTGCGAGGTAAATACTTTAATCCTTATGCTAACTCCCAGTTTAAACTGTAGTAACAATATTAAATGTATTACTGCCAATAATTTCTCCAGAATTTGATACACAGGCATTTGGACCCACACAAAGGCAAACAACATTTACCTAACCAATTTGAGGTAATGGGCAAACCACTTACACTGTGCTGATGAGGCCAATAAAAAGGCCAAACATGCATGTCCACAGCTGCTGGGGATGGGCTTCCATGACCTAATTATACCTATAAAGATTTAAAAAAGTAAAAAATAAAACATTATGGGCATTCAGAATTCATCTAGCTGAAACACTGTATGTCCTTAAAGTGTCATTTGTATATATCCTATAGACCTTCATTACAGGAGTTTTAAGGTATTACACAGTGAAAGCTATAGCTTGGCTGAGTTTTTTTGCAGTTGTTACTAAATGGTTTGTCTGTGACCTTCTGCACCTTAAAAAATATATGTATATAAATATAAATATCTATCTATCAAGAACAGAGCTAGGTTTTAGCTAGGAAGTCTTTCAGAGTAGTTTTGTTAGATGGAAGAGTTGGGTATAAACCTGATGGATACATAAATACATATGTATATAAATATATATATATATATATATATATATATATATATATATATATATATATATATATGTGTGTGTGTGTGTGTGTGTGTGTGTATGGGTCCCCTTCAGATGATCAAATTTTTAAAAGTTCGAATGGTCTGAATTGAGATCTCCATATAGTGCAGAACGAGAAGTTTTTCCTTTTCTGCAATGTAGTTGGTATATTTAAATAGCGGGGTGTGGGGGTGCAGGGGGGGTTTGCCCCCCTTCTAGAAACATTTAGTTTTTTTTTTTTTTTCATAACATGATATTACTTTAAAATGTTCGATCATATGATCTTGGCCATATGAAAGTCAAACATTTGAAAGTTTGATCATGTAAGTTCGAACGGTCTGAATTGAGATCTCCATATAGTGCAGAACGAGAAGTTTTCCCTTTTCTGCAATGTAGTTGGTATATTTAAATAGCAGGGTGTGGGGGTGCAGGGGGGGTTTGCCCCCCTTCTAGAAACATTTAGTTTTTTTTTTTTTTCATAACATGATATTACTTTAAAATGTTCGATCATATGTTCTTGGCCATATGAAAGTCAAACATTTGAAAGTTTGATCATGTAAAGTAGACCCCTTTGTATACATACTGTATATATATGGATCCTATTCAGAAGATCAAGTTAATGGAAAGTGGAACTTCGTATGGTCGGGATCATATGACTGACCTTCTGTAAAGTCGAACAAAAGAGAACAACAAAAGTCTAAGTTTTATCAGGGAGACAAGCCCCCCATTACTCCCATGTGGGGGGCTGTGCTCCCCACACCCCCTGCATATTATATATACACTGACTCTGAGATTGCATTACAATGTGGAAAAGGCTGAATTCCCTAATCCGCACTGTACTGTGATCTCCATTTAAAAGCTTTGACATATCAGAAAGTTGATCATATGGTCTTGACCATATGAAGTTTGACTTTCTGAATAAAACCTACATATATATATATATATATATATATATATATATATATATATATACACACACACACATACGGGTACTGTTTGAAAGAGTGAATACTGATATCAATGAATGCTTTTTACTGCTGTGCATTTAAATGGCATTTCTACCAACAACCTTTTGCACTGGATCACGTTGCAGTGGGGTAATTGAATGTCTCCTTACCCCACTGCTGTACAATCTCAGAGTTAGCATATATAATTAGTATGGGGTACAGGGGTTGTTGGCCCCCTGCAAAAAGGAAACAGACTGTTTCAGTTTTTCAGATTTTCAGTCATTTTAGATTCACTCTAAAGTGATCTCTCTTTTGACATTCACTCTTGTGAACATTTGATTTTCATGAGACAATGATATCTATCGCTGTCTATGTTTTATGTATTACGCAATTCACACTGACTCAGTAGGATCAATTAATGCATTTGTGCATTTGTTTCCTTCTATCAGTGCACCTATAACTGACTAGTGAAACACTTACACTCTTCTACAGGCAAGACTAAACCATTGTAATTAGTGAACTCTCATAAAGGCAGGGGCACATTACAATAACTTCTGCTCTGGAGGACAATCAATTTCTTTCCATTCTAAAATACCCTTTGCATTTCCTCTCTTCAAGTGCATGAATAGCTCCTTGTTGTTTCCTCCCTGGAACATTCTCAGACTCAGATCTCAACCTGCATACTGTCAAATCAGTGTGCCTTAATTACCCCAATTAATATAGGTGCCCTTTATTATTTTTGTTATTATTTCCAAAATTACTGCCTGAATCTAAATATGCTTATTATCTGGGGAATGTAAAACATTCTCCAGTTAATATTATTAATGACAGTATTTCAAGTTATGAAAATTCTATCACACAGAGATATGATAGTGTGGCCCCTCTAAACAATGGAGATTGTATAGGCGAAAATGACTTCAATGGTTCAGATGTTTCAGACAACAAACAGCAGACCATTAAGGCTAAGTGCCTTTCTACATTTACTGAAGAAATGCAGGAATTACCTTATCTTCCTTTGGGGACAAGTTTATCATTCATTAGTTCTACAGAGGAGCCTTCAAAAAATTTGTCAAGAGCAGGGAAAATTAATTATTCCTTGAGACGGGGTCAAGGGAGAAGTTGAGGACCATGGAAGAGAGACTATTAAATGAATTGTTAGTACGTTGTTCACAAAGGATTTTTAATTTGTCTAATATGAACTTTAATTCCACCCAAATTAAATTACTAAGTCTGGGACTAAATTTTATAACAATTAACAATGCAAATTTAACTAAAATTCTATTAAAATTAAAGTTCTATGCTAGAAAACTGAATTTAAAATTTGTATTATATAATGCAGGTTTTGTAAATGCCTTAAGAAAACCCTCTGCCTATAACCTGGTGCTATCTAATATATGGAAAGTATTTGAACAATGCTTTAAAAATGGTATTTGTGAGTTGTTAGTTAAAAAAGTAAACACCATTTTTATAATCTTAATAATGAAGAAAGGAAATGTCTAATGAGTTAAAAAATAATAAAGAAATCAAATATATGAATGCTGATAAAGGTTGGAGTTAGTCAAGCAAAATATATTGAAGCTATAGAGAGCATACTCAGTAAAAAAGAAGAATAGCTAATGATTTCTGCAGATGACTCAGCTAAAAGTTACAAATTTATTTTTGTATATATGAATTATTTATGAACAATGTAACAGATTACCAGCTGACATTTTTTACTGATTGAGAATCCTAAAATAGGGGTTGTTTGGGATCCATAAAATTCAGAAATGTGCAAGAACAACTTTAAGCCCATTGTTTCAGCACCTAACTGTGTTACAGAAATATTTATTTATGTTTGGATACTGTTTTAAACCCCTTAGTTCTACAATTGCATTCATATGTGAGAGATTTGTGGGATTTCTTGAATTGAATAACATAATTTAATATGATATACGATTATGAGAGTGCTAGTATTCTGATGTTCACTGTTGATATGTCTTCTTTATTCATGAGTATACCTCAAAATGTAGGTGCTGAATATGTTAGGTTATTTTGGGGTAATTGTACTAATTAAATGAATTAGTAAAATAAAGTTTACAAATTTTTAATTTTTTATATTGCTTTGTTTTAGAATTCATGTTAGAAAATATTTTTTTCCTCTTCAATGGTAAACATTATAAACAGGTCAAAGTGTAGCAATGGCATCAGCTGTGGCCCCAGCTTTTGCTAAGCTAACTTAGTTTTAGGCCGGTGGGAGACTGAAATGATGCCAGCCATGATTTTTTATGAAAAAGGTATTTATTTTAAATAATTCATAGATGCGTTTTTTTTTTATTATTTGTAGTGGAAATAATAGTGAATGCATTCAGTTTATTGAACAAATTAATTTAAGTACTCAGTTTTTGCACTTTACATTAGGAGACTTGGTAAGAAGGTTAGCTTTTTGGATATTACTTTAGAGTATAATGTATTTAGCAAAAGTTTTGACACTAACATTTACCATAAAGACACTTTTTTCCAATGGATATCTTCATTCTAGAAACAACTACCCTGGGTTTAATAAATGGAATATACACAGGGATCAGTTTATTAGAGTTTCCAGGATGACTACAAGGGATAATGTTTTATTAAAGAATTAGAATTCATTATATCTCTAGATAGCATTATATATTAATTTGTACAGAGAGGTTATAAGAAAGATTTTTTTTGGAAAAAAATTGTGGACGAAGTCAATTCAAAAAGGAATTTCCACATTTTTCCTATATTACTAAAATACATGAAAAAGAATAGGGGTGATAAGTAGGATATTAATATACTGGTATAGTCACTTGATATGTCAGTGGCTAATATTTTTATATGCACGGTTATTCATGACAATTGGAATTTTATAAAGCGAAATGTCGATTTAATCAAGATAGTTGTATATAGAAAAACACATAGTTTTAAATTTGTATTACAAAATGATGATATGAGAATTTGTACCACACACATGGATAAAAGAAAAGGAACCTATAAGTGTATGGGGAGGTGTATAGTTTGTAGATTCATAGACCGAATATTTATTTAGAACATTTTGACCAAACCATTGGTATAGATGGAAGATTCACATGTAATACTAAAGGGGTGGTATACATTAGTATATGCTCTGGATGTTCAGCCTTCTATATAGAGATGACTACTCGAACTTTAAGTAAAAGGGTAAAGGACTCAAATAAAGCATTGTATAAACACAGTATTCCATGTACCAAATAGGAAAAAATATATATTTTTGTATTAGATCTGGTATCTGAAGATTTAAGAGGTGGAAATTATAAAAACAAACTCTGGATGAGGGAAAGAGAGTGGCAACTAAGATTTAAGGCTGACTTTTTTTCCTGGTCTAAACTATACCATTAATATTAAATGTTTTTTAAAAGGCAAGATACTTAAAGTGAATAGATGTTTTTAGAAATATTGTGATATTGCTTTAAATTTGGATTGCTTGCTTGTGTGTGTGACAATTAGTTTTAATTATTCTGTTAGAATTAATTTGTTTGAGTACATAAAAGGTGAGAATTTAAAGATGGATTTTATGTGTCTGATGAAGTATATATTGGACAAAAGCAGGGAATAAAAATGTTTATATGCTAAAGCAGTGTTTTCATCTCTTGTGCTTCTCGTGGTTATAGTTTATTTGAGTTGTTGCTTTACCACAATTCTTATTTTTATTTTACAGTTTTTTTATCGGATTATTTAGTGACTTCAAGCCTCAATGATTTGCCAGGAAAAAAAATATTTTGCGATTAAAAAACAAAAAAAATATGAGGCAAAAGTCTTTAGTTTTTGTGAAAATCTGTGCAGATGAGGGGTATGCTTTGTAGCTTATGTTGTCACTTAAACCCTTTCTTTCCTGATCTCCATTATGCCTATATCTCTCTGTTGACTTAATTGTCCTCCTTCTTTTACCCTTCTACTATGATTCTACCTGACTTAATCCTAAAAATAAGAGTTAAAGTCTATACTGCATCTTTTCCCAAATATTGTACTCATAAATGTATCCTAGTACTGCTCTGAAAAGGAGCAATTGCCCAGTCAGATGATACATGCTAACAAAATGTAAATAAATAAATTAAATAAATATGGTCCAGCAAGTGTGAACTGTTAGATGAAGAGTGCTGAGTCAGTTCAGAATACAGGCAGTGTTCAGTTGTAACAGTGAGATTTTTGTGCAGAGATGTCTTAAGTAGTTTATAAAAGTTATTGCCAGATATAACCAAAGATACGTGAAGCCAAACAATATGTCCAAACAAGCACAGTTTTTTTTTAATTTTGCCAGATTAGTAATATTAATATAAGTATAAGTAAAACACATTCAGTACCATTCAAGTAGAGCATTAAATGCAACTTATAAAAACAAACTTTTATTTTTAATTTTAATTTTCCATCCATCAGATATACAATATGCACAATATCTTGATATCCATACATACAATTTCATTAAAAATAATATTTATTTCAGCATAAAGTGAAACTGAAAACGAAAGGCACATACAGTCTATTCTTCTCTTCAGTCTTATGCTATTATGGCCATCCATACTTTATCATTTGCCTTTCATCATGTGAAGAATGGATTATCATATATTTATCATTAAGGCAACAAAGCAAGTATACTATTTTCTCTACTTTCCAGCAATTTTCTGTCTCTATAAATGTGTGTATGAAGATTACCAAAATTATATGGAGTAACTCCTGAGTGATCACATGCTTCCTTTTGATAACACTGTATTATTCGATTTACTCTCATTGAGTGTTTAATGCAGATCATTGTGCATTTTATCAACAGTAGACACCCACAGTGTTAAGTGTGAAATGTCATGAGGTGTTACATATGATAAATGTGGAAACTGTCCTGGCCATGCATTTTTATATTTGTCTTTGATCTCAACCATTGACAAGGAATAGGAACATGGCTGATAGGTTAAGTGCCCTTTCTGTTATGGATAAAGGGAGCTATACACAGACTGACATAAATTTAAAATCTGCTTAAGGAATTCATCAATATATGATTAGCAATATACCCCTCACTACAAACAATGAGCAACATACTTTCACAATTACAAAAAAAAATACTGTGCTATGTGCAGCCAAAGGTGAGTTCGGGACTGCATGAGCATAATTATAATATTATTTGAGTCAAATGTACATAAAGTCATTTTTACTGAGCACTGTTCTAGAAAAAAAATAACATTTTGCGTTACTGCAGTAAAAAAGAAACAGGTCCTTACTGCTGAGGTGCCAAACGAGCATTGTTACACTTTTCATTTCTTTACCATATCAGATTTTCTCTGAATGTTGCAGCTTTTAAATGAGAGATCTGATTAGTTTTAATTAGATAAATACTTTAGCATCTTATTTTTATTGTATTATTTACAAATATTTGTAATATTTCTTATCCACAGACATAATAACCAGATTTTTTCATTATAGAGTACATTTTATGATTTACTTAGCCATTTTAAGAAAGAAGATTTGTTTTTTGTTTAGGTCTGTTTATGTTACTTATAAATTTTGCTACTATACTTAAGCTTGTGAACTTCTAATCTGCTATTTCAATCCCTATGCTCTGCTGCATTCAATGGTCTTATCATATTTCCAAGCATGTCACATGTTTTACCAGAAAGCTATTCGATTATTGCTCTCATATTCACAAATGGTGCTGGCCAGAACAGTTAAAGAGTATTCAGTCTTCTGAAGACATTTCATCAAACAATGATACACGACTTTACTCCCGTGCCTACTGAAACACATATAATTTAAGGTAAACCACATTTGCAGCCAGGGGTGTTGAAATTATGATAAATGTTTATCTTGCTAATACATTTTAATGTATTCTAGCCAGAAGAACATCACTCCCTGGGCAGAAGTTCTTCACTTTATTTACCCAACTACATACTTCTCCTTTTCCTTTAATGTCAGGACTAGGGACATCGGCATCTCAATATTATCTGTTCAAAACAATGCACATGGTGAATTCACGTCAGTCATCCACAGGGCTGTAGATGATCCTTATCTGCCCATTTATTTACAATGTAGGCACACAGTGTTTCTTTAGCCCTAGGAGTTTTACTTTGAACATCTTACTGCTGTACAATATATTCATAAAGTCATACCTGTGGGGCTGGGATGTCATGCCATACATGAAAATATAAAAGCAAAACAAAGAAACAAATCAAAAACAGACAAAATAAAGGCTACCTGTTTTGGGACTCACCTTAGAGGGTCTCATCATCACAACTGGTTACCAAAAAGGCTACAAAAATATGGAGAAAGTATATCATTTTCATAGGTAATCCATGACAATTTGTGATGGTTCCTTTTAAATTATTTTTTTGTTATGTCATAGGTTCATAGGTTCATAGGTTTATACTAGGCTATCTGCCCTAAGGCATTTATAAGCCTAGCCCAAAGTTTTGTGGCTTACGCCACCCCTTATGTTAAAAAATACTGTGCCCATTAGTTTGTTGTGCCTCTGTCCAGCAGTGACACAGAGATGATTCCCGGGGTAAACCTACGATCTCCCATCCACCGGTCAAGATTTCTCTTGAACAGAGCCAGCGAGGTGCTCTGCTTCACATGGACCGGGATTTTATTCCACAGCATAGGGAGTCTCTGGGTGACAAATCTATCCCTCCAGCATGTCCTATTTATATCCGTGCTAAGGTTTAAGTCACTTGCTCTAGTGGATCTGGTAGATTTGGATTTTTTGAGGTGGAGCATGTCCATTAATTCCGGGTTGGACATGGCCTTGTATGTCAGGCACAGGTCACCTCTGAGCAGGCGGTATGCGACTGAATAGAGCTGGAGTTTCTTCAGTCTGGCAGCATATGACAGATTTTGGAGTCCCTTTATCCTTTTGGTGAGGAACTTTTGGGGTCTCTCCAATTGCTGCAGGTGTCGGGTGAGATACATCCCGAATGGGGCATTGTACTCGATCATTGGTCTGATAAGTGAAGAGTACAGGGGAACAATGACCTCACTTGATCTGGGTGTGAATCCCTTCATGATCATGTGGGCAATGTAGAAGGTCTTTCTAACCACTTTAGCAATGTGAGTGTCACAAGAAAGGCCACTGTCAACCTGGGTCCCCCAGGTCCCTGATAACCTCTTCTGTGCTTAATGGATTGCCACCTATATGGTAGCTTGGGGTTACCTTGTTTTTCCCGAAGGGTATGACTATACATTTTTGGCATTTAACTTCAGGCCATGGCTCTGGCACCAGTTATCAGTTTCCGTGAGACCCTCTGAAGGATATCTGTGTCCGATGTACTTTCCACTATGGCGCCCAGTTTGCAGTCATCTGCAAACTTTGTCAGCCATAGTCCTCCTATGTTTGCCTGTACTTCTGAGAAGTAGATGCCGAACAACAGGGCGCCAAGGACTGAGCCCTGTGGGACACCACTTGTGACCGGCTTGGAGTCTGACATGGCGCCAGCAACTCTAACCCTGTGGGTTCTGTCCTTTAGCCAGTTTGCAACCCATCTTGTGACATATGGGTTTACATTTAAGCTGGTAAGTTTCTCTATAATACCCGACTGGGGTATTGTGTCGAAAGCTTTTGCAAGGTCAAGGTAGGCTGTATGGACTGCCTTTCCCTCATCAATGGCCTTGGTGACTGTTTCGAAGAAGTCGATCAAGTTCAAAAGGCCTGATCTGCCCTTGACAAAGCCAAACTGGGTCGGGTCCAATGTCTGCAAGTCCCCTATGTCTTTGTTTATGAGTTCCATTATGATCCTCTCCATAGCTTTGCAGACCAGGCTTGTTAAGCTTATGGGGCGGTAATTACCAGGGTCCGTAGAGGCACCGCCTTTGTGGAGTGGGACCACAGTTGCCGTACGCCACTCCTTGGGCACGTATCCTGTGGTAAGGCTAAGATTAAACAGCTGCCTTATATGCGGGTTTAGTTCCTCATTGAGTTTGTGTAGCACACAGCTGGGGACACCATCCGGTCCCATTGATGCTGTGTTTTTAGCTTTAGAGAGAGCAGCTTTCACCTGCGCATTTGAGATGTCTGGGAGGCTACACTCCACTGGGATAGTTATCTCTCCTTTTGGAGAGGGGGGGTGAAGTTTGCACTGAACCTGTCTGCCAGTATGTTGGCAATGTCTGTGGGTTCAGTGATTTTTGTATCATTTTGGACTAATTCTCCGCATATCTGGGAGTTTCCACCCAGGTTTCTAACATAGCTGAAGAAGGCCTTATGATTGTCTTTTGAATCTATTGCAATTTTTCTCTCAAAGTTGGCCTTGGATGATTTTATGAGTGCTCATATTTTTTTTACTAATAATGATCAAAGGTGTCTTCTCTTTTATGGATTTTGCTCTATCATGTAACAGCTTTCTCCTCTTATTGTAAAGTTTGTTTATGGCTGGGGTCCACCAGACTGGATGTTTGCCCTTGGTGGAAAGAGTCTTGGTTTTATTAGGGATTGCCTGATCCATGCAGTCCTGGAGTTGTTCGTAGAAGGCATTTGTAAGGGCTTCCGCAGCTTGGATTGTGGTTTTCACTGGCTCGGGGGCCTTGAAGGATACCACACCAGTCTTGAGTAGTGTGAAGTTTGCTTTAGAGAAGTTCTTCACTGTGCTCTTTTTTGTTTGGGGTGGGGGCGGGATGTGGATTTCCAGTGAGATAAGTTTGTGATCTGATCTCACCAATGAGGGATATACTTCCGGTGTGGAGCATTTTGTCCCCATGTTTGTGATGATGAGATCTAGTATATTTTCTCCTCTTGTGGGAATGGTGACTAGTTGTTCCATGGCATTTGAATTTATGAACTCCAGGAACCTTTGGGCTAGAAAGTTGGGGCTTGAGTAATGTTCCCAGTCTATATTCGGGTAGTTGAAGTCACCCAATATAATGGTGTTTGGAGATACATTTATACCCTCCAGTGTCTTCAGGAAGGCTGTGTGGGGTTCCTGAGTTTGAGAGGGTGGCCTGTAGCATGCTACAAATTGTAGAGCAGTTTTGCCTATGGTTAATTGCACCTGGATGGTTTCCGATGCTTCGTGCGTTGCCACCAACATGATAATTACACCACTTGCATTTTCTTTTTTTTTTTGCAGAGTGATATTACTTCTTGTCATGTCTTCCTTTATAACTTCTATTTATTTCTCATGGGCTTTATTGCAAAGACAAATTAAGATCCTTACTAGATTACAGTAACATGGATATAGCTATTGTGTGCAGTATCTAGCTGCATGATGGTCACTTCCTTGAGACTACAGCTGGGGAGAAACAGAATACTGATTTAAAGGACAGTATACCTTTTTCTTATATCAAGCCCAGTATAAATACTCACATTGGGCAATACAGTTAGTAGATTTTGAATGATGGTATCTTTCTTGCCTAGCATATGTTATATGCAAGGTGACTATTGTTATTCATTACATATTTGGACAAGATAGTAGTTAAATATTAAAAAAGTAATTTTGCTCATATGAGGGGTACTTATATATATATTACTCCCGAAATCTTAGATCTCATCTAGTTTATTTTCCATGTTATCACAATTAAATTTTTGTTATAAAACAGGAATCTCAAAAGTCTGCACAACTAAGGGACATACTGCAAGTACCTTTATGCAGATATACATTGCATTCTGACTGGCCTGAATCCAACCAAGTGTTTTAATAATTTGAAATATGAGACAATATAAGGCCATTGCCATCCAGCATAGTTTGTACACTTACTGCTTACATATTCAGATTGCAAGGTAAGACAGCCTTAGACAACAATCAATGATATGCTTTATAACAATGCCAAATATATCTGTGCTGCTATATTTGTACAATGTCTTCATTAGAATATGTCAGTAGCCAGGACCAGTGCAGTGCAGCCAATTTTCAGACTATCCCTGAATAAAAAAATCTTACTTGAAGAAGAAACATTTCTCATTCCTCACCAGTACCTGACATGAATTCCTTCCTGGCTGTTACTAAATTTTGAGACTCAATATAACACAGCCTTAGCAAAATTAAATTTGATAAAACTCATTTACTAAGGTACATTATTTGACATTTATATATTTCCAAAAGGCAGAATGACTAACCTGTATTAAAAAACTGTGTTTTCTTTTATATAAGTAAGCAGGTAAATAAATAAATAAATAAATAACAAAAGCCAGCTGGATGAACCACCTTATTTGTATAATACCTATAGAGTTCCACCAATACCTTACGGTGATTTTGCATACCTTCTACATCTTAAGCACTGTGACAAAGTGTGAGATGTTTTACAAAAGTAAATATAATCCCACACATATACATAGTTTACATTTATGAGCCTATAAACAACAGGATAAGGAAACTACATTTGGAAGAGGTAATGCAATTTAATTATTAGTGACAGCACACATGAGTAGTGCAATCATTAACACGTTGTTTACTATAGCACTAGGACTCATTTGTACATATGCACTATATCTAGCCAGGAGACAGCTACATCTGGTCTTAAGTGATGTGTAACTGGACTTCACTCATGAATTAAGAAAAGCTGACTAAAATTAAAGTTCAGCAGTACAGGCCTACTGGTCCTACGACATGAGTAATAATCAGGGTTCATATACTGAGAATGTTAACCAACCATTTAAGGGCTAAGGGTCACTGGCATGGAGCTGTTAAGATCTCAGGGAGAGGAAAGAAGGGCCAAGTCTAAAGTTAGAAGTAGTAGTTGCTTACAGTGTCAGTGGCACAAGAGGTAGCACACTCACCTTTAGTGCAGAAGGCTGCGGGTTTTATTCTCACACCAGATAGATTGATTGCTGACACTGTAGTGCAGCATAAGAGGGATGTTACACTCCTGAATGTGCTGTCCTTCAGATGAGACATTAAATCACAATCCCATCTCTTAAAGTTGTTGATAGTTCAGGAGGATATAAAAGATCCCATAGCACCTATCAAAAAGAGTAGAAGAAGTTCCCTGATTTCCTGGACATATTCCACCTACTAGTGTAATTACTACCTTGTCTCTCCCCTGAAAAGGGATTACTAGTGTAGTAGGACTAATCTGGTCTACAAAGTACAGATAAATAAATAAAATTTGTTGGATAGTGGTAATAAAAAAATAAGTTAAAACAGTAGTTGCAAAGTCCAGAAACATATGGTTTGATGGTCAAGAGCAGGTCGACTGGCCAAACATAAATCAGATGGACTCGGTCTTGATTTGTTATACTATGAGCAGTTTGACTATTTAACAATATAACAAAGAGTAACTTCAGGCCTGCAGAAATTACAGTAACTGGCCATTCTCAATTATCTCCTCTACTTCTTGAAAAAAAAAGATTTCCCAAAACTCTAATCCTTTATTTATAATTTTCTGTTGATGTGTTACATTTGAAGATGCAGTAAAACATAAATGGATAAGCCTTTCGAAAACACTCGCTATATAACCTATGTTGATCTCTTTCTGTATTTTTTTTATTATTTTCTCTTTGTGATGATGTTCTGTCAGGCATAACCTGAGCATCATTATCTATGACAGATGAATAATCTGAAAAGTTCTGAAGAGCAGACAAACTTTTTATTTTCAGCATTTTTTATTGAAACTCTTTGGTGAAAATTTATAGGCTAATCTGCAGCTAAATCAACACTGAAAATCCAGTTTTTATTTCAGTATTGTTCCCTATCACTTAAAAACAGATATTAAGCTACTGTGATGGCCCTTTACTGGGGTCTTCTAAGGACTAATTAACATATCAGTCATTCTAGTAGGTGTTTCAACATGAAACATGCATGTACTGGAACTGTTCCATATTTTTAGGTATTTGTGGTATTTACTCTTGACAGTGGCTTCATGTGTTTGTGATCAAAACATTAAGAAATGGTGTATCTGCAGTACCTTTTCATATCTTAACACTGCAGATACACCATTTCTTAACATTTTTTTTCCAGCTTTGTCACATCTCTTAATTGAAAACAGAGGAAATGCTCAAATGGCGTTTACAAAATGCGCCATGGGATTCATGAACAGATATTGCATCATCTTAGGTTAAACTGCACAATGAGCAGTGAAGCGAAAAGTGGGGTAAGTTTAGGACTCACTTAGCACTACTGTATATGAACATAAACAATATGGTAGCATAATTCAGAAATCAATACATGATGAGTTGCAACTCTTGGAGTTGCTGACCACATTAATATCTTTAGTCCTTATGAGAGACCCTGAAAATATGCTAGGGGTTGTCACTACTGTTCTTAAGTAACCAAATATATGTTTACTGTCATCCATGGTGCCACTGAGTCATCTATGCACGTCTATTTCATGCCATCCATGCCACAGAAAAAAATGGACTACTACCATGTGGACAAAGGTACTACACAGGAATTGGCTAAGATGTCGCACCCTCATATGTTGACTAGTAGAAAGCACAGAGTCCACATTCCTGTGGGCACCAAGCGATGCGCAGCTTTGAGAATATTGGATATGGGGCCTTTTGATGACCAAACAATGACATAGTAGCTGTATTCCAAGAATCTCCCTCAAGAGTACTCCAACAGTTTCACAAGGCCATGCTTAAAGCATATCAAGGAACATATGTTGTCCCCATGCACTTAACAGGAAGAACACAATGCTTTGCAGAAATTTTATGAAACATTCCTTTTCTCTGAGGTACTCTGAGCCATTATGGCACCCAAATTATCATCAGGATCCCATCTTGGAAATAGGGACAACAGTATATGAGTTGTACATGATTCCACTCCATCTATTGGGAGATGGCCTGCAACTGGTAGATGGCCTGCAGTACACAGGGTATGATATACAATGTGTCACTGTGCCACCCAGGCAGAACCCATGTTACAATATCTGGCACACCTCAGAATTTTGTAAGATTCCACAAGGCAATCTTATTAGCGTTGCCAGATATGCATATGAGGCTTGACTAATGACACCCATAAAAAAACCTACAGACCATGGCAAAGATTTCATATAACACCACCCTATCATAGACAAGTAGCAATGGTAAATATGGATTCACATTGATAAAAACCTGTTTCTGCTGTAGAGATGATTCTGGTGATAACCTGAAATATGATCCAAAAACATGCAATAAAATATTTGCTATGAGTGCAGTATTTACACAACATATTGGAACATAAATAAATATATCAGGGTACTGGCATTCAAGAAATTCTCATAGTGACCAACAGAGGACACGCCTTTTGAGGAGCCCAGAGAATGACCTAGCTGCAGGAGATGATCACATGAGCTTGAGGCAAACACAGTACTTCTTGGAACTAGCTGAAAGGCTGGATCTTGTTCACAGCTATGTATCAGATTAAACATGGCATACATCATGGCATATGTCAGTAAAAATGCTGCATGTAATACTGCAGTCATGTTATTCTGTACTGTTCATGCACTTGCCACACTGTGCATCAGATAATGGTTACTCAGATAACAGAGTACTTAGAGCTAGGCACAGTTGGCATCATAATCGTAGGTGGGGAAGGCTGTCATGACAGATGGTAACAATGGGCATTGTGTGTGTGTGTGTGTGTGTGTGTGTGTGTGTGTGTGTGTGTGTGTGTGTGTGTGTGTGTGTGTGTGTGTGTGTGTGTGTGTGTGTGTGTGTGCGTGCCTGTATCTGTGAGTAGGTGGGTGTGCATGGACACAGCACCAGCAGAAAATGCAGCACTATGCTGGGGTCTGATAAACAGGTCTAAATTACCTAGACAATATATGTTTACCAGCAGTGTAAGTCCACATCCACAGGGGTGCCCTCTAAGAAGAATTCTGCAAGCACTATCCACAACATACATAGAGAATGGAGTGCTCCATGACTGTAACAGGCATGATAAGCTGTATGTTGTCTCAGTATGAACACCCCATCTGTGTATACATCCATGGCATTCTACAGTGTCCTCAGCACTGGATGGAGGAGTGAAGGAAGTGTTGCTAAAGGACCTAGATCATTCCCCCTCCCTAACATGATGGGCATCTCCACCAGAAGTAGAGAAAGACTGGCCACAAGAACAGTGCTGGTTATGATGGTACCATACAGGGACATCTGTAACATACAGGCTCCATATGCCAACTATCAAATATCTACATTAATGGGTCTGGACCTTCCAATAAGTCATCATGCAGACCACATTTAAACCCAATCAACTCTATAGTGGCTGCATTGGTATCTGCCAGTCCATGTATAACATCCTTGCACAAACACTGAGTAGTAACAATAGACACACTCATATTAGTAGAAGGCAGTACCAATGGAGTTGCCAGCCATAAATAAACCTACCCCTCTCTGCCATCCCTAAGCTCAGTGGAGCTGGCAACAACTGATTATGTTTCAACCTCGAGAAGAGGGTGCTCCCAGTGCTGAAGGATTGCACAGGATGAGGAGCTATGTCCATGGAGAGGGGTGAGCATATAACCTTCACAGTGCCCATGTCTTACATTGACACCATGACCCAGCTCTTCCAGGATGTGACTGCCATCATCATCAGACTCAGCAAGCCCCTGACATCATTCTTATTTCCATGGTAAAGGACTCTGACAATGGAGCACCCATGAAAACACACTTATCTAATTTTATGAATGCAACCTTCACCAACATCCAAATCCTCCATGAAGGCAAACCTTTAAACATACAGCTTTGCAAATTCTAGTGTTAACATACCTTTTGCAATCTGAAACTGTTTTTATAGTCTCGATGTGTCTGCAACAAAAGCACTTCCAGGCTCATTAGTTGTATGTATTTCAGGCAGGTTGTATTGAATGTTCACCTCGTACCTGGGGCACTGCCAACTGACAACATATTCAGTATAGTTCATCTTCAAGCTCAAGTACCCCACTGGAAATAAGTGTCCTCTCTTGACTCTAAAGGCAGAGATGCCAAAGAGGTCTTCTTTGTCTGTTAAAGATTACTCTGTTTGTCTACGGTAGACAGTCTACCCCAACTAGTGGCCCCTTCATTTTTGTGCAAGTTACCTTTGTGCATGCATGCTCAATCATGTCTATGACCCTTTGTTGCACCTGCTCATGCATTTAATTGTGGCTCAAGACCACGTTCATTTGCTCCACAAGGTTCTGTCAGACATTCTATCATTCTGGAAAAGCAACCAATAATGTTCATGGATATCCAGCAACAGAATGTCATTCTCTGCCTGAGAGAACTTCATTTTCCTCTTTCACCTGATGATAGGTATATCTACTTGTAAATAAAAAAAATAGATGCATGGAAGCTGTTAGTATGTAATATACATTTATCTCATCTCAGCAATACATATAATGTTCACCGTTACAATGGCTTGTGTTACTTTTCACCTACAGTGACACATAAGTCACCTGTATGGTCACCATCATCTTGACATCAATAAGTATGAGATGGTGCTTAGTGCTGAATTAATGCACATGAGAAAGCAGCGTTATTCTGCAAAGGAAGATATACAGAAACACAGGGATATGTGGAACATGTTATGTATTCTTTGTGTTTAAGGACCACAGCGGCATGCATAATGCTCCCACCCAAAGTGTAGATGGACAAGAACATATTTACTTTCACCCTCTCTCTCCCTAGAAGTGTTAGTGAGCCTAGCAGTTCCACTGGCTGCCATTGCATTTCAATGACCCCACCAGAGATATGCATTGTGAATGTCAGCAACAGTGTATATGTCCCAAGAGCATACATAACTGGTATATGACCACTGTCATCATTATGTGTGCAGCACAACAACAGGCTGTGGCCTACAGCAACACATCCATCAGCCTAATGTTACCAGCATACCATTTTCTACAGGGATATGTCTGGAGGCCCAAACCCTTTCCCTACAATCTGAACTCAGGCATACAGCATCATGGTACAACTTTAATAACAGACATCCCATAAATGCTACATAGACTGTATGATCATGCTCTTCAATATTAGTCCGTGGAACAGAAATGTAATTTATGTTTGCTGCAGACCACCATGGAGCATTAAGAGGGCAGCAAATGTATACAATGTTATTTCAGTCCCTCCATCTACTAAAACACACTCACTCTCTCCCAACACTCCCACAGCCAGTCTCCCATAGGATGATTTTAAAAGGTGACTGGACACACTATTTTCAGAGGTCATATCATGAAGGCTTGTAGACTATAATGCTCCATTGCAATTACACTCCTACTGACACAGGTTACAAGGTCTCCAAACAGCAAAAACTACAAACTCAGTGTGACTAGCCTCTCACCTGGCAAGCACATACTATACAAGTCCATGCTGAGTGATGTTCTCTGTACAACTCCTGCCCTACACTACAGGATATATGGTAACATATTACAGCTATGTATCACCATACAAAACACATAACAACTATGGAGCATCAACAGTATAACACAAACAGTCCACAGCCTAAACACCTATCTATCTCTGCTTTCTGTGTGGTATTTGAAGTCATTAGGTACCGTACATGCAGCTGTCATCATGCCATGTAACAAATCCCTGACTATGCATATATCTGCCTAGCCTGGAGTCAACTGTTGTTTGCTCTTCTCACAAACTCTACTCCTTTTCCCACAGCAGTGTTATATAAGTCATAAAACAACACACACATGTACCTATAGTACATGCATAGAGTGGTAATCAATATTTGCAGGCAGTTCTCTCATTCACTTATTTCATGTGTTCCATTAATGACAGATGGTTTTTGAAGTACAGGCACTTTACAAATATTTTTGCTTGGAGTAGCAAATTCTATACCACAATGAACAAAGTAATGTCAGTCTCTGTTTTTATCATATTGTTTTAAGGTACTTAGAATGGTCATTTATGCAAATGAGCTTATTTAGAGTGACTGTCTCTACATCACAATTTGATTGCATTATGCACATCACCAAGGCTGTGCTGGTGGAAATCATGCAGTTGTATGGGTACCTGGAAAGTGCAATGAGCTTCAACAGGCATGCTAATGCTCTTGACAGGAATTTGGGAGAAAATATTCTTTCACTATGTTCATTATCCATTACAGAGACAATAAAATGCAGATGGGAAAAAATGTAGTTACTGTGCTGCTGTGACACTCTTCAAATGATAAAGTTTATAGCCTGACACCATGCCGCCATGCTTTGTATATCCATACTATGTACTATATTATATTGGCACTGCAATATTTCATGCAAACTAAGTGACTGCTCTTGTGCATCATGTGTAGGCAGCAGAATTGTAAGTGGATGTGACGCAGCTACAATATTTCTCTCCTCTGGAATATAACCTGATAAGTGGCTATAACTTCAGTAGGCACTGAGGGTGGAATATCTCCAAGGTACTCTACAGAGTCTAAAATATGTTTGTATTTTATGTACAGAGACCATGGGCATCACCTTCTTGAGGACTCTTATAGGGGCCCATAGTATAAGGCATACATTATAATAGGACTGAAGAGTGGTGAGTGCTACACCAGTGGGAAGAAGGGGTCAGAATGAATGCTCCTGAGATGTGCATACCAGGTCAGGTTTACAGTATTTTGCACAAGTGTAAAGGGATGCTGGCAGGAACATATAATTCATGATGCTTTGTTAACTGGTTTTCACATTTGGGACAGATAGAGAAAACTGATTCCTTTTTTGGGGATAAATGAAGCATCTCTCCCTATGCAGGAGTAAGTATGACAACAGCAGTATATTATGCAACACTATAACTATGTGATATTATACAATGCTATAACTGTGTGATATTATACAGTGCTATAACTATGTGATATTATACAATGCTATAACTATGTGATATTATACAATGCCATAACTATGTGAAGGTAATTGTTAAACCTGTAGGTAGCACCAATGCATACTGCTGCACACATCCTCTCTGTTTCTGTTGGTAGGATACTCAAGATGCTATAACTATGTGAAGGTAATTGTTAAACTTGCAGGTAGCACCAGTACATATTGCTGCACACATTCTCTCTGTTTCTGTTGGTATGATACTCAAGATGCACACAAGCCATGTTAATAAGCTCCACACAGCATGCTTGCAAACATGTCCAGCACACCATGCCCTTAAAGCATGTCCACTGCAAGGTGGCAAGCGACATCCAGGCTGTTTGTTAACTGCCATGATTTGGGCATTGGCACAGCCCAGGAAGTCTATGACAAGCAAACTATTCATATACTCATATTTGCCACACATTTCCCTAATGAATGACCTTGCAAGTATTTTGACATTATAATTACTCTGTCCCATAGTACACATCAGTTTACATGATGGTATTTGTCATCATATGAGGGTATCTATCCATGTAAAAAGTGATGTGTTACCTGCTTGTGGTGCAACACAGTGGCCCACTCAGCATGTTGGCCCACCTAGTTTGTCACATAACATACAAGGATCTATAATAATTTGTCGAAAACTAATTCCAGTGAATGGCCATTCATTGAACACCTTGGTGGGTTTGATATAATGTACAGTGGTTTGTGTTACAGTTAGTATGGTGGACAAGTAATTCCCTTCCCTTAGAAAAACTTTAGCTGAAGTGAATGTTCGATGAACAGACGTTCGCTAGTTTGTGTTTGATAAATGGCTGTTCACTGGAATTAGTTTTCAATGAATTAATATAGACCCCCATGACATACTCACAAGGGCTCACCAAAACACCTGCTATGGCCTCTGATACCCAACAGCACATTACAGGCTGTAGAGTCACACATAGCATCCAGAGTTCATTGTGTTTGCACCATTGCAAACACATCTTCCAATAGGACCATAACGCATTCCATGCTTACTCATTATCATGTGTATTGGCAGTATTGTATTCTATAGTAGATGTTGAGTTCTTCCGTATGCACCTGTATGGTTAGAAGATACAGACAAACTGATAATGCTTTGCTTATTCCCTCTTTCCTTTTCTCCCTATCTTTCCTTTATAATTTATGTGATGTTTGTTGTTTTATTTTTGTCAATTTCTGTTTGTATCTTGTACAGTGTTAGCCAGAGGCATGTTTGTGGTATGGTAGCAACCCCCACTCCATCATCCAGTCCTGTCTTCTCCTGCTTGGTCTGCATCTGTGCCCAGGGATGCATTGGGTGGCACAGTTCATGTAAGTGGTGGGGTGACCCGAAAGGTCCATTGGTGACCCCCAAAAGGTAAATCACGGAAGGGTGATAGCTGTTGTATCTCCTAGCAATTGTTCTGGTACATTATATTTTGTTATTCATTAGACGCTGGAAGTGGTGATGGTGGAGTTTGTGACCAGGCAGATTGCCACTTGCAGATCATGCTTGTGTTATTAACAGAGTTGCATCAGTGCAGAGTGAGCCATCTGAGGCAGGGCACAGAGGGGAGGGCAGTCACTAGGGAGACTTTCTTCTGCCTGGGTAGTGCCAAAGTAAGCATGAAAAGTAGCTGGGAACCCATCTTATTCCCAGCTGTGGTGTTTCTCTTCTTTGTGGATTACCACATTTCCCTGTTGGTAGTTCAGTCCTCCGAATCGCCAGTTGTTCTCCCTCTGGATTTTATGTTTTCTGGTGTATCTCCACTACCATCCCTATATTCTGTTGCATTCTCACACCTTCCTTTTAAATCCTTCAGTGCCTATCCTTCTTGAAAAAAATAGCACCTGTCTCACAAATAATGCACCCTTCCTACCTTTCTTCAATCCCACACTCTTCTTCACTGTCTTTCTCTGCATGCTTCACTGTTTGCTCTTCTCCTTTTCTATTTGTTTACGCTTTCCTTTCTTCCCCATTTAAATGAATAAATTAATAGGGATCTTGCTGGAGCCATTTTTTATGGCTCACAGCAATTCTTATGACACAAGGCAACACATGTGGACACAAATATTCATGTGTGTGCTACGTGCTTTATATTACTGTTTAAGACTTGCATATCTGTACCCCAGGCACACTTCCGTATGCACCAGCAATGTTACTTATTGGACAGATTTCATAATTAGTTAATAATCGAACTGCTAAATGCATCTTTATTAATTAATAATTACCTCAGATCTGAATTGCTCAACTTGGCATCACCTTAGTAGCCTTTATATAACCTTGTTACACATGTGTTTCAATCCCAGAGGAGAAATGGTGTTATATATTTCTTGTATTCCACTGCATTACATTATATGAGTATCTATGTTGTTCATTAGAAATTTGATTTCAATGCAGTGCCCTTTAATGAGATGTTTTCCTCACTTTTCTATTTTTAGATTTTTTTAATTTTATGACGTTTTCTTATGAGTCTACTAATCATCATCTGCTATATAACCATAGTGGTTCTTTCCTTGGTCAATACCCAGCTCTAGCATACTGAAAATGCCATCTTAAATGTGTATTCTTTTGTGCTAGTTTTAATTTTCCAGATTACACATTGGAAGCTATTTTATAACATAAAAACTCATTAAAGCTGAATCAGTTAAAAATATTTCATGAGATACGCATGTATTTCCAGTATGTTATATATTTTGGTATTTGTTACTCTGCAACTCTAGTTCTACCACTGCTGAATACAATCTTGAACATAAACTAGGAAGAGAACATCATATGCTTCAAATCCAGGAATTTTTAAACAGAAAATTTTCTTATTTTGTCTGTTAATGTACTTCTTACTGTCAACATTACTAATTAAGTGATATTGAATAAATAACACTGAATAAGTAATAATGACCACACAAGTAATCTAAATAAGTAATAATGAGTTGTCTTTTCACATAAGTGTTGTAATGATGATAAAATGGTAAGTAATACGTAAACAACTATTCTAGTGATATACATTATGCAATTAATTAAAGGTCAGAAATACAGTGTTTAGAATATTCTGCTGGGATTATACAGACTATCCCTGGAATTCATTAGCAATCATGTTGGCTTAATGCAAAACCTACACAATGAGCAGCAGTGCTCATTAAATATGCATGCTACTAAACATGATTATAAGTTTAGTAGCACAATTTCATGACCAGTGCCAGTGTTGGCAGTCATGGAAAGGTGTTTGGAAGGATTAGCACACAATGTAAACAAAACAGCTTGCTTGTAAGTAAACCTATTATGTGAGCACTGGTGAACAGCTTATATGATGTAAGGGAAGCTGATTATATGAATTAAGATGCAGAGGATATTAAATGGGAAGAAAGTACACATAATACAAAGGCTGTACTGCAGACCATAAGTAAGAGGGGAAAGTAAGAGAAATAAATGCATTCAGATAACACATTCAAATGCACTTATGTCACAAAAAACATTTTAAACATAAATCTGTCCATATTGATGTAATAATAATCCTGTTCACAAATCATGACTCATGCAAATAATTAAAAATGAACATGGTAACAAAATATGTGAGAGGGACATAATGCAATATTGTAACAAAGGGGAGTAAATGTAATATTAATGTTAATAACATGCTGAGTTGAGATAACAGCAAGGATAGTGGTAGTATTAGGGTCTATTTGCATAGACTGCAGTTATTGAAAACAAGAAAGCAACGAGTATATACAAGAAATGCATGTGTAATAACCAACAGTACCGCTGTATTCTCCACTTCATCATGTATAAACAAGAAGAGATTAGTCCTACAGCTGTTGTGTCATGCACATCAGAAGAGGGCGTTTTGTCATTTTTTGACATTTGGCAACAATAGAAATGGGGTTATATTTCCTCAAAACATGTTTTAGACAAACATGTGTTATATATTCATTTACATTCCAAACAGTAATATAGTAACACTTAAAATGCAAAACTGACAAACAAAAACACAGATCTGATAACAATTCAGTAGTTCAAGGTCTCAGTTCATATGTGGAGTGTATCTACTAAATGATAATACTGGCCATGCTCACGAGAAATTATAGTAAATACTGCCATAACAGCATGTAAAAAACACAATTACACAAGAAAGTGACCTTACATACACCCGGTCACAGTTTATGATGATCTTACATCATGCCATATAGTAAAAAATGTTATATAAACCCTCATGTCCTATAAAGCTGTAGAGCGTGAAGAAAAGAATTACAGTAATAAGTAAATGTTTGGATGAATATATGCGATGCATGGCATTATTATTTGGAAATTAATTACTGCCTGTGAACAATTTAATGAGATTTTCAACATTTGCATTTTGCTAGACTTGAAAACATAATAGGAGAAATATCATAACGCTGCATTTTAACCTGGAATGCTACAGAAATATATATATATATATATATATATATATATATATATATATATATATATATATATATATATATATATATACTGCGTGTGTCATGACAAATGCACTTGAAGAGCATGCAGCATTTCCTACTCTAATCATCAAGGATCCCCTACCTTGGAGGTTGATGTCTTAAAAATGTTTCCCTCTGACTGCGTCATAAATACTTTCATGTATAAGCCACTGCAGTGTGATGCACTAATCTGGCAGAGACATGTTACCAGATTCTAACTCCTACCAATCATAACATTAACTCTAAAGAGCTGTGTATTGACCACTTCTGCCACAGGACAAAGCAACGGAGCTTGCTACAAATAACTGAAATTAGTGTGTGAAGTAAGAAAGGATATTTGATGATAATATGTATAATAATACTGTATCAGAATGATGTGAAGGACATAACTATGTTACAGCTCACACAGCTGTGAGCAGTGCATTATCAATGTCTCTGAACCAAGGAAGCTGTTTCTGTTGTGTTGTACACACACTGTCCCAGAACTGAATCACACTCTGACTGTGTATATATACTACACAAGCCATTAATGAATGCATGTGCCACAGGAGCACTCACATTGTGGCGTTCGCTGAACAACTACAAGGAAATTACAAGGAAATTACATAATGAGTTTAACTATTATTTTTGCTCTAAAGTAAAACTCAAATAATAATTCCAGGCAGTGTTATTTTTGTAATGTCTGTACATTCATATAACATTATCCGGTGTTGGATTTGAACAAGAAACTATGTAAGTTCATCAACTAATAAAATGAGTATGAATCACATGCACCACAGTAGAAGTCATACCACAGCTCTGAGACTCTACCTATGTGAAGTCATTACATCATATGATTGTGTTGCAAACAAATTGTATGAGATAAAAGGGATGGTGGGCACATCTCCTACTGTAATTGTGCACATTATAACAGTTGTGGATGACATTCATGCATAAAGGCAAAAGGACATGCAATGCTTGCAGACCCTCAATGTGGGATTTGAATACCTGGATATATGACGCCATAAACTAAATGGTATTGTGAAGAATGAATGTGCCATGTTGCAAGTGTTGCTAAAATTGTGAGATGTTTGGTTATTTGAAGATTTGACATCATGTTATTGCTGCAAAGGATATGTATGCCTGCAATTTCTTTAAAATACTGTTACTATATATTTATTTCTCACAAAACATTGCCTGCTTCTAGGTATAGCCAAACACACATGAGGCATTATGCAGTCATCACTGTGATGGGGAATGGGAATAATGCATAATGTGTGGCTAATCACGGATTCAGATACATGCCTTACAAAGGCAACAGCACACATAAGATTTTTGTGTCTCATCACACCACTGGAAATGTCTTATTAGTTCTGTCAAGAAAGCCAAATTTCATCCAATGGGATCATCATTATCCATTAAAGAATTTCTGTGTGAAATATTAGCAGACGTCCTTATAATAGAAGGTTTCAGCTGTATATGTACACAGCAGATAGCTGAGTAACAACATTGTTATCCACATGTACGTTCACTGTCATACTGACACACGTGTCTAAGTAGTAATGCCTGGACATGAACTGCCTAGCTCAGATCACAAGGTAAGGAGCAGTGCATGAATCACATGCACTACTTAAGAAGTTGATTTACAGTTGTGATGCTGCACATTTGAATGGATAACATCACCATTATTTTCATTTTTCAAAGCATTATATAACCGTTCTGTTTCTAAAACTGGGTATCGCCTTGGGGTAATAGAAATTTAGAGTTTAGCCCTCTGCCAGTGGAAATATGTCTCCTAAGTAAAACTTTACATACAGGGCATTGTCATGGAGGCAATTGTACATGGCATTGCACACAGTCACACCAGATAAGCAGTACTGGACTCCAAACTCCTACTTATTTAGAGAACACAGTATTACTGCTAACACCACAGCAGAAGTCTGACTTTTATATCAAGAGAATGCACTTCTCAAAGGATTGCCTCATCTGTGTGCTGCAGAGAACATGTTTGTGGTAAAAGTGGGATAGGGGAAATTCTTCCCCTGAATGGAAGTTGATAGAACATGTCTGTTCAGGAATCTATATATACCTGACAATGAAAATGCACATTTGTAAGTTTTTCAACTTCACTGTTTGGAACATCAGCTACTGTGCATGACATGTTTTCAGACAAATGCATGGGTGTGGACAGGCCAGCGTGGCAGCACTGTGCTTATTTCATGTAATTACATGCTTTTCTGCAGCATCTATATGCCGTCATTCACGTACATTGCTTTACTGTGAGTGATATGTACTTGTTTAACAGTGTTGGGTGTTAATGACAATCACACTTGTAAAACTGTAGATTGTCAAGTAACATTTATGAAAGTTCATATGGGTTTGATTGCATGCAAACAGTAGCCATTTATTGTAACACTGTCAGTTGTCTTGGCGCATGGTTGCAAACTGATTGACAATACAAACAGACAGTTCCTAAATATGACAATGCACTTCTGAATAACAGTGATGGATTATTTGTGAAAAGATTACACACTATTGTAACAAAGTTGCAAATGTAACCATTAGGAGTGCAAACATACATTAAAAGACTGAATTAATTGAGTTAACATCACCTTGAAAGCCAGATATCTTGTTTTCAAAACTCCATTAACACATACAGAGGAAGTCGCCTACTCACATGATTGTTTATTTAATTTTTTTAAACTTTCTCCATTAAGTGCATCACTGGTAACCTCATTTGCATGGCTAATGGAAAGGTATTAGCACATGCATAATCATATCTTGAGATGTTAAACTTAGAATGAAAATTAGCAGTAATGTATAGTGCCTTATGCTGAACTTCATACAAATAAGAAGTATACATATGCAACCATGTCTGAATCTGATGCAGTACAGAACATGTATGTGTTATGAACAGAGGTGCCACAAACTGTTGAAGGCTGGGGAGTGGAGGGTGAGAAGGGCACTTAGTGATCTCAAAAGAGCATTTTTTTTTAAATCTTTACTACAACAACATAGGTTCACTTGGAGGGCTTTATAAGCTTATCCAATTTCCCTTTTGGTGCTTGAATTAAGATTTCCTGATTGGTCTTACATATCCCATGGCTGATAATTGCATATTAGCCCTAGTTAGAATAACTGTAATCATGCCATAGATAATTTGAAGGGATGCAGCATTTAGGAACTGCCTCTATCCATTAGTGGCATGAGGGGCAGTCCTGGAGTACATTTTCTGTTACACATCCTTATATCCAAGTTGCATTTGAATATGGACAGGGATGAGCTTTGTTTTACTTGACTGGATAGTCTGTAAGCCCTGCCGCTCCAGCAGCAGCCCCCATCCCAGCTACTCTAGTGTTACCATTACTTTGCTATTTCTCCTCAGTTACCATAAACACTGTTCAAACCTGTCAGCATGCATGCTGTTTTCTTATTTACTTCTACAATTATTGCAGAAATTGAAATAAAATAACACAAACACTGAGCCATTTGCTAAACAAACAATAAGTCTCACAATGAAAACAAACTTAGCATGAGCAGTAAACTTCTCTGCCCTTGCAACTCACATTCATTGAAGCTGCATGAAAACCCACATTCATTTTGCATCTGGCCAGTTGGAGGACTAAGCTTACCTCTGGGGTGTATTTAAACCATAGATTCCTTACATGTTTCTAGGGCCATGCATACACGTATGCATTGATTCATCTTCCTGATTGTATTACATTATAGTCCTTGTATAATACAGCACCACTTGTTAGAATGTGTTTTAAATTTGCAGTTTTGAACAGTCTTCTAGTAAGCAATGAAACAAAATGCATGAACCAATAATGGCAAAACTAGCGATTTCAGAAAATTTCAACCATAAAAGGCCACTCAAACTTCTGTCATTACAATCCACCAATATTAGTAAATATGCAAAATCTCTGCAGAAGTAAGTCATCTAAATAATTCCACATTAAAGGGATCTCTAACTAATGAAAATGTTGCTGCTAGGAAACAACTTTATATTTCATTGTTTCATCTACAAATAATGTGCCTGTTGCCCTTGAAGAATAAAGTGCCTAAGTTACATTAAAAAATAATAAGCTAGTAATATTGCAACAGGGAATGGATGGCAAACTGATAAGTTCATAGCAAGTAACTCCTCCAAAGGAGGACATTCACAGGACTGCAGTATATACTGCCTTTAAGATACAATACAGTCCAGTATCAGCGATCTATCTGTATATTTTAGGAGAAGAAACCACAACCTTCTGCATCAAAAGCAAGTATATTACCTGTTGTGCTACTAGCAATGCATGCAAGCCTTGCATAAACAGCACTAAACTTCTCTTCCCCTGAAGCTATCATCTCCTTGTAAAATCCACTTGGCACTCATCTAAATCTCTCATTTTAGCAGAACAAGAAATCTGGAAAAAGCCAAAATTTATTTTGGGGGGGGTGGGCAAAGGCCCAAAACCAAGAACACATTTTAAACAATGCTTATATAATCTTAGAAAGTTGCTTAAATAAAGTGTTTTGTGTTACCACACGTTTCCTGAAAGATAGGAAGACATGAAACTTTAAAGTCTATCATTATTTAATGAATTTAGTTCTCACTAATTTGCCAGAAAACCACAAATTTTAAGAGGAACAGACCAAAAGCATGAGCCAAATATTCTGTGAAAATCTGGACATTTGAGAGCTATGGATTCAACTCCTTGAATCACAAGTGGTGGCATGGGTAGAGAATTCAGGCACTTGCCGCTTGTACCTAAGGTACAGGGTTTGAGCCTGTGTAACACTAACCACCAGGTATACCTAACTGGGCATTACACACAAACACACATGAACTCAGCATATCTAAGCAGAAAACAACAAAACTCTCCTTACCTGCTGTACCTTGGGCAACAAAAAAGTCAGGCACTTACCTCCCTTAATGGAAGTTTAAATTGTGCGCCTAAGTATCGACTGTTTAAATTCATGATGCATACATGGGTCCTTCTTAAGGAAGATGCTACAACCATAGAGTTTTTTTTTCCTTTAAATTGTTCAAGCTGCTACAGGAGCTAGACAAGACAAGATGGTCCTGTAAAGGGGGGGCTTCCGCCCCTCATTTTATGGTTCCAGCATCCTTGGTTATGGTCATGTTTCAGGTGCCATTTGCACATTTGTCATGACAGTTGCAGTTAGTCAATACTTACATGTGTATGATACAAGTGTATTGTGAAATGGGTGATGGACAGAGAATGTTATTTGTGATGAAAAAATTTTTTAATCAAGGATGTTTATTTGATGACCCAGAGGAGGTGGGAAGAGGGAGATATTTGGAGACATGGATACACCTACAGTTTTTGTGTCTTTCGGCTTTTTCCCGGTTAGGGGTCACCACAGCGGAACTCCGGTCCGCTAATGATTGGTAGTTGATTTTTATGTGCCGAGTTACCAGCTCTGACGCACAACCTTCAACGAAGGTACGCTCATTCACACATGTCTCCATGCAGAAGAAGCTCTAGCTTAGAATCGAACCGGGCAGCGTCTTACACCTACAGTCATACTAAATAATATGCTTACAGTTCATTTCTTCACATATTTGTGCTATGTTACTCTTCGTTTTGTCATCATAATTATTTGTGCAAGGTTTCTATAAGGCAATGTTTACAATACAGAGTGAGCACATTAACACAGCAACAGGATAATGGTGTGTAAATAAAATGTGCAGCCAACAACACATAAAGGAGTCATACAAAGCATTCAAGAAAACTTTGGCATACATCAAGATTCAAACATTGATAGTGCTCCAAAATAAATGTACAGACCTGAGTATTACCTAACCAGACCACATAGCAACTGCATGCATTGGTCTTCACTGAACTCAAGACAATTGTAAAATCCCATAATGTGTACATTTCTTCCAGTAGTACAATATATATGAAACATTAAAAAGTGATGATACACAAGTGAGAAAAGACAGAGACATGGAGACAGGGAAAGAAACAGAGAAAGAATGCCATATTTTTCATGGCCATTTTTTGACATCTTTGTGGTTTGTTACTGTTCTGTTTTTCATGATAAGTAATCTCTCATGCTATGTACAATCAAGTGTTTCCAACAGGGAGCAAGCAGGGGTCATACATAGAAACATGATTAAGACATAAGTAGGATAATGGTGGTCTGCTAAGACATGTAGACAACAGTTGCACTCATAATAGTAATATAATTAAAAAAATATATACTATACTCATAATAGTAATATAATTAAAAATGTATGTATGGCTTTCACATATTTCTGTACTTGAATCCTTGACATTATAAAAAAAGTATTTTACAAACATATGAATTATGCCAACACACCATACAGGAAATGTTAATTCACAACCTTAATTTTACTGTTTAGAGGGAAGAGTCACAAACCAGTGATGCAATGCATGAGAGAATGTAGACATCATCCTTCATCACAGTAATTACAGTTACATTACATAGGGTCTACATTACATCCAACAGCATAATAAACGATCCAATGCCAAACGGAGATGCATTATGATAAGGTGTTATGTTTCATGATTTACAAAATCAAGCTCTTGACACTATGTTAAACATCAGTCTACAGACAGGGGAATTACCTCAACACACCGCATAGGAACTTCTTTACATTTAGCAAGCAAAGAATGCTTACAGTAACTGTTTCAAAGACTTTACTCTGTATTCCTGTAGCACAGCAGATTTAAGCTAATTTGTGCAAAGTGAATGTTGCAAATGCAGCTGAAATCTTCAGCTTTTGCCATACGATGTGAATTGTCCTTGACCATCAGTCAGCATTAGTGGGAAGTGGTTCCAAAGTTAGACACTGAAAGGCTTTATGGCATTTGTTATAAGCATGGTTGGTGGGAGAAAAAGTGGTACGCTTGCGACATATTGGGCTATTGGGACTTACACATTAGTAAGATTGAGTAGTACCACTTGGGAATCAAGCCCATGAGAAAAAAAAGGATAAAATATTAAACTTTGCTGCTTATTAACTGTCAGTGCAATAGGATAACTTCCTTTTTAACATGGTAATTAGAGGTAAGCTAATTATAACTGCATTTCTATGTAAAGACAGTGCTTGTGTTTGTAAATACATTTCAAATGCATGCAGTTACATAAACTGAGTAATACATAGTACATTAAGTTACAGTACATACATACTTAACAAGGCATACTGTAATCAACACATACTTATGATATCCGAAAACTCATAATAATTAAAACAAAATATTGTGCACGTTTTTATTTTATTTAACATTTGTTAACCAGGAAAGTCCAAATTGGAATCAAGCCAATTTTCAGTGGAGGCCCGAGGAAAAATGCTCTTGAAGCATGTCTTTGTAATGTGGGAGGAAACCAGAGCACTCAGTGGAAACCCACACTAACACAGAAAAAACATGCAGACTCCACCCCAGCTGAGAATGAAACCGGAGAACCTCTTGTTGTGAGGTGACAGCTCCACAACTGTGCCATCTGTCAATCTCTTCTATGCACGTGCATTCCAAATTAATTTCATGATTCTCATGTTTAACATAATTTATATACATTATATTGGGCTTCTTTAGCAAGCAGTAATGATACATTTGTTGTAATAAAGAAAGTCATGATACACATTTGCAGTTATTGTTACATTTCTAATCAAAATCTTGTGACAACTGCAATTCTGAACCCCCTTTGTAAAAGTATCTGTAAACTGAACTGGAAGCCTGC
>NC_056734.1:56436844-56446844 GCF_019279795.1 Protopterus annectens
AAAATATGTAATTTTGATCAACTTCTTTAGCTCAAATGACTCTGGCCCTGGTGCAATCATTGTATTGTACTTCTTTATTTCATCATTTCTAGATATATCATTTGATTTAATTTAACTTTCTCTTTTTTCCTATTTTTTATAATGCCTTTTGCAGTTGCACTTCACTCAGCAGTACATACATACATACAATTCTCCCAAAGGACTAAAGTGAAAAGTTTAATTTCAGCCACCTTCTGTAATACAAACAAACCTGACGAAGGTGGGCCATCAGCACTCTGGATATTATTCAGTGAAGAAAACACATCCGTCAGGCAACTTTCTCTATGGCCAAGGTGTAAGTGCAATAAGCTTTGAGAAAAAGAACAGCTGATGCAGACTTAGAATACAATTTACTAATACTTTTACAGAGATTGTGTGAATACATATTGATACAAATGGTGTTATACTATTGTGTTGATGTTTGAAGCTCAACTATTCCCTGTATTGCTAACAACATGTGAGCTGTTGTCTGTCCCCTTTCCTATTATTCAGCATTGCCTAAAATCCTGTTATCATGTGGCAGAAATTAAAATTGCGATGTTTCAGAGATGTGAGAAGGATGAATGTGTTGCTATAATGCACTTATTATTCTGGTCATTGCTAGATATAACCTTGATTGATGTAATTTTCCTTTCATTTTTTTTTTCTAATTTTCTCCCAATGACAAAAATGCACCTGTCAGGTAACTTTCTGTGTGGCATAATATTTAAATGCAGTGAGCTGAGAGAAAGAGGACAGCTAATGCCAAGTTCAAATCCAGTTTAGTGATAATTTTACAGTGGGAATGTGATTACATATTGACACATATTTATTTATTTTTATTTGCAGTTTTTAGTCTGGAAAGTCCATTGGGCCAAAATGGGTCCTTTTTCAGTGGAGGCCCAGGAAGAAAAGCTCCACATACAATATTACAATAGTTAAAAACTAATCAAAACTAACAAAAATATTACATGATTTAAAAGTAACAGAAACAGATTGACAAAGTAATAATAATAACAAAACATTTTGTGGCATATGCCATAACAAAGCATTCTGTGAATACATGGGATAACAAAGCATTCTGTAGGTCAAGGCATGCAAATGCCTATACTATATAAAACATAAAGGGAGTTAGTATTGTAAGATAAATCAAAAGAAGGTGTTAAGAAAAAATATAGCAAGTGTTAGGTTGAATTTGTGAAGAAAGTTTGAAAGGAAGTAGGAGTCAAGTAAGTAAAAATTAGGAAGGGTAAGACCAGGAGCATTCCCAGTTAGAAGAGAGATAAAAATGAAGCAAAGTCTTAAAACTAGAGTGGTTCTGGGTAGTTCTGATGTGGGGTGGAAGTGAGTTCCATTTGCTTGCCAGGGAGAATGGCAATAGAAGTTGCCCTGGACTATGTGTGGGTTTGTGCACTTCAAGGACATTCTGATTTTTGGACCTTTGTGATCTGTCAGGAATATGCATAGTGAGGATAGAGGAGAGGGAGGTGCAGTTAGAGAGCTTGAAGATGAGTTTATGGACAGCAGAAAGTTGAATGTAAAAGAGATAGTTGGGGAGTTCCAGCCAATTGAAGGACTGTAGGGCATTACAGTGGTGTGAAGAGGACTTGGAGCTGGTAGCAAACTTAAAGATTTTATTGTAGCAGGATTCAAGTTTTGCCTTTAGGGTGGATTGTAGGATAGTAAGGAGAGGGGCTCCATACATGAGAGGGAGACATTGGTCAGTGACAGTGAGGGTATGCTTAGTTGAAGGGATGAGGTAGGGATTGTGTCAATGCAGCATTCTGAGCTTCTGGTGGGCTTTCTTGATGTTAGTTTGTAGGTGAATGTCAAACTTTAATTGTTCATCAATAAGGACACCAAGTAGCTTAGTACAGGAGACTATTTCAATGGGATTCTTATTTTGGCTAACTATAGAGAAGGAATTGTTGTCAATTTTTGCATTTTTTGATGGGGTAAATGTCATGATTTTAGTTTTGGATGCATTGAGAGCTAGGGGATTGTTCAGCAACCAAGTTCAGTGCTGGTGAAGGCATCCTGAGTTATTTGCATGAGTCTGGGGAGAGATTCTGCACAGCAGATGATGGTAGACTCATCTGCATAACAAGTTTGACATTTGGGTTGCAGTGATGGAAGTTGTTGATAAAAAATGTGAAATAGTAAGGGACCTAGGATATAGCCTTGGGGTATGCATGTCAGATTGTGAAGGTAGGAAGAGGTACAATTTTTCCACTTGACGGCCTGTTGTCTGTTTGAGAGGTAACTGGAAAACCAATTCATGGAAGAGGAGGACACGTTGAGAGGAGAGAGTTGGAACAAAGGTAAGTGATGAGAAATGGTGTTGAATGCTTTAGATAAGTCTAGGAGAAGGATACATACAATATTGCCTGAGTCTCGAGCATGGTTGATGATATCAAAGAAGGGCAGATGGGAAGTGGCGGTGCTATGTCCAGGTATAAATCCATGTTGAGTAGGGGTCAATAGATGACTGTCTATAATGTAAGGTAGGAGTTGCAGATGAATGCATTTTTCAAGAATATAAGAAATAGGGGAGAGAAGGGCTATTGGGCGGAAATTGGAGATGTCAGTATTGTTGCCCCCTTTGTGTAGGAGAATGATAAAGGCTTTTTTCCAGAGGATAGGTACATAAGATTCTTGAATGGAACAATTAATTAGGATGCAGATGGGAAGACCTATGCCATCAGCAGGTACCTTGAGAAAGTTGGATGGTAGATTATCTGGGGCATTAGAGCATGGTTTTAATTTTTGTAGGAATTTTTTATGATATTGACAGGAATGGGTTTGAGGGTGAAGGCAGTGAGGTGAGTAGAATCGGTGGTAGAGGCGGGGTAGTTGTGGGTGGGAGACATGGGAGGAGCTAATACATTGTTGGGGAAAGATATGGTGAGCTTGGCTATTGAGTCTATGAAGAAGGAGTTAAATCGGGTGGCAATGATATGATCTGGATAGCTAGTATATGAGCAAGGGTTGTCATTTCTGCCAGGACTTAGGAGGGCAGAGATACTGCTCCAAATTTTTTTTGGGATTGGATTTGTGATTGTTTTGAAGATTGCAGTAGTAGGATTAACGGTCAGGAATTATTTGCTTTTTAACTTTATTACGGAGTTGTTTGTATTCGGTTAGGGAGTTAGATGTTTTTTTATTTTTGGTAGTGTTTCCATGATTATCTCAGAGATGCATGAGGGTTATAGTTTCTTTGGAGACCAAGGGGGCAGATTTGTTTTTAACTCTTTTAGTTCTGGGAGGAGCAAAGCTGTTTACTAGGTTAATGAAAGAAGTATTAAAGTAAGTAACAGCATTGTCAAGAGGTAGAGTTTTCAGCGGGTTTCAGTTCATATGTTTTAGGCAGTCAGAGAACATTTGATGGTTAATGTTTGTGAGGATATGGATTAAGATATAATTATGTTGTAGGAAGAGAGAGGAAGGTGAACAACATGCGAAGGCAGGAAAATGATCACTAAGGGAGTTGGGTAAGGTCCCATTGTATTAAATGTTGGGGTGGGCTACTAATATCCAGTCAAGAATGTTGCCTGAAGAGTTGTCTTTATTAGGTCTAGTAGGAGAATTAATTAGTTGGGTGAAATTGAATAGATTTATGTTCTGAGTAGTAGTGGTTGAGCGAATACAAGTCCAGTTAATGTTGATGTCACCTTGGAGTATTGTTTCATTACTTATGTTAGATGAGAACCAAGAGAGAATATCTTCAAGATTGGGGATGTTGTTTCCAGGTGGAATATATAGGGCAGCTATGCATATTTTTTTGTGGTTGTTAATTTTTAGGAGGCCAGGTTTAGTTTGGCTGTTGAGAATTGGGGTTTAAGGATGGCAAAGGGGTCACTGTTAGAGAGGAGGAGAAAAGTAGGGCTACTCCACCACCTTTCTTTTGAGTTCTGTCATATCATATGACTCTACAGTTAGGGGAAATGATTTCGGAGTCTTTCAAGTGTGGTTTGAGCCAAGTTTCAGAAATAGATAAAATGTCAGCATGGTTATGGAAGAGCCGGCATGAAAGTTAGGTAGTTTATTGCATAGGCTTTGGGCATTAATCATAGTGAAAATGGAGACATTTACAGGGAGAGAGTGAAGATGGCGAGTTTGAGTTAGTACACTGGTTGGCCAGGGATCCAGGGTTAGGCTGTATGTCACAGGAAAGCAGGAGAAAGATTAGCTCAAGAAGGTGGGATAAAAGATCTTTAGATGACTTTGTGTTGGAGTTGAACAAGAGGAAGTATGTGGGATTTGGAATGTGAGGGATAGGGACAGTATTATAAATATCAGTAAGAAGCTTTCTGTTAAAGAGGAGAGTATCATTGTAGTGATAGAGATGAGGAGAAATATACGATGATAAGAAGGATTCTTTTTTGGGATAAGCAGAGGTTGTGTGAAGGGGGGGTGGAGAAGTCCAGGAGGCTGGTAAGGTGGAGTAGAGGGTAGAGGAAGAATGAAAGAAGTATTATGAGTAATGGCTGTGCAGATATGGTGTACGTAATTGTAAGATTGTACTACGAAATAGGGGTTTATGGTTTAGTGAATAAATGGATTTTTTCAGCAGGGAAATTAGATTGTGAAGGTAGATAGTGTGTCTGCTGTAGTTGGGAGGGTGCAAGGTTAGAAGTGGAAAGGAAGGGAATAACTGTTGTGTTGTTGGGTGGAGACAAATCTGACAGGGTATATTGAACGTGGGAGTGATTATGTGGGTGTATACATAGAGATAGTGGGGCTGGGTGGGAACTGGGTGCAGGGTAGGGGAGTGGAGTGAGCCTGTGAGGGTGAACTGAGTGGGTAAAAATGACGACACCACAGACCCCACAAACAAAAATCAATCTACAAAATGCAACCCTGTATGGAAATATCACAAGTTAGTGGACAAAACACTATTAAAATGAGTTCTTTTAAAAAACAAAAATACAGGACAGTAATGTCTAAAGAAAAAAAATCAGGTTTAACAAATACAATTCAGTATAACAGACTGGAGGGGACCTAAACCATAGCATCTCACACCAGCACACATGCAATGCAATGTACAAATGATTATTTCTTGTCCTCTGCAACTATAATGACTAGGGTTCTTATTAAATGCACAAGCAGGTTTGAAACTCAACTATTCTCAGTGTTGTTAACATTTGAGCTGTTTTCTGCCCCCTTTTCTATTAGTTGGTATTACATACAGTTCCAAAATTTAAAGTTCTGATATAGCAGGGAGATGTGAGAAGGATGAAAGTGTAACTGTAATGCCCTTCTTGTGGTGGTCATTGCTTGACACCCTTTGGCTGACACAATTTAACTTTCAGTTTTTCCATTTTTTTTTATGCTTTTTGCATTTGTGTTCCACACAGCAGTGCACAAACATGGTCCGCTTCATAAGGAAAAAAATGAAATATTTAATTCCAGCCACCTCCTGTGCAGCAAACAAGCCTAGTGGCAGTATGCAACTGTTAGCAATCTGGATTCTGCTAAGTGAAGAAAATGCACCTGTTTCTGTCTCTACTAATCAGTAATCAACATGAAACATGTTAACTACATACCAGCTATCAAAATAAGTAAGTGTATTATAGAAGCCACTGTCCTTGGCAGATGCTACACTATTATTTGAAAACACTCAATATACTACAAACTGACTGTAATCAAAACTCATGTTCTCACAAACCTAGAAGGAAGATATGGCTACAATGCTCATAGGTTTGCTATTTTCACTGTTATTATTCCTAAACATATATATTTAAAAACTGCATTAAAGAGGCAAAGAATAAATAAAAAATAAATACATTAATTAAAATCTCCTAACTCTGCACTGAATTAAGGAAGTAATCAGAAGAAAAAATAAATTGTTAGTGTTGCAAGCATTGTTAAAATATAACCTACTTATTAACAGTTTATACGTACTAGCAAATGCTAAGTGATAAATCTAGCAGAATAGTAGTTGTAGTTAGAGCTCTACCTGAAGGACCAGAAAATATTAAAATAGATTAATGCTGGATAATTTACAAATAACTGCATGATGGCAGTGTTCTCCAGGGTTATAAACACAGATTAAAATTTAAGGTACCCTAATCCTTTTTCCGTGTTTTGTACAGTACCTTTTCAGCATAAAACATAATTATATAAAATCGTCAAGGTTTATACCAATGGCAGGCTAGTGTTTTTCAAATTCCTTGCTACATGGAAACTACTGGCTGTAATATAATGGGTACAAGGAAGCATCTGTAATCTCCAGCTATTATATTAAATTATTCTGATTTTGATGTTTCTTCTCTGATAGCTCTGATTAGTAGCTGCCACGGGGGGGAAGTAGGGTGAACCGGAATGAGTTCTGTTTTAGTGAATGTGGTGAATGGGACTGCTTTATCTACACTTGCAATGTTAGAAGGACCAAGGAACAAAACGTATGCATTCTTTTTTCCATAGTCCATGTATGAGTGTGCATCACAGAAAAATAAATAAAAAATGTTTCATTCTCATAGTACATTGAATCCTGGGCTGTTAGATCAGGAAAGGTACCCTAACACATAGCATACTGCATTCTCTTCTGCTTCCAAGTTTCCGTGTTTTCCTTTAAATTAAAAAGATACAAAGAACAAGAGACAGTGCATACAATATGATACCAGATGGTTACATGTTGTTTTCAGTTAGCAGATTTTTATATGCAAAAATTAATATGGCAGGTCAAGGAAAGAAGCGATTGATAAGGGAGAAATAGAAAGAATGGCAGTAGGATTTGTATATCCTCTTTACCCACCATATTGACATTACAGTGCTAGCAGGATACCCCTGCAGCAAATATTCATTTAAAAAGTGTTTCCTTAATTATGACTCTCAAATCATTTGAATGTTGTAAATGGCAGTATTTATTGTTATAGTAAACCAGCCAAATATAACTTTAACCTTCTAAACTGACAAGATGTGACTAAAAGGAATATTACTTTTATGATACAGACATTTATTGTTTTATTTTGAAATGTTTCCTACTGTAATGTGTTTATCATTGACTTCCTTTTCATGCATTTCATAAGGGAGCAGAACTGTATTGTTTAAAATCAATGACGAAAATTACTAGGTATATAAAACACGTTGCATTCTTTTCTGCTTAATGACATAGCAAATTAGATTTTAAATGTTTCACTCCCAGTAGTCAAATTAAAGCAATGGTTTTACAGAAAATAAGCAACGAGGTCCTTTTATTTTGCAAATCTTCAGACAGTTTTTCAAATAATATAAAGACAATTAATCTCAGGGATTCTGCATAGCATACTAACTAATTCCCTACTATGCCAAGCAGTTTTAGCACTGGTTCTTATTATAGAAATAAATTAGAGCACCACCACCTCCCTGTTGTAAGTAGCAATCCAATAAGTATTGTTTAGTTCACTGAGTTTACTAACCCACTCTACTGTATGATTTATTCTCTATGATTCATTGAACAGCTCTATTATCCATTGTTTTTCTTAATAATTATGAGGAAATAAAGTGATCATGAAAAATTTTACTGCATTAGTTTGTATGTATAACTAAAAAATATTCAGCTCTTCTGAGTCTGAAGATTTTAAAGCATGAAAGATCATTATGCTGATAGTAGAGAAAAAAGTGTTCTTTACTACAGTCCATGTGACTTTGAAAGTGATTAAGGTGTTATCTATCAAAACAATTAACATAACCATATTACTAAATAGCCACACTACATTAATGAGACTTACATAATAAAACAGCATATCTACCATTTCAGGACTTTATAAGAAAAAAGACACGCAGCCTCAAAAGTGGTCTCACCTAAATCATTATCCTTCCATCTTCACAACAGAGGCTTTTTGTGGTAGCCTCATTCTGAGACTATATGCACCCACAGAAAACCAGACTCTCATAATTCCTACCTACCTTCATGTTGCCATTATATGTACCATCAAAACCTACTGAGCTAAACCACATGAGCTGTTTAATATGCATTCAGCTACCTCATTTTCCTTCAACTATAATGCAGTTGGCACTCATATTGACATCTGTATGTGAGAGATTACTGTATCTCCTGCAATTTCTCTGTTATCATTTTTCTGTTTCTGGCTAGCCTGCATTGCTGCCTTACACATTTGCTGTCAGTAAGTGCATACTGTAAAATGGGCAACACTTTTGGCAAACTATTACAGTTGTACTTCAAACAAATACCCTCAATATACTCAATACATGCTATGAATGTCACAATTCATTACATTAAATGAAATAAAATAAAATGTAGTTCACAACCTTCATGTATATAATGTTTACTTTTTTATTCATCTGCTTATTTGCTTGCTTAAATCTATTTTTCTGCTGCTTTCCTCTCTCTAAAGTTAGGGGAAATGCATCCTTAGCACAGATTCTTCATAAACTAAAAATGCCAGTCTTAATTTCTCACCTGTGAAAAATGCAAATTGGCTACCACACCAGCCAGAATAATTATATGTGATGTTACCTTAGCATTCACATGCTTAGCAAGGAATATTGCACCTCTCAAGCAAATGAATTAACAATTTCTTCAAACTATGACCAAGATCATGAAAAGAGGCATCTCTGTCACGGGTCTATATTATAACATCGAAAACTACAAAGATCAAATGTTATAATATAGAACCCTAAACATAGAAATCCGCAAACATCAAACAGTCAGAATAGCGATTTTTTTCCCAGGGAAAAAAATCGCTATTCCGAGAAACATACACAACACAAACACACACAAAACCAGCAATCCACACACATAGACTTAAAATCCTACACCTAAACCTAAACTAAACTTTACATACACTACTAGCTATCCACTTACCTTAACCCAACCCTAACCCTAAAGTCCATCACTATCGCACACTCACCTCACCCACGCCCTAACCTAACTCACCTAATCCGCCCCCTAACCCTAACCTACACACAACTGCGCACTTACCTGACCTGCTACCTACCCTAACTCACCTAACCCGCCCCTAACCCTAAACTCCACACAATCACACACTTACCTGACCCACTTTCTACCCTAACTCACCTAACCCGCCCCCTAACCCTAACCTCCACACAATCGCACACTTACCTGAACCTGACCCGTAGCGCTCCAACATATCGAACGCTGAAAACAGCGAAGCCACAGCAACGGCCCACCAAATTCTTTCCCTGGGAAAGAATTCAGTGTCCTGCACCTTCGCTGTTTTCAGTGTTCGACAAAACTGGTTTGATATTATAACATTCGAACTTTATAAAATTCGATGTTATAATATAGACCCCTCTGTCACTGCAATGTCCTTATATTGGCTTTGTTGTAAGAGAAAAAGTTTTATCATTATAGAAGGAGTCTGATTCCAGTGACCAGAAATTAAACAACTCAAGGGTTCTTAAAACTAAGGTGCTAGTGGCTTACAGATAAATATCTATATATATATATATATATATATATATATATATATATATATATATATTTCAAAGGATTCAAGTTTTAAAACATTGAACCTCTGATCATCGAAGACCAGAGGATCAGAGTTTTGAAATATTGAACCTACCAAAAAAAAAAAAAAAAACTAAACTACTTAAATACTTAAATATACCAACTCTGAGATCGCACTGCAATGAAGAGAGCATTAAAGCTCCCGTTCCACACTGTACAGTGATCTCCATTCACAAGGTTCGATATTTCAAAACTTTGATCATCTGGTCTTCACAGATCTGTGATTCGATGTTCTGAAATTTCGATCCTTTGAAGGGGACCCATATATCTATCTATATATATATATATATATATATATATATATATATATATATATATATGTATACAGTGGATATAAAAAGGGGTCTATATTATAAGCACGAAAGACCTATTCAGCAAATACAAAAACAGAGACACATATTGTGCAAACCTCGAAAACACCGAATGCCCTAAACCGCGAAATTCAAAATCTCGAATCGTCATAGTTGGCCATCCCCACTGCCCACTACATAGTACCTACCCAAACAA
>NC_056734.1:56449344-56526844 GCF_019279795.1 Protopterus annectens
TCAGCGTCAGAGTTGTGCTCTCTTCTCATTCTGCATTCTTATAGATACTTTATGCATTTATTTCAGTAATTCTACTGTTGTTACACTTTGGATGGTATTCATAATCACTTACGCAAATGTGATGGGGTGTTCTTGATGCTTACAGATGAGCATATCAAAGGGGCGATTCATAGAGGCCATCTTTTACACTAATAAACAAGGCCTGAAAAATAATGAGATACAAATGAGATATGTTGTACAGAATAGTAAGCTAATGAGGTGGTTTTGCAATTTATAGTCTGACATCCATGCAGTATGCACCTCCTGTGTTAAATATGGTGTTTCACCTTTGATACTGGAGTTGCAAATCATAAACATGTTTGTCCAGGTATGCACAACCAGTACCCTGACAGACAGGCAGCAACCTCTTCACTAGTTTGTGTAAGCATGCATAAGCATCAGAATGAAACATCCACTCCAGTGACTCCTTCAATAACATGCCCCAGTATGTACAGCATCAAAATATAACATTCACCCAAGTAGCCCCTTCAGTAACATGTCCCATGATGCACAAGCACGAAAATAAAACATTCGCCCAAGTAACCCATTCAGTAACATTCCCCAGTATGCACAAGCACTAAAATGAAAATTTCCCCAAGCAAATTTCAGTAAAATGTGCAGGTATGCACTTTGTATGTAAATGAGTTCATTATATTCAAGTCTCTAAAACAAACTCATATGCATATGTGTAAACCCAATTAAAAGCAAAGACACTGTTCCCTATCATTTATACATTAATCATTAAGTCATCTGCATTTTCGGGTCTATATTACGTGATCAAAGCTCAATCACTAAATGTCGAAAATGCAAAAGCGCAAATGGCAGTTTCCACATAGGGAAACAATTTGTTTGGCCGTTACATGGATTTTTCCCTTTCTACAATGTGGAGCAATCTCTTAGTTGGTATACTTAGTTGGGGGTGGGGTATAGGGACGAAACTGGTCACCAGTCTGTGTTGTTGGAGCTGAATGGCTGCTATGTAAGCTGCCTGAATGTTTGTTCTACTAGAATAAAAGCTTTCTGCACACTTATTTCAAGTGTTTTGGGTCCCTTCTTCTGGATTTAACTACAAGGTTTGATTTATTTGTGAGTGCTGGATTCTGTGAATGTTTTTGGACTATATATATATATATATATATATATATATATATATATATATATATATATATATATATATATATATATATATATATATATATATATATATATATATATATATATATATATACATATATATACATATATATATATATATATATATATATATATATATATATACAGATATATATATATATATATATATATATATGGATTCCATACATTTGGTCGAATTACACTTAGTCGAAAATGATACCAGGCATTGCACTTCACTGAAAGCTCACTTGACTGAAAGCTCACTTGGTCGAAGTTCATTTGGTCGAAAATGAAATATAGCCCCTGCCTCACTGCAGTGCAACCCTGGAGTGAGAATATTAAATAAGGGGGGTGTAGGGGGCATAGCACCCCACATAATTTTAATGTATTCACTATTATAAGAAGATATATCCATTAGACATGCATTGATATATATATCTTTAGTAAAAACTATTGGCATAATGTGGGGGGCTATGCCCCCCACACCCCCAATGTGGCGACGGTGCCCCCCACACCCCCCTTATTTAATATTCTCACTCCAGGGTTGCACTGCAGTGGGGCAGGGGCTATATTCCATTTTCGACCAAATTAACTTCGACCAAGTGAGTTTTCAGTCAAGTGAGCTTTCAGTGAAGTGAAATACCTGGAATCATTTTCGACTAAGTGTAATTCGACCAAATATATGGAATCCATATATATATATATATATATATATATATATATATATATATATATATGTGTGTATATATCTGTGTGTGTGTGTGTGTGTGTGTGTATGTTTGTGTGGGGTGTGTGGAGGGTTTGCTCTCTATATTAGGAGGTGAAGGGGACTTGTGCCCCTGCAAAAAAAAAAAAAAATTAAAGCAGAGTCACAATTTCTGAGATTTGCTCTTCTCCTGGATTTTCAGTCCTTTTTTTTCAGCATGTCAGCACTTGACATTTTGAGTGCTAACATTTCAATAGGGAGCTTAGCTAAATGGCTTAGAGACAAGCCTCATGCTGTAAAATTAGGGGATACATCCTCTGAGAGCATGAGGGTGACTAGTGGTGAGACCTTTGCTGTTTGGTATCTACTTCTTGGATCTCTACTTATCAAATAAGGATCTGTCTTTAACAAAGTTCATGGATGATTGTAAGCTAGGAGTTGCCTTTAACTTAGTTATGTCAAGAATCTAAATGGCAAAGCTCAGATCTGCTCTGAGCTACAACAGCATGGCATTAAATATACTGATCCCAAGCATATTGCCAATATCCTGGCAGATCGATTTAGTGCCAACGTCACCCCCCTCTCAACCCCTAAAGGGCCCATCTCAATACCAAAAGATTGACAAATTCCGGTAATCATGGCCACACAGGTAGAAACCACACTATTCAAAGCTAAAAATATAGCATCCATGGGACCAGATGACATCCCGGGCTATGTACTACATGAACTACAAAATGAACTGGCACCTCACCTAAATGTCATGTTTAATCATAGCCTCACCTCTGGCTTCGTGCCCACTGATTGGTACAAAGCTACAGTTACCCCACTCCACAAGGGGATCCACCTTGGATCCCGGGAACTACCATCCCATCAGTCTAACGAGCCTGATCTGCAAGGGCGTGGGACACATTATCATGGAACTTATAAACAAAGACATTGGCAGCCTTCAAACACTGGACCCCACCCAGTTTGGGTTCATGAAGGGCCAATCTTGTCTCCTGAACCTAACTGACTTCTTCAAATCAGTTTCCAAAGCTGTGGATGAGGGTAAGGCAGTCCACACATCATATCTGGACCTCGCCTAGGCCTTCAACACCATACCCCACTCTGGAATCATAGATAAACTTACTAAGCTGGGCATAAATGCCTACATCACTCAATGGGTTGATAATTGGCTTACTGACAGAACCCAGACTGTAAAGGTAGCCAACTCCAAATCCAGCTCCAGACAAGTGATAAGTGGAGTACCTCAGGGTTCAGTCCTGGGACCACTCTTGTTTGGCATCTACTTCTCTGAAGTTCAGGCCAACACTAAGGGACTCTGGCTAACAAAGTTCGTAGATGACTGCAAACTGGGAGCAATTACTGAATCCCCAGATGATGTGGATATTCTACAAAAGGGCCTTACAGAAACAAATGCTTGGTGCCAGAGTCATGGGATCAAGCTTAATGCCAAGAAATGTATAGTTATCCCCTTTGGGAAAAAACATGTACCCATGAATTACCACATAGGTGGCAGCACACTAAATACCAAAAGTGATGAGAGACTTAGGACACAGGTGGAGAGTGGTCTCACCTTCAATAACCACATTGCCACAACAATCAGGAAGTCCTTCTATGTGACACACCTCATCACTAAGGGCTTTTCATCCAGAAAAAAATAGGTCATTGTCCCACTGTACTCATCCCTCATTAGACCCATTATAGAGTACAACTTCTCATTTGGTATGTAGCTCATAAGACATCTGCAACAGCTGGAAAGGCCGCAGAAATACCTCACGAAAAGAATCACAGGCCTAAAGCAGATGCCCTATGTTGAGAATCTAAAAAACTCCAGCTATACTCTGTGGCATATCATCTACTCAGAGGTGATCTCTGCTTAAAATACAAGGCCATGTCAAAGCCTGAGCTGTTGGACATGCTCGAAAGAAATCCTAATCCCTCAGAGCCACAAACTCCATGGATCTAAACCTTGTCATCACAATAAACAAAACAAGCTGGAGGGATAGTTTCCTGACCAAGAGACTTCCCATACTTTGGAATAGGCTGCCCATACATGTCAAGCAGAACGCCTCCTTGGCCCTCTTCAAAAGGAACCTCGACGATTGGATGGGAGATAGGAAATTCATGTCAGTCGCTCTGCTAGACAGGGGTCCAGGGAAGTAAATATTGCGGGAAGAAATATCCAGGGAATTGTTATGGCTGGGCTTGTATAGGCCCTAAGGCCGATAGCCTAGTACCAACCTATAAACCTATGAACCTAAGTCCTCATTTGGCATACATGTACTCCAGCAATAGCTAACATTAGGGCCAGAGATCTAAGTGTATACCAACAAATAAATAAGACTAAGAGGAGAGCTAAATTTGTTTACTCCTTCTCTGAAATAAACACCGTCTCCAAGATAAGCAGTGTGGCATACTGTCTGCCTTCAAAAATGAGCTACAGAACTGGATGGTGCTTGTAAATTTAGCCCCCATACGACTGGCATTGTCCTCCTTGAAATGAGAGGCAGGGCCTATGGGTGGCTCTGGACAATGCAGAAATTGCAACGAGTCTTATTTGCCTTATAACTCATTTGATTCTAACCTTAGGAGATGGCTGGACCAGCCCACAATGTTGGTTAACATATAAACAATAATCTGATCAGTCATATATGGGGTTTGTACATATGATCAAAAGCAAAAATAAGGTATTTAGAGCTGATAAAGCTCTCAGCCATGACAGAATAAGCGGGTTTCCAGAAAGGTTTTTTTTTTTTTTTTTACTTATTACATGGACTGCTGAATGATGAAACATGACCTAATTGGTTATTATCAGTAGCCACTGAACTTATTCCTGAGGCAGGAAGACAGCTGTAGAATGCATGCACACATTGTCCCATATTGTATCACCTTGCTCAGTAACCAAGAAACTAAAAAATACTGAAGGTGTAAGTTATTATTTAGAATGAGTCTACAAGATCTGATCTGGAATGTAAGTGGGTAACAAACATGATTTGTGCAAGAGTGCAGCCTTACGATCATGACTGAGTGGTGAAATATACATTTACAGAAGATGCTGTTGTTATGTAATGCTGGGCCTTTGTGTAACTAGTCTCCAAAAGAGTATTCAAGCACAAGAGTTGGCTTTTGTCCAAGTGACACTGAAGTCATGAGCTTCACAATAAGATTTAAAAGCTAGATTACAAACACAGATTCTTTATTTAATTAAAATCAAAGTGCCCCTTGCCAAAATGGACCATCAGGAAATCAACCTAGCTACTTTAATATTAAAAAAAAAAACTTGTATCCAAAGATAGAATGATCTCTAAACTAATAACAAGCATAAAATCTCAGTGCTCACTTTTATTCTCAACTTCTTGGCAAAGTAAAAGCCAGCTAATTTCAGATGAAAATAAAAAAATGGCCTTAGAAAATGCCATTAAGCTTATTCCCTTCAAGCATGTGTTATACACTCAAATCATGGTCAATAACAATGCTTATTACACCCCATCAATTCTTCATAAGTTTAATCCTATACACTCAGCAGAATGTCCATATTGCCCAAACCAAATAGCAAATACCCTACATGTTTTTTGGGGATGTAAAAAAGTCCATAATTTATGGTGCTCACTAAGAGTAAGATTAGAGAAGATGGGTTATGAAAAATCCACCTTTTCATGGGAAACAGCTATATTACATATTGTCACAGCCAAATACTCTAAGATCATAAAACATATTCTTATCTCTATCTGCACCCTTATTAAATGTTACATCACCAAAAAAATGGGCTGATCAATCCTCAATCTCATGGGAAGATTTTTGCACCTTAGCTATAAAGTATATATCTTCCCACAAATTAGCATACGCTAATACAAAACATAAACAGTACTATCATAAATATTGAGGGCTCTTGGTAGACTTAATCCTCTAGAAGTAATGCATTATATTACCTCAACCCTCCCCACTTACTTTTTCTCTTAACTTGATACAAACAAACCAGCCTATATCTCTCACTGTCCCATACTAAAATAACCATAATTATAAATATTAATACATTATACCAGGTTCTTAACTTGAATTTCACAATCTTAATTGACATACTTTTCTCCGATATGCTCCTTCTATTACTTCCTCTTCCCTTGTTGCATAAATGATCTTCTCTTTTTCAGTTCTTTGTGAATAAGTTTAAAGTTATTAATGCTCTCTGTGGTGACTTCTATTGTAAATGTGTACATAGTTATAGGTTTCAGGTATTGTAAATGAGAGCTTTATATATTTATCTTATTTAAACACTACAACATTGTTTTTTGAGGTTTACTGACAATGTTTCTAAGGAAAAGTTGTATTATTTAGATATTGAGATCTATAAGAACAATAGCAAATTCAGTTCAAAAATTTATAGAAAGAAAACTTTTTTCCAGTTCTTTCCTGCATTATAATAGTGTACACCCTGCTCATTACAAGAGGAATATCCTTAAAGGGCAATATGTACATGTAAGCAGGATGGTATCAGGGGAAGTAGATTTTGAGGAGGAGAGTAAACTACTTGAATTTTTATTCAGGAAAAGGGGATACCCTGTTGATTTAAGTTCTGAAGTAAGAAGTGAAGTTTATTCAGGAAGGAAAACAAAATTTCAACCAATTTTAGGTAGAACAGAAGAACAGACATCAGTAGAAAAAGGTTCAGAACAAGACTATGGCAAAGCATTGATATTCAAATTTAATGCCAGTTCTGGACTAGTAAGGAAAGTAATAGAAACTGAGTGGGAAAGATTTATTGGGTTTACCGATTCTGGTGAGATCCCGAAGGAATCTTTGAAAGTAGTGTATAGAAATTCTCAGAATTTAAAAAGCTTATTAGAAAATGACTATAGAATTGACAAAGTAGGAAAGAAAAGAAGAGGAACTTATAAATGTGGACATTGTCCCCAATGTACATATATTGCTAATAAGGAAAACATTTTTATTACAAGTAGAAACAGATGGGTAGCTGGTAAAGACTTTTATAATTGTGGGTCTGTTGGTCTTGTGTATCTTTCTATTTGTGATTAATGTGAATCCTTCTATACTGGCACAACAGAGCGTATGTTAAGAAGGAGGAGTTATGAGCATTATTATGACATCCAATGTAAAAAAGCTTCAAATGCTCTGTATAAATACATAAAGTCATGTGAAAAAGCACATTACTCATTGTTGTTTTAGAACAGGTGGAAAAAGAAGTGAGGGGGGGCTATGGGAAGAAATGATCGAGTATAAAGAATTATGGTGGCAGTTAACCTTAAAAACTACTACCCCACCAGGGCTCAATGATAACATTTCCATAGCCCCTGTGCTAAAAATGAGAGCAAATAAATCATAAAAGTTCAGAGGAAACACAGTTTAGCTTAGCTTACTTAGAGTGTGATTTTAATTTTAAACTGTAGTTTTTGTTTATGTCACTTGAGGGTTCTTTCATTATGTTAAATAGTAATATGTGTATGATTACAAATTAAACATTTTCCAACTATTACACAATATTTCTTAAATATTTTTAAATGTTTTGAAATGGTTTTAATGTTTGCAAATATTTTTAACAAATATTTTTAAAGGGCTATTTGTATATTAAAGTGTGCATTCAAATTTTTTTTAATGATTTTAACATGATACCTCCTTTTGTTTTATTATTTATTTATTATTTATTTTATTTTATTTTACATTTGTTGACCGGGCTAGTCTAGCTGGATATATGTCCATTTTCAGAAGAGGCCCGGGGAGAAAAGCTCCAAACAGGAATAATGACAAAGTTAACAATGTTCAGAACCAGTAATAATCACAATACAGAGGTAGTATTGGTCTACTGAGCAGTTGTAATAATAAATTTGTATATTAAATAATTATAGTAAAAATTAAACTAAACAATTCTACAAAATTTAAACTAAACAATTCTACAAAAAAAAAAATAAAATAAACAATTTTTAGAAATCACACTAGAAGGTATGAGCAAGTCTTAGATAAGGGAAATAATATATATGTTATTCTCAATATAACAGAGTAGGAGTTGTAAGTAGAATTGAAGGCACAGGTTACAGGAGTAGGGATAGGGTTAAGAATATAAAGTGGAAAAAAAAGATGTCAGTGAGGGTTAGTACATGGACAAAGCCAGTGAGGTTTCAGATGTTCTTTAAGATGTTTTTTAAAAAGAGAAGTAGAAGCGATGGTAGATAATTCAGCAGGAAGCTGATTCGAGAATTTACCTGCAGTGTTTGAGAAAAGTGAATCCCCGGCTTTGTTGTTAGCTTTATTTGATAAAACTAGAAGCTTGTTAGCAGAGCGTAGTGTAGGTAGATTAGTATAAGGAGTAATTAGATTAGTCAGGATAGGGGTGTTGTTAGAGAGGTATAGAATCTTTTGCGTAATAAGCAATTGTTTAAAGAGTATATGGTTTTGCAGTTCTAGCAATCCAAGTTGTTTGAGGTTAAGGCAGTGGTTAGTTTTAAAGGGGGAACTCGTGATGAATCTAGCTATGCTATTATAACATGTGGAGAGTTTAGAGAGGTTGTTTTTGGATATGTTGGTATATATGACAGAGGCATAGAAAAGGGTGGAAATGAGGTGGGTCTGAGCAATTGCTCTCCTTGCAGAATGGGTGAGGAAGGTTTTTATTCTATAGAGGGTGCCAAGTTTTCTGTTAACAGACTATATAGTGGAGTTTATGTGCTCATCATAGTTGAGATGATTATCAATAGTTACACCTAGTGGGCGGGTTGCAGTATCCGGGAAAATGTTGGTACCATTGTTAGAGGTTATAGAGAAGAAAGGAATGGGTGATTTATGAGTAGGAGTAAAAAGCAGTAGTTTTGTTTTCTTTTGGATTTTGGAGGAGGCAGTGTTGCATAAACCAGTTTTCAACATTCTGAAAAACAGTTTGGGTGAGGGAGTGGAGAGAGGATATATCCTTGGCTGTACATATTAAGGTGGAGTCATCTGCATATTGAATGCAGGTGGCTTGATGTATGTTCATGTGTAAGTTGTTAATAAATAAGGAGAAGAGTAGGGGACCTAGGATAGAGCCCTGGGGTACTCCAATATTTACTGGAAGTAGTGAAGATAGACTGTTATTGCAAAGTACTGCTTGCTGTCTATTTTCCAGATAAGATCTAAACAATTGTATGGCTCAGGGATTGAGAGAGTGAGCCTTTAATTTGTCAAGCAGTAGGTTATGGTTTACCATGTCAAAGACTTTTGACGGGTCAATAAATAGTTCAGAGGAAAATGAGTTGTTGTTGCGGTTTCTATATATTGAGTCGGTAAAGGATAAAAGGGCAGTAGATGTGCTATGAAATGGCCTAAAGCCATGTTGGCAGTTTGCCAATAGGTTATTTTGTAGTAAGTGGTTAAGTAGTTGTTTGTGAATACATTTTTCCATTATCTTAGCTAATGGGGAATGTAGAGCAATAGGGCAAAAGTTAGAAAGCTCATTTAGTATTAATTATTTGTAATACTGTGATAAGGCAGCCATGGTGGTGCAGCAGTTAATGTCGCCTCACAACAAGAGGTTCTCTGTTTTGATCCTCAGCTGGGGTGCCTTCTGTGTGGAGTCTGCATGTCCTCCCTGCATAGCTCTCAACCTTCCATCTCCAAAATTAGGAACAAATGGGCAAAATGTGGAACACATACTAATAGCTTACTAACAACTTCAACTAGGAAGGCCATAGGATGGTTAAAATATGCAATTTTTACTCATAAAGATCATCCTTTAATGAATTAATATGATTAATTTCTATCTACCATGGATTTCACTTAAAAAAATTCCTAAAACTGAATGTGTGAAAGACTCTTTCAATGTGGAACTTTTAAGCAGTGGGTGAAGTTTCCTAATAAAAGAGTCTTTTTGATTTAGGTTCAAAAAAAGGGAGGGACTTGGGGTTAATGTCTAAGGATTTAAATTGATCATACCATAATTGAATTCATAGAGGTGTCCAGCACTTTGACTTGGGATCATAATTTATTATTTGGATCAGCCTAGATGAGGTGGATACATTATAGTAGAGCTTATCGTCTGGTAGTCCCAAGCCTCCTTTATCCTTTGGCAAGGAAAGTTTATCATATTTAATTCTAACCGATTTAGGATGCCACAAAAATTTAGATATGCCTTTGTCTAAATTCTTAAGGAATTTTTGTCGAATGATAGAGAAAGTGGCATATAAGTGAAAAAGAATTCTTCGTAGAATATTCATTTTGACCACACTAGCTCTTGATAGTAGGGACATATTAATATTTCTCCATCTACTAATATCATTTTCAATTCTTGACCATTTATTTAATAGGTTGTTCTTAACAATTTCATTGATTTTAGGGGTGAAAGTTATTCCTAAGTATTTTATTTGGTATTTGGTTATGATCTCACTATCAGAAACATATAATTCTTTATGTCCTAAGGGATATATGGGGAATATATAAGATTTATTCTGATTTAGTTTGTAATTGGATATAGCCAAGTATAGGTCAAAGGCATTAAGTAGTTTTGGTAAGTCAGTATTAGGGAGTTCAAAATATAAACTTAAATCATCTGCGAAAGCAGAATATATGAACTTTATAGTTGATATTTTAGGAATATGATGGAAGGTTTTTTTTTGGATATGTATAGGAGCAAAGGTTCTAAATATACATTAAAAAGGTAGGGTGATAGAGGGCAACCTTGCCTTGTACCATTGAAGATGGGAATAGGGTTAGAAAGGCATTTGTTGTTGAATAGTAGTAGAGGCTTTCAGGTAAAGTACTTTAATTATTTTTATGAATTCTTGTGGGAAACCAAAAGAAGGTAGAAAAATAAACAGGAAAGCTAGGTTTACTCTGTTAAATGCTTTGCTTGCATCAGCGGTAAGGATGTATCTCAGATGTCTGTTCTTATCTAAGAGTCTAATGATGGTATCTAATAGAAGGGTATTATCACATGTTTGTCTATTCTACATAAATCCCATTTGTTCTTGTGAGATTATAGAAGGAAGTATTCTTTTCATCCTATTAGCTAAAAAGTGGGCTAGAATCTTAAGATCAATATTGATAAGGGCAATAGGTCTATAATTAGCTGGGTCTAATTAGTCTGAGTTTGCTTTAAGGATTAGAATGTTTTTTGAGATGTTAAGATATCTATTCATTATGCCATAATGAATTATGTAGTTAAATACCCTCAGCAGAATTTTAACGATCGGTTCAGAACATTTTTGTAGAACCTCATCTTGTAGCCATCAGGTCCAGGAGGTTTACCTGGTCTAAGTTTGTTAATTGCTATTTTGATTTCTTCAATGTGCAGGGATGATTTCCAAAGTTTCTTTTGATAATCAGCAATCTGTGGAAATTTTAGATTATGCAAAAACTCTTATATTTTGTTTGTAGATGGATGGTTTGGTAAGTTATATAACTTTTTGTAAATATCTTCAAATGTGTTTAAAATGTCTTGGTCTTTATACTTTATTACACCTTTGTGTTTAATTTCTTTGATCCTCGAAGGACCATTTTTAATATTAATTAGTCTAGCCAGAATTTTAGATACAAATTTTTGCCCATTCTGAATATGTATATAATGATCTCATCTCTACAAATGAGATATGTTCTAAGTATAACTTGTGCAATTGCTTTTGTAAGTCTGTCATTGTATCTTCTAGTTCAGTTGTGTATTTATATTAAAGTTTTAGTTCTATGTCTTGGATCTGGTTCTCTATTTTGAGTTTAAGGTTATTGTGTTTTTTCTTAAGGCACGAGGACTTTTGAATAATAAGACCTCTTATAACCGCTTTAGCAGTTGCCCATTGCACATCATAAGGGATTTGACTAGAGATGAGGTCAATGCTCAATTGGGCAAAGATGGCATTTATTTTTTGTGTAACCTCTTGCACTTCAATGATATTAGGGTTTAGGGTCCAACTGTTGAAATGGGAAGGTCTTTGGTCGGAGGAGGAGGTGTTAATAGAGATGTTAATTTTGGAATGGTCTGATATGGTTCTAGGGGAAACATTATAATTAATTGTATAAGAAATGAAAGATTGGGAAATTAAAAAGGCATCTCTTCTTAACCAGGTTTTATGTGAGGATGAGTAAAATGTAAATCTAGGTTTAGAGTTATCATGCTGAAATTTTTGTATAAGGGTCTATTAAATAGAAGGTATTTTGTAATTCTTCTAGGGCCATAGTAGTATATTGAGATTGTCTAGATTCTTTATGTGACCTATCTCTATCAGGACTAAGCAAAGCATTACAATCACCTCCTATAATATATAAATGATTTGGATAATTAACTAAGATATTGAAAATATCATAAATAAAAAGGTGTTGACCTGAGCAGGGGCTGTATAGATTAACTTAAGGCAGGATAGTTACTGGTAAACAAAACCCATCTTCCATTAGGATCACTTTTGGTGGAAGTGATCTCTCCTTGGTATAGTTTATTAACAATGATACAATTATTATAAGTGCCAAAACTGCTGGAAGAAACGAACGAGGATAAATTTCAAAGTAGATTTATTCCAAAATGTAGATATTCCACATAAAATACTCCATACCAGTGCAGCAAACAACAAACACATGAACGCCTTTACACAACATTATTGTTATTAACAATTATAGCTACTACCCTAGAAGACAAAGTATAGCCTGCAGAAATTATTTGTTTCACCCACTTTCTTTTTTTTTACTGTCCCAAAGTTGATTGACCAAATGCATCTTTTGTAGAAAGGTAATAGTAAATTTATTTTGAAATGTAAGATACATGATAAGATTTATTTTCTTTTTTGTCCAATGGCCCCTTAATGTTCCATGAATCTACTGTAAACATTTACAGAATTTGAGAAGGTTGTAAAACGTGTTGTTAAGAGATACCAGTATACTTAAAGGTATAAATTTAAAATTGTTATGGCAGAAAATACTTTAACTGGGGTGACTTCTAACCACCTTAGCCCTATATAGGTGCCTAACCACGCATCCCTCCATAAAGGTATGAAGGTATTCAATAAACATTGTGAAATAGTTTGAGTATGGGGTAAATTGAGAGAAGGAAATAGCAGAGATGATAAAAATACTTAAATTGTTCCAAACATATAAATATTAGCTACAAACTGTACAAACCAACTCCTTTAAAATAATGCCAGCTAAGTGGAATTGTCCTCAGACCTGTTATTCTAGTCATAATAACATTACTTAAATGTCATGCTAAAAGTCTGAAAGCAAGAACTTAAGGATAGTTAGTAGCATCATCTGCTGGGGAATTTCTAGTCTTGATAGGAGTATAAGTACTTTAGTAAAAATCCTAATTTAAAAATAGGACTGGTAGATAGGGAATAAAGATACGAGTATGCTAAGCTTTCATAAGCATATCTAGTATCAGTCTGAATGTAAAAGCCTTGTTTAGTGTTAGTACATATATATCTCTATAAGTATGTTTGACCTGGCCTGAGTAGGTATCTCCCAGATTCCATCTGATTGGAATTTGTATATAAGGCTGATAGGAAAATCCTTTAAAGACTAATTATATCTCATATTAGAGTAGCATGTTAAAAGGAGACAGTAAGTCTTGTTTAAAATTTAGAATGCGTTCAATAAATCGGTTGACATATCAGGAGTAATGAGGAGTATAGATGACTATTGATACTCAAGTACAGGCAAACAGAGTTATTTTGCTAACAATTTAACAAATTAGCAATGAAGATTAGCAGAATAACCTATTGCAATAGCTGCTCGGTTACTTAAAGCTCTAAATAGAAAAATATCCATTTCACTATATACAGGTTCAGCAGTAACACATACACCATGCCAGTTCACTGTTTCAGCTAATGAAAAAAGATAAATGATTAATGGTAAAAGAAAAAAAAAACAGTTATTTCTATTTCTAGGTGTTATAGAACATTATGGCACAAATATATTACTATTTAACAGAGCTTATTTACTGGGAGGTTGCAACTATTTATGAAAGCCTGCACTGTATACAAATTTAAACTAATCACGTGCTGTATAATGTAAAAGTCCATCTAAAAGCAGCTGAATAAAGTAGCTCATAAACACAAAAATAAAGCCTTTTGCATTAATTAATGACATATTCAGTCACAGCAGTTTTTGTATGGCTTCCTGATACCCTTTGTGAGGGTTATACTCGCAACATTTTCAATTATCTAGTTAAACAAAATTGTTTTCCTTTTAAGGTTTTAGCTTTTATACTTAAAGTGTACTATTCTAACCTTAATATTTGAGCAATGATATAGTGTCAAATGCATTACTTGACTACAACAATTCTAGCAGGATGAAATTCTAAGAAAAAAAAAAAGAAGAGAAGAAACAAACAAAAACAATGTTTTTTGTCTTTTCAGTTTAATTTCTAATGGAAGATCCTGGGTAATAGCAACTTTGTGACCTCTCCAAGTAAAGTTCTTTTTTGTTTTGTATGCCATAAAAATGTTTTGAACATGTGCTGAGCAAAGCAGTCTGACATAGATTTGCCTTGGGGTTTCTTGGAGTTGAGAACACCTAATGGATCTGTAGGCTCTTTCAACTATTATGTCATTTAGAAGATCTTTATTATCCAGAACTGTGCTAAGAACTTTTTTGACTATTGCACTGAACTGGGCATTTTCAAAAGATTCAGGAATACCTCTTAGAATTATATTATTTTGTCTACTTCTAGCTTCCATGTCTAACATTTTTTGGTGTAATTCTTTGATGGTGTTGTCATTTTCCTGTGGATTTTGTTTAATTTCTTTTTATTTTGATTTCATTCTCCATTAATTTTGCTTCATTTTGCTCAAGCCTGAGCATAATTTGGTCTAGATTAGATTCAAATGTGGCTAACATGTGAGAGAAACCTTGGATTTCAGTTTGCAGAAGTTGCAGTGCCATTTTGAGATCTTCAGGTGTTAGAGACTGCTCTTGTTTTGATCTAAGGGCTAGCTTTGTGGTTTCTTGCTGTGGCTTATTAGTTTCTTGTCTTTTAGAGGAGGTGTTTTTCTCTGATGTAGTAATCAGTGACAGTTTGGTTTTGGTAGTTAATGTTTCCATTTGGTAAGTGTGATTATCCATTCCAAGTACAAGAATAAATATTTGAAGTAATATGTTTTAGAACAATTTGCTGGTATCAAGTCACACAGTTCCTTTTCTTTATTGTTTCATTTGTTTAGGCCTCAGAGTCTGAAAGTATCCACACAATGTGGTTCAGGGCTCAGCATCCAGTAAGTAGTATTTAAGTGCAAAAACATGTAATTCCTCTTGAAATTTTGGCAAAAATGGTTTATATTTGCATTTTCCTTTTAATATTTAGAGATTTGTGATATCTTCATTGTATGATACACTGGCAGAAAGCTAGATAGTAGGTGAGAGTTGAGGAGCTGCACAGATAGTGTGCTTACAGGCTGTTCACCATTTTGGAATCCATAAGATAAGATAAAAATTCTTCTAAAATCTCATGGGTACTTGTCCATAAAATACAAATATCATCCAAAAACCTCCTGTAAAGGTTCCATTGCCTGAATATATGGACCTTAAAACAAACACCTCTTCCCATTTAGCTAGAATTAGGTTGGCATACTTCAGGGCGCATGTTGCTCCCATTGCCACTCCTTGTATTTGTTGGTAAAACTCACCCTAAAAAAATATAGAATTATATTTTAACACTAAATAAGTGAGGTTCAAACATACTAACAGATCATTTCTAGTGAGGTCACCATCTTCAAAAATTATTTCTTCTAGCATTTTCATCCCTTCATCATAGGGAATGCTGCTAAAAAGGTCCACGGCATCAATTGTTAGAAACATAGTGTACTCACTATATAAATCATCATTAAGTTCCCTCAATAAATCCCATGAATCCCTTATGATTGTTTTCCTCTTCAACCAAAGCTTTTTAGGTTTTGCATCCACAAATTTTGCCAGTGCTAAGGTTTTAGATCCCTCAGCTGACACTAGAGGTCTTAATGGTGGACTTACTTCATCTTTGTGGGTCTTTGGTATTTCAAATATTGAGGGAATTTTTGTTTTTTCTACTTTCAAATACTTATAGGTTTTTTGATCTATCAAACCTTCCCACAGCATATCATCTAATATAATCATCCAGATTCAGCAAGCTCTGCATGGAGTGCCTGAATAGTGCAAGAACTGCTGCATGCAATATGGCCGTTGAGCAATCCAGGAAAGAGCCCTGGAGACATGCAAAAGTGTGCCTACACAATTCCTGCACAGACACCACTGCTATATGCTAATTACCTCATTTGCTGGTGAAAACCATGCAAATGAGGTGAATTAGCGATCCAGAAAGCAGGCAGGTGTCTGTGCAGGAATAGTGTAACCTGCAGAAATGTATTTGGTTACTAATAGACTACATTTCTGCAAATTACAAAACGAAGGAATGACAGCTCAAAAGAAAGCATGTATTCAATGTAGTAGGCATGCCAATTGCCATTAGCATGAGAAATAGTTGCAAAATTATAAAAAACAACTTTTTTTGGCCGATCTCAGACATTTAAGCGTAGGGCAGGGGTGTGCAAATGGGATAGGCCCAAAAATAAGAAAAAAAGGTGGAAATAAGCTATTAAACCCAAATCAGCATTTTGCCATAATAGTCAATGGCATGCATAAGACAACAATACCAGGGAATAGTGGTTGCTAAGGGGGAAAGCTCAATGTGAGTGTGGTAACTATGAATTGGAATTCTATTTTATGTAAATGAGGGGACTGATACTGAATCACAGATTTCCTCTCAGTGTTAGCTTGCACCCAACTGTGTAGGTGAAGCAACACCATTGTATAAGTCTAAGAGGTGGATGACCTCATAAGGGGAGTGTCATGCATGCTGTAAGCTTGTTGGAGCTCTGTGTCCTGTGTTTGCCCTTAGCTAAGCACAGCTAAGGAAGGATGTGTGTCTGAGGCTGCCTAGCAGTGTTTACATTGCCTAAATGGGTGTGCCCACTGTGCACCAGGTTTTAAACAAAACAAAACAAACAAAAAAAAACAGGAAATAGCATCTCTGTTTACATCTCAGCACTGGGCATGCACACTGCACCTTGGGGTTTAAACAGGAAGGCAATGGGAAAGGAAAACAGCAGTAGGAAGGCAATCAAAGAGAACTAACATACCTGGAAGGTGAAATGTATCAGAATCAGCCAATTACACATGGAACAACCTTGCACACAACTATAAATTATGCAAGCACTTTCCAGTCTGTTTTTCCCACAAACTCTTCACCACCAGTGTATACAGACGGGGAAATTTTACCTGACAAAACTAACAAAATTTTAGGGGCTGCTGTCACTCTCATACATCAATATGTGCAAGAGACTGAAAGTGGTGAGAATGTGAATGCTGACGACCAGCCCACAGTGAGGAGAAGGAGAAGAGTGTACAGACCCAGGATAACCTACCAGGGGCTACATGAGCTGGAGATAGTGGAGCACTATAGGATGGACAGGGACATTCTACAGAAAATTGTTGAGTTGTGCGAGCCACACCTCACACACAGAACCAACAGAGGGGAACCCATCCTAGTGGATACCAAGATATGTGAAGGCTTAAAATTACTTGCCAAAGGTACCTTCCAAAGGGCAACTGAGGATATCATGGGGATCTCACAGGCATCAGCATCCAGGGTAATCCACCAGTACCTGGATGCCATGTCAGCACATGACAGTGAGCATATATATTTCCTCAACACCCGTGATGCATTGTCCAGCAATATGCATCTCTTATAGGTTCATAGGTAGGTACTAGGCTATCGGCCTTGGGGCTTATTTAAGCCTAGCCAAAAAGGTTCCCTGGATTTCACCACCCAATAAAAATTATTTAACTGTGCACCTGTCAAGCAGTGCCACCGAAGTGATCCCCAGGGTGAATTTTCAATTTCCCATCAAGTCGTCAAGGTTTTTCTTAAAGAGGGCCAGTGAGGAGCTTTGCTTGACATGAATGGGTAGTTTATTCCAGAGTATGGGAAGTTTCTGGGACAGGAATCTATCCCTCCAGCATGTTCTATTTATTGTGGGGACAAGGTTTAGGTCCCTGGAGCATGTGGTTCAAAATAATTGGGATTTCTTTAAGTGTAGCATGTCCAACAGCTCTGGGTTTGACATAGCTTTGTATGTTAGGCAGACATCGCCTCTGACTAGGCGATATGCGACGGAGTAGAGCTGGAGTTTTTTGAGACGGCCTGTGTATGGCATCTGTTTGAGGCCAGTAATCCTCTTAGTGAGGTATTTCTGTGGCCTTTCCAATTGTTGTAGGTGTCTTGTGAGATACATGCCAAATGGGGCATTGCACTCTATAATGGTTCTGATGAGGGATGAGTAGAGAGGAACAATGACCTCCTTTTTTCTAGAGAAGAACCCTTTTTTGATGAGGTTTGCCACGTAGAAGGATTTCCTGACTACTGTGGCGATGTGGTTATCAAAGGAGAGACTACTGTCCACCTGTGTCCCGATCACACTTTCAGTATTTAGTGAGCTACTGCTTATGTGGTAGTTCATGGGTACTGAGTTTTTTTCCCAAAGGGGATGACAATGCAGTTCTTGGCATTGAGCTTGAGGTCATGACTTTGACACCAAGCATCTGTCTCTGTGAGGCCCTTTTGTAGAATATCTACATCATTAGGTGATGCTATTATGGTTCCCAGTTTGCAGTCATCTGCGAACTTTGTTGTTAGACAAAGACCTTTGGTGCTGGCCTGCACTTCAGAGAAATGGATGTCAAACAGGAAAGGACCCAGGACTGAACCCTGTGGTACTCCACTCATCTCTGGTCTGAAGGCGGACTTGGAGTCAGCTACTTTTACTGTGTTGGTTCTGTCAGTGAGATAGTTGGCCACCCATCTTGTGACATAGGGATTTATCCCCAGTTTAGTGAGTTTATCTATAATTCCAGAGTGGGGGATGGTATGGAAAGCCTTGGCGAGGTCAAGATAGCCTGTGTGCACTACCTTGCCCTCATCTATGGCTCTAGTGACTGCTTCAAAGAAATCAATCAGGTTTAGTAGACATGATCTACCTTTTACAAACTTAAACTGAGTGGGGTCCAGGGTTTGAAGGTTACCTATGTCTTTATTTATAAGCTCCAAGATGATACGTTCCATGGCTTTGCAGACCAGGCTCATCAGGCTAATGGGCCGGTAGTTTCTGGGGTCCGTGGTGGCACCCCTTTGTGGAGTGGGATAATGGTTGCTGTGTGCCATTCAGTAGGCACATAGCCTGAGGTGAGGTTATGATTGAACATGATTGAACATGGTACTTAGGTAGGGTCTCAGTTCGTTCTGTAGTTCATGCAGTATGCAGCTTGGCATGTTGCCTGGTCCCGTGGATGCTGTGTTCTTGGCTTTGGAGAATGTGGTCTTTACTTGTACATCCATGATTACAGGGGTTTTGTATTCTTCCAGTATTAAGATGGGCCCTTTGGAGGGTGATAGGGGGTAAAGTTCGCACTGAACCTATCTGGCAGGATGTTGGCAATATCGGTTGATTCTGTATATTTAGTGCCATTGTGCTGTAGCTCAGAGCAGATATGAGTGTTGCCATTGAGATTCTTGACATAGCTGTAGAATGTTTTGTGGTTGTCTTTGGAATCAGTGGTGATTTTATTTTCATAACTGACTTTGGAGGATTTTATGAGAGATCTCAAGCTTCTTGCTGAGGCTGACCAGCGAGTTCCTCCAATCTTGGGATTTTACTCTTATTTGCAGCTGCTTCTTCCTTCTGTTGTAGAGTTGGTTTATGGCAGGGGACCACCAGACTGGCTTACTTTTTTTGGAGGATAGCATCTTGGATCTGTTGGGGAAGGCACAATCCATGCACTTGTGTATGTGCTTATACAGTGCATTTGTGTAAGATTCAGCAGTTGTACCTCTATTTTCCATCTGCATGTATGTTGTGAAGTTTGCCACTTCTGTCTTAAGAAGCATGAAGTTGGCTTTGGAGTAGTTTTTGACGGTGGCTTCCTTAATGGGGGAGGTGGGGGTGGGATATGGATGTCGAGGGTGATTAGCTTGTGGTTGGATCTGACCAGCAAGGAGTTGATCTCTAGCATGGAACACCAGTTACCCATATTGGTAATGACCAGGTCCAGGATATTCCTGCCCCTGGTGGAGGTGTAGACAAGTTGATTCAAGGCATTGTAATTTATGAATTCCAGAAAACGTTGAGTGAATGAGTTGGTACATGAGTAGTTTACCCAGTTGATGGTGGGGTAGTTGAAATCACCCATAATTAAGGTATTGGGTTGTAACTTAATATTTTCCAGTATCTTAAGAAATGAAGAGTGGGAATCCTGGGGCATGGTGGGGGATCTGTAACAAGCTACAACCTGGATTGCAGTCTTCCACCAAACAGCAGAATACCCTGAGGTAGTGGGTGCTATAGACTGCACGCACATACACATCAAAGCACTACCTGGCTAGCTGGATAGGGTATAAATAAACTGCAAGGGCTTCCCCTCCATCAACTTCCAGGTCATGTGCAATGCCCAGAGCATTATCTTGAATGTGTGTCCTAGCAGCCCTGGAAGCTATCACAACTCTCAAATCTGGCATATGACACAGCTGTACCAGTCATTTGCCAGTGGGGATATCCCATATGGCCACCTAGTGGGGGATGCTGGCTATGCACTAGAGACGTGGCTGATGACACCCCTCAGAAATGCACACACACCTGAACAGGAGCTCTATAATGAGGCACACGCACAAACCAGAATCATAAAAAAGCGTGTGTTTGGGATACTCAAGTCACGTTCAGCTGCTTAGACATATCCGGTGGAGCCTTGCAGTACTCTCCAGCTACATGTACACAAATGTTCATACTATGTGCCATGCTACACAGTATGATCCTGCAGAAACAGCTGCAGCAGGAACAGCATGGGGCAAGGCCACACAGCCCCCCACCATTGCTAAGGCCATCACAGGCACAGAGGGACTCAGAGGAGGAACTACTTGAGCCTGCCCATGTAGGCAGAAGGAGGCATGGCAGTATGCCCAGACCTTGGCAAAGAGGCAATGCATAGCACATACACTGACATGGTAGGGGCCCAGGGAATGACACCTCTCTCTGACTCACACATACAGTAAAAGGGATGCCAAACATGACACTACCTGTGCTTTACCATGTATAGGGAATGTACTATGTGCATCTGACATAGTCAGCCCTCCATCACCATCCTTAATACTGCCACAGCCACAAGGTAAGTCACTCTTCCTATCAATTGCTGAATGGAGTAGTATGTTCTGATAGTTGTATCTATGGTATGGACAAGAGCATGCAAGGGAATCGGGTGGCTGAATGGGAAGGCAGCAGATAGTGGACACCTATATGGGCAGCATGAAATCCATAACAAATACTGGTGTCAGCATACTATGCAGTACTAGACAGGGTGACAAATCCCACTACAATACAAGTGGTGGCCCAAATGTGTGTCCGTAGGACACACACATGCATGTCAGTGAGGCTCACATACCTACCACCAGCCTTAGCCAGCAGGACAGGTGTAGATGACCATAAAGAAAGGCTGGACTAAGGCCTCCAATTGATGGCAATGGTTAACAGCCCTCCTTCAGACCTACACAGACAGGCTACAACAGGTCTTCCAGTTTTATGTTAGTTCTGAAGGGTAAGAAATCTGAAACTGAAATGTAGGTCAATAAAACCTAAGATCTGATTGTTCCATGTGTACAATATGCAGGGGTCCGTGTGTTAGGTTGTCATGTGTTCAATATTGTCTGGAAGTGGTCTGCATGTAGGCATGGAGGGTTGTGTCTCGGTGGCCTATAGGCAGTACTATGGATGACAGGGCCATGTTCCAACAACTGCAATACCAACCACAATGCTTCTCAGCAATACCTATGTCAGCAGTCATCCATACTCACTGTCCAGATATCAATATCTGTCAACGTCTGAAAGATGGACACGCCATGAATGTGGGCCCATACATACACACAGTATACAGGTGGCAGTACCCTAGACAGAGTACATAAAATGTAACTGTCAGCTGCACACAACCTTGGAATTGTACATACAAGTTAGCAGCACATTAGTTGTCTGTGTAGTATGGAATACTGATGTAGTCTGGCCAGTCACTGGCTGACCACAAAAGGCACAGTTATGAAGTAATGAGAGACTGCCTATGTCCCTGCACAAGGCAGCATAAGGGAAATGTCCCATGTATATCTGAGAGTCAGCTGCAAGTTGCTTCCATATCACACATGCACCTCACGATCAGCCACAGGTTTATCACAGGTCATATCCTTGCTGTTGAGAATGACTACAGTATGACCCCACTTCTGTATGGGAATACCCACAGAATGCAACACGCTGAAGAGGTGTCCCATGCAGGTGTGTCCCTAGCTGTAAGCAGCACCCTGCCTGCATCCAGAGCAATGGATTAATATGGACAAGAAATATTGCCATTAACACCTCGCACACTTACCCTGTCACCCCAGGGGAATCCACTGACTCACAGCCTGGGAATGTAGGAGTGACAGAATGCACTGGCCTGCTACAAATGGCCTGCATTACTACCAAATGGCCTACAGTCCTCTGTCAATGGCCTGTGCCTCACCCGTAGTGCCAATGTATGGTATCTCATGCGGTCCCAACTAACAACATAACACAGTCAACAGAACACAAATGCAAGGCCATGTTGACAAATCCCAGTAGCATGCCCACCATGTCCTACTGCATGAACTGTGGACCAACCCCTAAATACCGCTGGGATGAAGGGCCAACTATAGGGATACTTCTCAGATATCGCTCGCATAATGTTAGGAAGAGGATAGAATAACAGAGTGGGGGGGTGTAGATGCATGGACCTCATAGAGTATGTGAAGTCTGAAACTCTGATGTGTACCCATACTACCCCTGCCTGAAAACCCAGTAATGGGTGGCTAAAGACCTGCTTGTAAACCACAATGTGAAGGGGAACTGACCAGTTATATGAACCCTGCCTCTGGGTAACCTGGGTGAATCTGTACAGCTGAGAGGTTTGGGCACAGCAGGATATAGCCATTCTGTTACATTGATATATGTACAGGAAGGGATCCTCAGCCACCATAGTACCAAGGTGTGAACCATTTACACAGTCCCATCAGCAAGTGTCTGCAGCTACCCCTCCAGAATGGCATGAGTGTACAAGAGTGGGTTCCTAGTAAATGATCGAAGACACATTCTTTTGAATGCATCTTGATCGAACTTGATAGCACAAAAAGGCAAAATAGTGAAACGCCATATAAGCGAATTCTTTCCATGGGAAATAAATCACTTAGCCACTTCCATTACTTTGCCATTTTCATGACTGTGGTGTGATCTTGGAGTTGGTGTATTTAAGTAGGGGGATGTGGGGGCCACAGTTCCCCATTTTATGTAATGTTTAATTTGTTTTTTTTTTTTTTTGTGGAACAGCATAAGTGTTCGAGCATGTAAGCTTTCACTTACATGGGTTTGATAAATTATTGTTCGCTTTTTTAAGTGTTCGATGATTTGACATAGACCCTGCAAGAATATGTTGGCTGCAGACCACAATACTGGACACAGCTTCATTCATTTTGTATTTCCCATGAAATAACTGTGAGCAAATAAGTATATCTGTCAGCAGTTGATGACATAATACATCACAGTGTAAAACTGTACATATGTCTGAATATCTCTACTAACACCAACCATGTAACACAAGTAGCACAGACAGCAATCGTTACAGTATCCCACTATCTGTCACCCATTGTGACTTCATATTGTCAACCTATCTACAGATATCCTGCATAAACAGGCTGATAGCTGTAGGTGTAGAACACCAAACCCTGGACTAGAGTACAACCCCACATGGAATGGATTCACACACTCAATACAGAAGGTCATACTGGGCATGCTCCTACACTTAGATAAATGAAGCCCATGTCTGATAACACAGTGGACTATACGTATCTGTCATTCGCAGATGTCTGTGCACACACCAAACTGTACACCATTCATGCTTTGCACATACATTGGATAGGAATACTCACACATATCCAAGACCAACACACTATAATATGTCAAACATACACACAGAGATGTAGGGAAGAAAGACACAGACAGTGACAGAGAGATTTCCATTATGAGGCCTGTCACACCCACCACACATCCAATTGGCCGATATCACATGATGTGCTGATGTCAATCACTGTAGACATTCCTTTTGGTAGCTCTCAGCCCTATAGTGTCTGTGGTGCTTGTGATAACTGTGTAACATGATAGTACAAATCATTATTCATCTAGCATTTGTATACCCAGTCTAAAGTTATGTGTGACTGAGTGTATGTGTGTGTGTGTGTGTGTGTGTTTCCAGAAGAATGATTTATGGCCCATTCACACATACTGCACTTCCTATTGCTCATGTTAACTATCCTACTGGTGTCAGTCACCTTGAAATAACCCTCTGGCCAAATCTCAGGCCTGTACGCTATGTGGCACGTGTGATATGTGTGTAATACTGTAGTGTAGAAAACTAGCTAGGTAGGAGTTCTAATCCCTGACATGGCAACTGTGAAACTCTGTGTGTGTGTGTGTGTGTGTGTGTGTGTGTGTGTGTGTGTGTGTGTGTGTGTGTGTGTGCGCGTGTGGGTGTGAAGTTGAATGATTTTGAGGCCATTCACACTCACTACACCTCCCTTTGCCCTACTTTAGCATGCCTGCTGTCAGTCTCCTAGAAATTACCCTTTGGCCAAGTGCCAATCCTATAAGCTCTGTGGCACTTGCAATAACTCCATAATACTGTAGTGTAGCATGCTATTTAAGTAGGAGGTTTAAGCCCAGACATAGCAACTGTAAAACTGTGTGTGTTTGGGTGAGAGAGTGTGTCTTTGATGATACCTGATTTTATGGACATTCACACTTACTACACTACCCTTACCCATCCTTTAGCACTGCTGCTGATGTTATTCACCTTCAAAGATACCTTGGCACAGCTATCCAACATATCATCTCCATAGTGCATGTGATAAATGTCCAACAATGTAATAGCAATAGCTACATAGATAAAGGTTTGAATCTTGTCCCCAGCAAGTGTTTGTGTGTGTATATATGTATGTCCTTACCTCAAAGATTTTGGTTCCATTTACACCTAGTACACATCACAATGCCTGACTTTAGCAGTCCTGCAGATATCATTCACCTTAGAAGTACCTGTTGCCAACCCTAAACCATGTAAGATCAGTGGTGCATGTGGTAAATGCATAACCATAATGTTCTGAAAAGATTGTTAGATAGAGGTTTGAACCTCACCCCTGATAAATGTAAATGTGTGTGTAGGGTAAAATTATTTTTGGGATCTCTCACCCACTATCTCACCCAATGCCAGTATTTACAAGGGCTGGTGATGTCCCTTACCTTAGAAGTATCTTGGGACAGCATCCATCCTAAAAGTTCTGTGGCACGTGTGATAAATGTAGTAAATTGTTGTGCCCATACATAGCTAAGAAGGAGTTTGAATCTCAGTACTGGCAAGTGTGTGTGTGTGTGTGTGTGTGTGTGTGTCATCAGTATACTGTATGGGGGTTACTGGGATGGTGAAATAACAGGATCCATTGTGGGATGGGTTTTGCTAAATTATTATGTTGAGAACCTAGTATATGTCACAATGTCTACATTACAAGGCCAGCAGATGTCAAACACCAGATAGGTTGGTGTAGACAATCCACAGCCCTACATGTGACAGTCTATTTTAGCGAACAATATAGGCAATCCTTCTATTACTCAAAGAACACTCTCCACCCACGTATCATACACAAATACACTTGACTGGGCAACAACCACTATATTGGTAGTTCCCTGCATATTGCTTCCCAGATAGTAACCATGGTGTGATAGCAGTGGACTACATGCCTGTTGACCACAACAGTGCCACTGACATCAGAAAGTACTTTGATGTGTTACATCTCCTGACTGTGTGTTATCCAGCAAGTAAAAGGACATGACACCCTGTTCCATCCCCTTAGTAGCCAATTAAATGTGTACAGTGGCCCTTTTGCCATGTTCCCCACTGGACACCTGCAACAACTGTAGAGTCTGCAAATGTACCTCGCAAAGGGAATGCCATGCCTTATACACATGCCCTGTATGGATAGATGCCACTAACTCCACTGAATACCCGTATCATACTGTCAATATAGGTGCAATCACAACCTCAGTTACATAGCCAGGTTTCACCAAATGTGGTCAGGAATGCTACATCAGAAGATAACAATCTGTCCACACAACATGCCCCAGAAACATCAAGTACACTTCCACACATTAAAGAACATGCATGTGGGACATGTGCACAACCAGACACTGTCCATGTTATGGAATATAGATCACATACATGGGAAGCAGTGCACATCACTACCCACCCACAATAGAAACCCAGATGAGTAGATGGTGAATACAATGCCCACCACTGGGGACCACTCCAGGGACTACACCCCTGAGCCACACCGGGGACTATTGTCATGTGGCCTATGGATCTCAGTACTGGCAAGTATGTGTGTGTGTGTGTGTGTGTGTGTGTGTGTGTGTGTGTGTGTGTGTGTGTGTGTGTGTGTGTGTGTGTAGATGAATGATTTTGAGGCCATTCACACTTACTACACCTCCCATTGCCCTACTTTAGCACACCTGCTGATGTTAGTCATCTTGAAATAACCCTTTGGCCATGTTTCAGCCTTATAAGCTCCATGGTGCTTGTGATAACTGCATAATACTATAGTGTAGCAAGCTAGTTAGGTAGGAGTTCTAATTCTGCTCCTGGTAACTGTAATAATGTTTGTGTTTCTGTAAGAGAGAGAGAGAGAGAGAGTGTGTGTGTGTGTGTGTGTGTGTGTGTGTGTGTGTGTGTGTGTGTGTGTGTGTGTCTTTGTTGGCACCTGAATTTTTGGACATTCACACTTATTACTCTTCCTTTACCACTCCTTTAGCACTGCTGCTTTTGTCACTCACCTTCAAAGATACCTTTGGACAGCTCTCCAACATGCAAGCTCTGTGGTGCATGTAATAACTGTGTAACACTGTAATAGCAATGCATAGCTAGGTAGGAGTTTAAAACCCAGTACTGGTAAGTGTGTGTTTTTGTGTTTGTCATCAGTATCCTGTGTGGGTGTGGTGGTGTTTGTGTAATGACAGGATCCATTGCAGTGTGAGTTTTGCTACATTATTATATTGAGGACCTATATGTCCCAATGTCCACATTACAAGGCCAGCAGATGTCAAACACTGTAGAGGTTGTTGTAGACAATCCACAGCCATACATATCTACTGCCATGTGCAATTACTATGTGGCAGTATGGATTAGTAAACATTATAAGCAACCATTATAATACCCGAAGACCACTTTCCACCCACGGATCATACACAAACACGCTTGGCTCTTTCTCTCTTCCTTTCTTACTTTATCTCTGTCTATCTCTCTCTCTCTCTCTCTCTCTCTCTCTCTCTGTCTCCCTCTCTGGTAGATGTGAAAAAATACATCTGTTTTGCATAGGCAGCAGCTTGACTTTTGTAGGTGATGCCCATGATCAGTTGATTGGCCTGTGAATGAATTGGAGTCCCCCACTTGTTAATTGCATTTGGAACAGTTGTGGTATCATTCTTATAGCCAACTGCATGGAAACACGCTCCTATAGCTAAGCACTTCATGTAGGTGCTGGCCATTTTCCTTCACTGTGAGCAGGACTTCAAGTGGGTGTCTGACAAACAGTATCACAGAGGGTCATTGGAAATACCTCTTACAACAAACACTGTAGAGACAGGCCAACAAACTGGAGGGGGATGTTCCAGACCTGGGCACAGAATGTAAGTATTGCTGTTCGTAATGTTGGTTTAACAGGCTTTGTGTGGATATGCTGTTCTGTTTGATTTAAAGTCTGGCATGACAGTGTTATGTGGTTAAGGAAACTCTCAGCTGTAGGGCTATCTGCAAACTGGCCAGAGTTTGATGTCTTAGATGTGGTGTGTTACTCACACATTTTCTGTCTTTAGAAATGCAGTAGCATACTCTGATGACTGCAGCCAGTAAATGGTGACATGCATGTGTGTTACTGACTTCATATCCCTCAAAAGAGATATGTCACAATGAACCCTGTTACACCAGCAATTTTCTCAGTTTATCACAGCAATATGTCAATATTTGCCCTGTGTTTGTGCTTCTGTCCCCCAAGTCTGTCACCCTTTGTCCATATGTCATGCAGTAAGAGGTGCATATGTACAGTATATCATTATTTACTGACATCATTCCTGACATCAAGCCAGTGATATATCAGACGGTCAGACATGTTATGTATAGGAGGCCGTATATTTGAGGACAAAACCTGGACATTCTGTTGTAGTCTGTACAGTAGTGAGGTCTCTGTACTTATGGTGATTGTTGACAGAGTGTCAGTATTGTGTAGCAGTGTATTGTGAATATGTTATTTGGCCTGTGTACAGACTGGGGTAGATGTCAGTGTTCTTGGTCCTGTTCTATCTGATGTTGCATGCTGTTCCAGTTTCTGGTACCTATCAGCATATATGTTTGTAGGGCCAAACTGAGACATGCCCCATACCACAGTCAGGCATCAGACTACACTGTGAATTAGGCCAGTATATGTAGGGCTAGTGTGTGAGTGGCAAATATGAGGATGGTTTTGTTCACACAGTCCATATACTGTACTATTAATTAGGCTTACCATAATGTGACTGTGTTGATATTGGTTGTGGATATGCACTTTCACACTTGTGTCTGTTACTCTGTGCTGTTACATTCCTGTAGTGCCTGCTATATTTGCAATTACATGTGTATTCCCCCATAGGAAACTTGGGTTAGTGTTGGGCAATTTGTCTGTAGTGACAGTGCTTTGTGACATGCCTAGCAGGTCAGTGTATTTACCTAGTGTGATGTTATGTCCAGATATTTTTCAGATGTACTGTTGCCAGGCCACCATATGTGTAGTGTATTTCTGAAAAAGCAGTGGGATGCTATGAAGATGTATGTCACTAACTAGTGGGAGGTATGTGGGCTTGGGACCTCTGCTCCTCCAGTTAATATGTGTTAGGACAGACAGGAGAGTGAGAGTGCATCAATTTTGTGAGCTTATCTACTCCAGTATTTCTGATGTATCCCCATTTTCATGGCTGCAAACATCCCCTTTGTCAGGCTTGGTCTACACATCTTGCACTAAGGAGTTCTGTGTACACATCTGGACTTACCAGATTGTTTCAGACTGCCCATGTTTATTGGTCATATTTCTACTGTATTCCACAGGATCAATACTGTGATTTTGTGGTACTTCATATTATGATTTTTTGCTGTCTGTCAGTAACTGATGGCATACATGTCAGTTGCAGAAGAGCCTTCCTACACAACATATCTGTTGACACAACCCCTGATACTGTAGCAACATTCTACATCTATAACTGCAATACTTACATTACGTTCCCTTGCACTAAGAGGTTGAGAGTTATGGTGCTGAGGTATGACTCCACTACATGTTATGGGCATATGTTTTATATATATATATATATATATATATATATATATATATATATATATATATATATATATATATATATATATATATATATATACACACACATATATATATATATATATATACATACATATATATATATACATATATATATATATATATATATATATATATATATATATATATATATATATATATATATATATATATATATATACATGTATATATATATGTGTGTGTGTGTGTGTGTGTGTGTGTCTGTGTGCATGTACATGTATATATATATATATATATATATATATATATCCTTGTTATGTGTAAACATGAGTGTTGTATACACCTTCTCAAATGTATCCCACCATATTTATCTGAAATGTGTATATTTAGATATAAAAAACATGACTGATTCAACACTATTTTCACTAACAAGTAGTAAACAATTGTAGTAGTCAAAGCAGTTGTTCATTACTATTCAATACGTGTACTGAATGATATATTTGAAAAGGCAACAGATATCTTTATATAAGGTATATACCTTCTCAGATGCATCCCACCATATTTATCTGAAATGTGTATATGTAGATATAAAAACATGACTGAGTCAACACTATTTTCACTAACAAGTAGTAAACAATTGTAGTCAAAGCAGTTGTTCATTACTATTCAATATGTGTACTGAATGAAAAAGCAACAGACATCTTTACAGCGCAGGTGGCTTAGTGGTTAAGTGCTGTGACTACAGTCTATGGGGTTCTGGGTTCAAGATCAACAAGGGCTGTTTATTTTGCTGCTAGGCAAAACAAGGACTGTTGGATACAGAGTGGTTAATGCAGTTTTGAGCTGCTTTAAGAGGGTTTGTGCGGGTCTGAGCGACGGTAAGCGGTGCTAATGTACGGTTAAATTCAAAGGTGCTTTCACCATGAAGGATTCGCTTACCAGTGTGCAAATCTGCTTAGCATTTAAATTTAAGCAATGCTTACACCTGGTAAGCATAGCTCAGCCCTGGTAACCAGTGATCACATTCCAGTCTGATAACAGGGAAAAAAATCGCTGGTCCACAAAAAAAAAAAAACTTAAAACATTTTATAATGTGGGGGGCTTTGCCGCCACACCCCCTACTTAAATATACCAACTCTGAGATTGCACCACAGTAGAGGAAATGGTGAGCTCCTAGAACCGGACCAACAATTTTTTTCCCTGTGAAAAAAATCTCTGTTCCGGGTGTTCGAGATTTTAAGCTTTCGCTTAAAAGGGGTCAATGAATTAGCATTCGCTTTTCTAAGTGTTCGCTAATTCAATATAGACCCTTTCATACATGGGTATTATCCCAGGTTATATGCAGTCACACTTGCATGTATTGTATCATTACATTATTACATTTAACAGTGCTTTTCCAAGTAAGAGTGGATTGCAGATTGTAGTACCGGAACCATACACCCCTGCATGCAAAGCTGGACTCTGAGTACTGACTATTGTGTTCTTGGTGTTTGAGTTGTATGTTTTTAGGTATCTCCTTTTGGATATTGATCTAATATGTTGATATTAACTGTAGACTACTATGTGTTTAGGACATGTCATTGAGGACTGCTGTCATGTAGTAATGGTATACCTATCATTGTCAGACGTCTATCTGTCAAAACATTCATCCTAATGCATAACCTGTTGGCTAGCTAATTTCTGTCTGTCCTTTATACAGATGGGCAGATGTCAGGTATCCATCTTGGCTGCTTGCATGCAATCTCTGATTGATTGATATTGACATGTGTGCCTAGCTGTGTTATGAATGCCACAGCTAGAAAACCCCACCCTGTATTCACCACATGCCATGGGTACCTCAACCAGACTACCACAGTCAACAGAAGATGGTTTGGTACAGGTGTCTAACCCAGACACTGGCCGTGTTATGCAATATATGTTGCATACACGTCAATTGGAGCACCTCACTGGCCCTTTGCAAGAGAAAAGCAGATGATTGGCTGTTGAATGTAAGTGTCACCCTGGGGATCACTCAAGTGGCATTGGTTGATAGGTGGCCTGCTGACAAATGTCAGGTGGCATGATATCAGTGTACCCACATGCTCTACTCTTCTCATCTCTCCATGGACATTAACCTAGTACATACCTAGGAGCACCTGCACTTATGGACCTCAGTACTGACAAATGTGTCAGTGTGCATTACTGAGAATAACAGTGTCTGTGTGTTTGTAAACGTGTAGTTGAAAATACTCTGAGGGCCTTCTCACCCACTACACCCCCCATTGCTATACTTAGAAACGGCTGCTGCTGTAATTGAAATTAAATGTACCTTGTTACATTCTTCACCCTATGGGCTACCTGGAGCTTGCAGTACCAACATAACATTGTTCTGCAAATGGGTAGATGGGTGTGGGTTACCCTCTGAATCCTGGCAAAAATGAGTATGTGCGTGTGTGTGTGTATGTGTGTGAAATTGTGTGTGAGTGTGCATATTTGTAGGAGACAACATTCTGAGACCACATTCTCCAAATACAATAAACATTGTCACACATTATAAGGGATGGTGATGTTGCTGATATTAGGAGATCCATGACAAACCCTCACTCTACTATCCCTGTGGCATGTGCAATAAATGCATATCCCTATACTAGCACTGATTAGATAGACAAGGGTTTGTATTGCAGTTCTGGTCAATGTGTGATTTTGGGTATGTCAGAGCATTATCATGGGTTTCAGTGAGTACAATATCCAATGTGGGGTGTGGGTGCTGGGTATACTGTCTTTACACCATGGTACCTTCGGTACATGTCCCAAGGTCCAATGTATGATGGCCACTGTTACAATCAACCATACAGGTAACTGATTACATTATCCAGCCCAATGATGCATGTGCTGTGTGCAAAAACTCTGTAACAGTATGGACTCACTGACAAGGTAGTTAGCACTGCTAATCCCAGGTCTGTCAAATGTGCCTATGACTGTATGTGTTTGTCAATGTGTATATGACAGTATGTCATACTATGTATTGTTCATTAACACCCAGTACAGCCCCCATTACCATACTGTACAAGGCCTGGTGATGTTCTTCACTTAGGAAACTCAGGACACACCTTACCCTAAAAGCTCTGTGGGCTGTGCAATTAAGGCCAAATGCAATAAGTACCTAGGCAGGGGTTCTACTCTTAGTGCTGCCAAGTACATGTGTGTGCATGTGAAGGGATCTACTTCAGTTTGCAGGAAATATATGTCCCAGGAGATCATTTGTCTGAGAACTTACTGGCAAAAGGTAACATTTCAAAGCAATCATCTTGTGGAAATTAATTCCATCAAAACTAGTAGTGGATGTGTAAATGCCCTCTTCCCCACTGGACAGCTGTACAATGATACTGGAGTTGGTATATATATATATATATATATATATATATATATATATATACATATATATATATATATACATATATATATATATATATATATATATATATATATATATATATATATATATATATATATACGTGTGGTTGTTGTGGGCACAGCCACCCACATTGGTGTTATTGTTGTGCATATCCCCCCACTTAGAGTGCGGTTATACTGTACAGTTTATGTTAACAGGTTAAGTAGTTGTTAATCACACTATGTGTGGTTCTACACCACCCCAGACCCTCCAAAGTGGGAGACTGTGCCACCCACACCAGCACACCTATGTTTACCAACTCCAGGATTGCACTACATTGGGAAAGAGGACATATACCCTGCCAGTATCATTGTCAATGACAGTAAACTGGCGGACTGATTATTTACTGATGTGATGTTTTGGCAATTTGATCTTGGTGGAATTACATAGACCAAAATGAGTTCACTGCAAAATGAAGTACATCCATGTGAAAAGTATTCTCTGTGTATTGCATTAACACCAAAGCCTCTGTGTGTGTGTTATTCACAAATATTTGGTGTGTGCCACCCAGTACACTTACCATTGTCCACTGTAGAAGAGCTGTTTAAATCAGCTACCATGCACTCACCTGTATACATCCCTCAGACATATCAGTCATGTGGTACATGCAGTAACTGTTATACAGACCTGTTACTTGTGTTCAGCTATACCTGGGACATGACACAGTCAATGTGTCACCACAGTGCCACAACCCTTGTAGGAAAGGACAGCAGACCAACATCCTACTGACACATAGACACCTAGAACACAAACAGAATACATTATGGAGACCACAATTAGTCAGTGTTAATAACAGCTATAATGCATCATGGCTGGACAGCTACACACCCTGATTTGTAAGCATTAATCATTCCAGTTCAAAACATGTTAAACAGCATTACATTGCTAAACCTTAGTATTTTCACTCTGTACATCAGAACCATATTAGCATGTCCCTGTATCGATGGTATGGATGACATGGATGTGGCACAGATATCATCATATGGACAGGGTATGTTGTGGGTTTGCCAGAGTCATTGGCTGAGCCATTTGGTTGACATCATGTGTGTGAATTAGGGAGTTCTTTATTAAATGGGCTGTGTAGATGTGGCGTGTGTAGATATGGAAGTGCCCTAACTGTGTTGCTGATGTATGTGTGCATGTATACACACATTTCTGCCATGTGGCTGCCCTATACAGGTGTTTGTTGGACAGCTGCAGACCGTACTTGGCCGGGTGTACAGTTCACTGTGCCTGCCAGGGGCTGCATGGGAACTACCAGGCAGAAACCCAGATATGGTACTCTCTCCTGATGATGACAATTGTCTGCTGGATCCACATCCCTGTTGGGACCAGCCAAGACCACATGCACGTAGCCTGCTGCATTGTGCTGTGGACAGCACCCCCTGCAGTGCTGGTGCTGGTACTGCCACTAAGGGTGCGGCCGTGAGTTGTTGCACTTCCACTTAGTCCTCCACCTGTTTGTGTTGCTGACCTACATCCACGTGACTGACGCCCTACTCCCACCACATGCTCTACCACAGACACCACACGGTTGAGGATTCCCACCATCTCACCTGTCTATCCATGACTTCTGCAAAGCAATGGTGGGCACCTGCTGGAGCATGGATGTTATCACGTACAGCAGGAAGAGTAGCTCTCTGGAGCCTCAGACTATCTCTGGTGTAATGTTCCAAATGTACCTGTGCCTGCATGACAGCCCAAAGCATGCATCTGATGACACCTGCTGTGACAGTTCTGCCAGTGGCATAATGGCCAGCAACCCTCCTACGAGCACCCCTGTACATCTGCCTGTGTGGTACCTCACCAGTCATCTGGCTATGGCTGCTGTGAACAGGCACACTTGCCATAGTCAGCATACTTTCCTGTCCCATGCCACCACCCAACAACTGTCCCTAATGTATGGCCACTGGTGATGAGGTATGTATGGGCATTGTAACTGTGGGAGAGGATGGGGTAGATAAAAGTGGGATGTCAACCAATGGCATATATTCAGCCCATGACAACCCTGCCTGTGCCTCACTATGCCTATCATCATTGTCAGAGTCTGTATGGACACTAACATCAGTTTGCCTGCAGGAGGGACCCTGACCCACCTCGCCACCTGTGAGGGGCAGACAAGAAATATAAATTAAGGCCTGTACATTATGGCTTACTTTTCCACACACACACACACACACACACACACACACACACACACACACACACACACACACACACACACACACACACACACACACACACACGCACACACGCACACACACACACACACGTACAGGTGAGGAGCCACAAAGATATTACACAGACCTCTCATTACCCAACAGTCAACATACATGACATATGGCACTCAACAGCATGCACTGCAGCCATACTCAATCCTTGTTACCAACATTATACATCTCTGTGATGCATGAGTTGTGTTAGTAGGTGATGCCACTTCACCTGGAACACACTGCACCTATGTACACAGTATTGCTGTGCACCTGTACAGCACCCTGGCATGTACTGTGCACCATACCTCAAAAGTGTACACACCATTGCTGAATGTGTATATGTGTGGCAGTTATGTTTGCTCTGTTGCTCACAGCCTTTATGCATTTGTCATATACCTGGGATGATATGAAGACTGATGCCAGTAATTAATGCCTGTCCTTTAATTTGCAGATCTCATCATCAGCAGTACATGTATGTGAATAAAATCTGGTTAAACTGACAACTTTCAAAGCTTAATGTGGATATAAGGAGTGTACACACCCTTGTTGACACGCCAGCCTCTTCTATGATATGCAAAGGGGGCACAATATTGCATTTGCTAACATTACACACACCCCTGAAATGTGACATATGACCTGTGCAATCCAGTGCATTATCAAACAAATGTGTTAGATGTGCAGATGCTGAATGAGATGCATACAATATGTGGTTTGCATAAGTGTGCACACCCTTAAAACAATTGTTTGTTGAAGTTAAGTGAACTACAGCAGTCACTATTCCTGGAAGGGGTATACTAGCATGACCCATCTTCACTTGCCATTATTTTGTCAATCTGCCCTACAGATGTTCCCCAACTCTGCCAGATTGCAAGGTCAGCTCATGTGCACAGCCCTTGGAGGTCACACAGTGGCTTCCCTATTGCTGTAGAGTCAGGGTTATGTCTGTCCCAATTCATATCCTTCACTGTGTTCAGATACAGACATTCTAAGCTTTGGATGTATCCTTCAGTTCACTGTTGTTTTCAAGCTGACCCCCCCCCCCCATCCTCAGCCTTATTACAGATGCTTGACAACTATGGGCCACACATGAGTGTTATTTTGCAGTGTTCCAAATTCCAAACACAATGTCTACCGGCCTAGTTCCAGCTTACGAACAGCAAACCTAAAGGTGTACACTGGCACCAGTAAGCTAAATATTGGGGATGGTGGCCCTGAGGTGGAGTGAGGTGTTGCTTGTGCACCACATGTATCTTTATGAATACTGTCTGTAGGTTTGAGCCTTGGTCTCATGACACCATTACACATTGCAGCATATGCCTTTGGAGACTTGATGTTATGCTTATGCTATCTGTAGAGAGCCCTGAATGATGTATCATGTGGGACAACTCTTCTTTCTGATTACCCTAACCCATAGGCTACAGAATCCAGGCAATTGTTGACACAGGTACTGCACAGGCAGTACTTGCTAGACATTTCTGCAAGTCCCTCAGTGTTGCTGCATGTTTCTGGGCAGCCTCCATGACCAGTTTGCAACATGTTTTGTCATCTGTTTTGGATGGGCATCTGTTTATTTTCTACATCAGTGTTGTCCTATACTTCATACACTCATACATGACTGTCTGCACTGTTTGCCATGGTATATGCAATGGTGAGGTAAGGCTACTTTTCCCACTCCTGAGTGCTACCTTTCAAATATGGGATCCATTTCATGGTTTGTAAGATATGTGCAAGCCACGGCTGCCTCTGTTGCACGTGAGTGGGCAAATGTCATGGACATACTTCTTGGACAGCAGACCATTACTTGGTGTAACATTGAGGCCCTGTACTTGATGGAAGGTGTGTACTCAAGAAGAGTGAATGCTGTCAGTACATCACAAACTGCTTCCACAATATGTTATTTAGAGTGTGTGCACACATATGCTTCCAGTGTTTGTTAAGATATGTATTCCCCATATTTGTTGCCCTAACATAGGATTCCATATTACACATTCATTGCTCATGTTAGGATCACATTGCAGGTTGTAAAAGGTGTGGAATGTGGTATTGTGGTTGGCGTTGTTTATATCAGGAACAGTTGCCATTGTAATAGTGGTGAATACACTGTTGTAGCCACTGTATAAGGGTAATGTTTTAGACATGTCCCTACTGTAGGCCATTTGTCCCACCATTATGTTCATCTCTGTCCAGACATCTTGCACTGATAGTTGTTAGGTATGCTGCAGAACTCTTATATACCCTTCAGATATGCCACCATAGTGACCACTGTGGTGCAGTGCAGTTAACACCAACATTAAGTGAATATGTACATCATGCATTTTGGGTAGATGTGTTAAATGTGTGCATGGTAAATAGCATGGCCATAACATGGCCAGGGTATTGGCAAACCAGAACAAAAAAACTCCATACTCACCAGCTACAAGCTGCTGCCCCAGTTGTATACCAGAGGGACCTAAATATTTGTGTGAGAGAAGTAATGTCAGTAGCCACACCTGTGGCATTGGTACAGGGTAGGAGCAGCATTTCAGCACATTGACAGTAGAAACCCACAACACTGGAGATTATGCACATCTGTTCATTACTACACTGCAGCAACAGCAGACTATATTATCTAACATATGCATGTAGATACTTTACAGATGAAAATGGATAAGCAACAGTGGTCTAGTAATATGCCCTGGAGCCTTACCTGCATGCTGCTCGTCCATTGTGTGGGTGGCACCCACCTCCACAATGCTGTCTTCAGGCTTCTGGCTTGGCTGGTGGGCGGGTGCCCCAAGGATGCTGAGGAGCTCCTCAGCATGTGTCAGTGGGGGCTGGATGGCATGACTCCCTCCTGTGGCTAGCTGATCCCTCCTAACTGTAGCAGTATGATGACAGGCATAGTGGATTAGATCTGTGCAGTGATGCCGCACCTGCTCATAATTGCTGTTGTGCAGGCTGACATCGTTTACCCTGTGGACGAGCTCGTTCCACAGGGTGGACCTCTCTTGCAGATCCTGGGCCCTGCGGCTGAATAGGATGGCATGATGCATGATGAGGTATTGGATGATTGCATCATTTTCCAGGTTTGTGAATGCAGGCAGACATTCCTGAGACACTGTACCTGGAAGACATAAACAGGAAAAAAGGTCAGAGGACCTTATACAGTTGTCCATGTGCACATAAACAGTGGATATTACTTGCAAATAATCCAGACTATACCATAACACTGTAAGATATCATGGCTTTGACATCTTGCATTACACTCCTGGCCCTGACCGGTCCAGTTCCCCCAATGTTGGACACTTAATGGCATAATTCACTATTCACCATTCATTACTGTGTAGAGGGATGGCAGTGACCATCTTCCATGTGGATGGTTTGTGGATGGTGGCATGTGTGTGTTTAACTGTAGTGTGTGATGGAACTGTGAGCACATGCCTGTATTCATGTAGGAGGCAAACTGTGATGTTCTCATGCCCCATGGAGACTTGCTGTTGTTGCCATCAGTCAGCATTATGTCCATGCTCACCACTGATGCGGGCAGGAGTGTGGTTGATGTGCATATCGCCCTGTATTAATGTTGTGAACAGGGTGTCACTGTTCCTGCCTATCCTTTCTGATGCAGGTTGCCAGTATCCATGACATGTGTGTATGAGGTGTGCTTTATCCCCAGTACAGGTTCACTTGTGTTACGGGCTCTGAGACTGTATACATATGTGGAGACATGGCTGCAACTGGCCTTGGTGGTTTGGATATGTCTGATTTCTAGTCATAGTCAGCCTTAAGGAAAGTCATCTGTAAATCTACATGCTTGCTCAGATAGAGGTGCACTTGCTTCCAAGTTGTGGTCTGCACCTATGTGTTCCTGAACAGCCACTATAGCAACCTATTATGTGCTTTGTGTCTTGGTGCTGTCCAGCAAGGGGGATTACTCTATTGTTGGTGGAGGATGGTTGCACAGTTAAGGTACTGCAGATTCCATATAGCTACAGTGGATATGAAGTGTACACACCCCTGTTACAATGCATGGTACTTGTGCAATTGGAACATGACCCCACAAAAGCACATGTCAACACAATCCCACTTGTGATGTGTCCTATAGTCTGCTCAGTTCAATAGGGAACATAACCTGTCCTGTGGAAACATATGGGAATTAATGATCAGTACAGTAAGCAAGGTGATTGTGCACACCCTTACACTGATATGTTGTGTAAACACCTGCTGAGATGATTAAAGCATCCATTTGTCTTGGTTTGTACTCTAATGTCACATCACATCTTCACTTTGCAATGGTTGCTCACCTTCCATGAAACAGCTTTGTTTCTTTTTCAATAGAATTTTAAAGGTTATGGGTCACATTTGAGGTGACAAACGTTTTCACATGACTTTATGTGGTTTCACTGGCACACAGAACTGGCATTCCAACAGGGGTTTGTACACTTTGATATCCAGTGTATATGGGTGTTGATATAGCTGTTAGTGGTAGGCATGGACAGTGGGTCATAACACAGTTGTACATTTCTCTGATTACTACGTGATAAGCATGCCTACTGTAGTACCCATATCAGTGTCATGGAAATGCAAAAATCAGTAGCAGTATACATTTTATTTTGTTGTATGCAGTCACAGTGATATTATACACATGTGCAACATGTGCATCCTATTTTCCAGACTGCTTGTGACCCATGTTATTACTTCTGTGCCTTTCAGCTGAACATACGCATTCATACACATGCTCAGGGGATACTTGGTATAAATTTGTGTTCTATATCATTATGGCACACTGTATTTAGTCTGGCAGCTCAATCATATGTCTCAACCTGTTACACCAGGACCTCTGTTCATTGGTCCACATCACTGAGTGACAAAACAGAGAAGTTAATTTTGATAAAGTATTAATATAGCTGCCATAACACAAGTATATGTGTAAGTGGCTACAGATATCTGTCTCAACTGTGAAGATTGTCCAGAAGAACACTGTACAGTTGAATGTTATTAATTCAATATATCACATGCAGTTTAACACACACATCTGCAACAGTGCTTTACTATGCTCATGTCCTATATAGGCATCCTAGTTTTACAATACAAAAATGTATAATACTCATATTCATAGGTAACATATGGATATGGGCAACATCCCATTAACTGGCCTAGCAGTGGCACAGACACAAATTTTTGACAGACACTCTAGTTGTTGCCATATGTGAGCTGTCCTTTCCCAGGGTGTGTCAGGCTCCTCAGTTGTGACCCAACCTATCCACCTCTTAGAGCATCACATGTGGACAAAGCCTAACACTGGGGGGGGGGTATATAGGGACAGATCATAGATATGCCTATTACAAACCTATGAAGTTTGTAGCATGATACATTTTGCATTACCATGACTGTTCTAAAGGTGGTGAGGTCTGAAACTCATGTGTTTGTCATGACTTCATTACTTGTATCTCCAGCTATTTGCCATACTAACATAGATGTTTGGAGGAACATAACAAACACTATGATGGCTAAATATTGGCATTCTGTGAAGATCTGCACAGTTGACAGGTATGGCCCATTGCAGACAGAGCCAGATGCTATGTCCATAGCATTTTTTCAGCAGGACATCATTACAGCAAGTACTGATGGCACATATACATCTTTCATAATAATCTATCCCACTATTACAGACCAGGTACTACATTCAATTACATTCTTACATGTTTCACATACCTGGTTTATCTTCAGGTTCCTTCTGTGTACAGGTTGCCTTCTTGTTTCTTATTTCTTATTTTGAGGTTTTGTTTATGTGCCTTTTTTCTTTTTTGTGTGTGTGTGTGTGTCTCTCTCTCTCCACTTCTGGGATCAAGCTTGTTTGAACAGGTTGAAGCATGGCTTTTTTAGGTGATACTCATGTTCATGTGATGGCCTCTGCACCAATTGCTGTTCCCCACTTGCTAATTGCATGCAGGCAGCTGTGTAGTTTTTCCAATAGCCAATGCCATAGCAACCCACTGCTATATATAACTACATCATGTGGCCATTGTCCCTTTACCTTTCCTGTATGGAAGACATCCTTCATGTGTGGGAGCAGCAGTGTTACAGACAGCAGGTAGGAATACCTCTTACAACAGGACTTGTGGACATAGGCCAACTACATGTTTGTATAAGGTTTCAGACTTAGGGACTGTGTGTGACTATTGCTGTTATATGCATTGAATACTGCTAGTTTTACAGGGTTTGTGTGTACATGCTAGTTTTGCATGGAATGCAGTCTGTCTGCATAGCCCTCAACTGTGGCCGTATCCACATGATGGCCAGAGGATTGGCTGTTATGTTTTATCTGTTCCCCACACAGGTCTTGTCCCTGCAATATCAGTGGCATTCTATCCGTTGATTGCTATCAGTACATGGCAACATCCATTTGTATTTCTGACTTCATATTCCTGAGCAAGGGTATGTTGCAACCAATCCTGTAACAGCAGGAACTTTCACAGTGTATAACAGCAATAGTTCAATTATGGCCCTGTGTTTCAGCTTCTGTCCTCCACTTATATACCAGGCTTTATCTAGATGCCATGCAGTAAGAGGTTGATAGGTTTGGTCTATCATTATTTAGTGCTGGCATTCCTGCTATCATTCCAGTGATTTTGTGGACCCCAACACAAGTTGTGGGGTAGGGTCCATATATATGAGGGCTACAGCTGGACAAAACATGTGTGACCCTGTACAGTCTGGAGGTCAGTGTATAGAGAACACTGCTATATGCCCTTGTAAGACATTTAATGGGGGAGGTGTATTAAATGGTTTTAACCTAGGCTGTAACAACATGTGAGGGATATCAGTAATAAGAAACATAAAGGTACATGGCTGTATATTTTCAAATGTTTCACCATGGGAACAGTGGTGGGCTAGAGCTTACTGTCTTGCACACAGTTCTGTTTGTCAGTGTGATGGTGGCATTTTAAGTTAAGCATTAAGTAATGGATACATTTACATTATGACAATTGATACTTTTCCCCCTAGGGGTTAACTACAGAGTGTAAGTGGAGGTTGTTGAACTACATCTGTAATTAAGTGTTGATTGATTCTTGTCTTCAAGGCAAGTGTGTTTTTTACTGTTGTACTACTTGAAGGCTTTAGCCTAGACAGCAAAGTATATTATGTTTTGCAGATTACTGTATCATATGTTTTCTTTGAGAGTTGCATTAATCAGTTATTATGTATTTCAAACACCTAAATGCTATAAGAAATGGCATAAACAACTGAAATAGTACACAAATAAACATTTATATGTATGCAAACTGTGCGTTGTCATGTCCTTTGCATTGTGTGTGGATACATGTTTCATGCAGTAATTGTCATTTGTAGGAAAGAATCAGACACTGGCAATTTGAAAAGGTGGCAACTGTAGGAATAATGGCTGTTTGATATTCTGTGCACCCTCTTTATATACTCTATATACCTATCTATAAGTACTCGACCGACAAAAATAAGAGATAAGGCACCCCACAAGATGAACTATACCACAAAATTAGTAAATGAATCACCTGGAAGCCACAAACTGTTTTGTTGGTGAGGACGTTACATAGATAACGAAACATGTGATGAAGAAGTTAAGCATTTATCGTTGTTTATTGTGGTTTTTATTTTTTAGAAGTAGCGTTGTCGCCTCACAGTTAGACGTCGCCCGTTCGATTCTCAGAGCGTCTTCTGTGTAGCGACATGTGTGAATGGGCGTTCCTTTGTTAAAGGTTGTGCGTTAGGCCGGCAAGCCAGTATGTAAAAATCTACTGCCAATCATTAGCAGACCGGAGTTCCACTGTGGCGACCCCTAACCGGGAAAAGCCGAAAGACACAAACAATTTTTTGGAAGTAATAAAGTCGAGTTCGAGCAGTTTGTGGCTTCCAGGTGCTTCATTATCTATCTATAAGTATTTCTATATTTATATATGAATGTATGTATGTGTGTGTGTGTGTGTGTGTGTGTGTGTGTGTGTGTGTGTGTGTGTGTGTGTGTATATATATATATATATATATATATATATATATATATATGTGTGTGTGTGTGTGTGTGTGTGTGTGTGTGTGTGTGTGTGTGTATGTATCATTAGAATGTTTAGTGCTTCCTCACTGTACATTCCCTATGGTAGACTGACTGTTCTGCATGATATGCTACAGAAATGATTCCAGTATCTTACAGCTCAGATGGCTTAGTGGTAACTTGTTGTGGTTATGTTGTGCAGAGTCCTGGGTTCAAGACTTGCAAGGGCTGGTTATTTTGTTGCAAGGCAGAACAGTTCAGCTGTGGAGGAAGGGATAATGGCAATAATTTTGCGCCCCTTCACCCCCATTTACAGTGCCTTTGGTCAGACGTTTTGCAGAGAGAGGTTCAGAGTGCGGATCCGATGTCCGAATGCACTATATATGTAAATATACATATATATATATATATATATATATATATATATATAAAAACATATATATATATATATATATATATATATATATATATATATATATATATATAACATACATATATATATATAATTTACAAATACATTTTCCCTACTGTTGATTGACTGTGCTGCATGATATGTTTGAGAAAACATTGCATGTGTCTACAACTCAGATGGCTTAGTGGTAACTTGCTGTGGTTGTAATGTGCAGGGTCCTGGGTTCGAGACTTGCAAGGGCTGATTTTTTTGTTGCTGGGCAGAACAATGGCTGTTGGATACAGAGTGATTAAGGCACTTTTAAGCAGATGTAAGCGGGCGTGCATAGGTTTGTGTGGTGGTATGCAATGCTAATTTCCGGTTAAATATGCTTACAGACAGTTAGCCTTAAAAGTGCTTAATGTGTGTAGGCATTGCTTAGTGCCATGCAAACAGGCTTAATCCTGCTTACTACTGCTTAAAAGTGATTACTCCCACTTACCCCGTGCTAATTTCTTTAAAAGAAAATAAAAATGAGTTGATAGCAAAGTGGTGAAAAAGGGGCATGCAGAGGGATAGACAATAGGGAAAGTAGCTAGGGATGTGCAGGATGGGTGTAGGGAAGGTCCATAGCTATCCATTTCTTCTACAGCAACAGCTGTGCATATATACTGAATTTGAAGGTATAGTTGGACAATCAAATCCATGAGAGAGGGGTGAGGGCAACAATAATGTGTTTTGAAGCCAACTAGACTAGATGACATGCATGCATCTGGAGAATTTCTCCCCGGGCCTCCACTGAAAACAGGCTCTGTGGAACCTAGTCGGACATTCCCGGTCAACAAAATGTTAAATAAATAAAAAATAAAAAAAATGACATGTGTTCAGTGGACATGTGTGTGAAATAGACAGCTATGTATGGGGTGAAATTTTTGGGGGGAACAGATTGGCCTTTTTTTTAAGGTGAGAGTGGGATGTTGGGGAAGGATAGTATGTATATTTGGGGAGGTAGGTTGGGTAGAAAGACAGACAAGACTGACAAGAGAGCATACAGAGGTGGTATATGACACGTGTGGGTAAACACCTTGCATGGGGAGGGGGTTTAGAAATCGGAAGTCCATGAGCCCCCAAATGGAAACAGTGGGACTGAGGTCCCCACCCATGGGCATTGGCCACTGCACCTTAACTTCCCTTTGGTGGCTGTGCTGGGGGCTGAGCAGGAGGGGCAGGCTGACCCTCTAATTGCACCATGCAGCCCTCAAGCTGGAGTAGCAAATCTCCAAACTCCTTTCAGAGGTTGCTATGCACCAAACCCTGGACCTGGCTTCAGATGACTGTATCCTGTCCATGCCCACTCCTGGGGGGGAGAGCCCCATCCCCTTGAGGGTGTTCTGCCCAAAGGTGGTGCAGGATCAGCAGACGAGGAGGTCCCAGGGTGGATCCCAGATGTGCTGGGGCCTGGTGCTATGGCCAGATGTGGTGGTAGAGGTGGATCAGCTGGGTCCGGCCTTCTCAAACATGCTATGGTGTTACAGTTTTAGAACATATGTAGGTTATTAATAGTCAACACAATCCAGGATTAGTTATAACAGCATACATGGATAGTCCCATTAACCCAAAACAACAGATTTGGAACAGTTGCATAGCAAACAGAACACGTACATATATGGAACCACAGTGGCCATTACAACGGCATGTAGGTTACATTGATAGCAACAGGCAACCAATGATAGTATTTCAACATGAAACATGAATACATTTCAATATTTGGTGAACAATAGAACATATGTCCCAACAGTAGGTTTGGTGTAAAACTTGATTTGTGTGTTCAGATTATTGTTGCAGATACGGTGGGGGGGAGAGAGAGATGTCAGTTAACAACTTGTATATCCTTGCAGTACTCACAACTTTAATGATCGTTGCTCTAATTATTACTCTACAGGTATTATTACAATACCCTATGGCCTTGGTTTGGGCAGTGATATGTCTGTACACAGTGTATACTTCAGCTGTCGTATAGCTACATTCTACATCTCTTACCTGGTAGACCTGTGGAGGAAATGTTTGTCAACACTACTTGACTGTTTCTGCACATATTCCCAGATTCCTAGCTATAATTCTCCACATACCTCTCAACCTCTTAATGTAAAAAATCTGTACAAAGCTTGAAAAACTGGTGGTACAAATGGGGGCATATTTTAAATATTGCTCTTATAAACCTTTAGAAAGTTCCTAGAGTAACAGGATTTGTTTTAATATACATTTTCTGAAAGATCTGAACTGAAGTTCAAAACTCAGATGTATGTCGCTATTTAGTAACTACAATCCTGAGATCATCCCAGTGATTTGCCAGAAAAAAAGAGGAACAAGCCAAAAATATGAGGCAAAAATCTGGACATTCTGCACAAATCTGCACAGTTGAGAGGTATGCTTATGCATACAGCTTACTACCACTCCCAGTATTCGAACCATGGCTGTGTGTGCTAAAAATACAACAGTCTGTGTTTCATCAGAGTGAGCTATTGAGAAACTGCTGACATTTTCTTCCGTGTTTTCTGTCTAAGTCTCTCTTGGTTGTAGAATCTGACCTTGTAATTACAACATTCTTATACAGACATTCCTAGACATATTTTTATGTAGCACAGTGTGAGAAACAGTTGAAACAACAGTACTATTCGGATATCAGATCTTGGTGAATGCAACATGAGGCCATACAATACAAGAGTAAAGACAACCAATCCAGAATTTAGAACTTTATTGCCAGGCAGTTACACTTTGATTTAAATATGACCTATATGGGACTATTACTGTCATATTGTCTGGTTTATTCAGTGGAAACCACACACATTTTTTATAGTGCCAGGTGACATTTTACTCCTTTATATTTATTTGGTATGACTACTACAAACAGGATTGTTACTCACCAGCCTCGTGACACAGCCTTTGCAACCTGCTGGCATGGGCTTCCTGGTCCACAGCCAACTCAGCTGCAGCTGTAATGAAAATAGAGAAACATTTATGCATACCTATCCATCACATACACAGGCTGGACTTTGGTAAACAATTATTGCTATGAATACTTACACACTGCTGGGACATCTTCCCTGTCTCTCTTGCTTCTTTGACCCACTGTTCCGAGAGCTTCCTCTTCCTCTGTTTCAAGTTGACATAGTGGTGTCAGACCTGCTCACTAGTCCAAGGGATATAAGTGGCACTGGTGAGATCATGGGGGAGACTTTCTCAGGCTTCCGCTCTATATTGGGAGCCCTGATAATGGTCCTGCAGCAGTCTCATGTCATGGTTTTTTATGAGGAGTCCTACCATGACCTTGGACTCCTGTATGCCCCAGCGCTGCACTCGGAAGCTCATGCTCTCTCCAACACCTGCCATACTGCCTACAGTGGAGAGTTACAATCAGTTATGATCTGTATTTCTGCCTGTGGGTTTTAAATATGTCTGATTTCCCACACTTTGTGATGATTGGATGGTTTTGAAAATGCTGAGGTAAGCTAAGCTACGGGCAAACCTGCTTAGCTAAGGTTGGCAGTGCTTAAAGGGGCAGGTTCAGCATTGCTTAAAAATGGGCAAATCCACCTAGCTGGGCTAGCCATTGCTTAGTATTCATATGTACACAATGCTTACACCTGGTCAACATAACTGTGCAATGCTTAGCATTGCTTATGTTTTATTATATTGGTCTACCACCTGTATGGGATCTACCAACCTGCTGGCATGGGCTTCCTGGTCCACAGCCAACTCAGCTGCAGCTGTAATGAAAATAGAGAAACATTTATGCATACCTATCCATCACATACACAGGCTGGACTTTGGTAAACAATTATTGCTATGAATACTTACACACTGCTGGGACATCTTCCCTGTCTCTCTTGCTTCTTTGACCCACTGTTCTGAGAGCTTCCTCTTCCTCTGTTTCAAGTTGACATAGTGGTGTCAGACCTGCTCACTAGTCCAAGGGATATAAGTGGCACTGGTGAGATCATGGGGGAGACTTTCTCAGGCTTCCGCTCTATATTGGGAGCCCTGATAATGGTCCTGCAGCAGTCTCATGTCATGGTTTTTTATGAGGAGTCCTACCATGACCTTGGACTCCTGTATGCCCCAGCACTGCACTCGGAAGCTCATGCTCTCTCCAACACCTGCCATACTGCCTACATTGGAGAGTTACAATCAGTTATGATCTGTATTTCTGCCTGTGGGTTTTAAATATGTCTGATTTCCCACACTTTGTGATGATTGGATGGTTTTGAAAATGCTGAGGTAAGCTAAGCTACGGGCAAACCTGCTTAGCTAAGGTTGGCAGTGCTTAAAGGGGCAGGTTCAGCATTGCTTAAAAATGGGCAAATCCACCTAGCTGGGCTAGCCATTGCTTAGTATTCATATGTACACAATGCTTACACCTGGTCAACATAACTGTGCAATGCTTAGCATTGCTTATGTTTTATTATATTGGTCTACCACCTGTATGGGATTGATTCATCATTCATTACATGATATAGATTTATTTACTTTCCCTGACATCCCCCAATGAGCTGTGATTCATTTATTTTTGTGTGACTATACTGTATGGGACACTTGTGTTTATGTGGGGGTTTCACTACTTTATTACACTGCCACCTCACATCTGTGCCTAACACACTACTCTGGTTTAGAAAAATCAGTTATTTCGTACATAAATATGCAAAAAAGTAAAATTTTAATGCTTACACATACAAGATGGGAATGGCTTTGGTGAGACTCGAACTGTGAATGACTACATGCAAGGCATAGGCTCTAACTGCAATACTGTTGCAGTTATGCTTGCATGTGATGTCTATTGCTTTTTAACTTATCCTGCTATTTCAGTTGGGTTAAGCGTAGCTAAGCAATGGGCATACCCATGCAGCTATGCTTAAACTTTATTGCATATATAAAAAAATGTATTTGTTGTGTTTTTTTATTTGTACCCTTCAGAATATCCATGCTAATGCTGAACCTCTTATTCCATCAACTTTCTGCTTTGTGGGATGATTGTCTCTTATGGCTTTGTCCACATTCCTTACTCAGATGGGTTGGGAGGTGTGCGCTATGTGCTTATGCTACATCTGTGATTCTATAAACTTTTGCCTTGGTAGGGATGATTGTCCCTTACAGCTTTGTCCAGATTTCTTACTCTGATGTGTTGGGGGTGTTACGAGCGTTCTCGCTCATTTTAAATTGCCAAACTGCAATTCTGGAGTGCAGGAGGTGTGCGTATTGTGAGAGCTCTGCTCTCACACACACCTTTTGTGCTCATACATGGAACCATGTCCGTTTTACAGCACGGCAGTGCACCTTTATACATATGCATGGCTCGCTGCCATGCTGAACAGGAATGGTGACTGCCATGGAGGAATAACTTATTCCTGCATGGCTGCTTGCTGAATCTGGGGGAATATCTATTTTTCTATATGCTATGTTAATTTCAGTTTTAGAAACATTTGTATATTTATTAGTATCCTTCAAAATGTCGTTCATTTTCCCTTCATATGTTATGGAGTCCATAATCACAATTTCCCCTCCTTTGTCGTGTTTCATAACCCTAATTTCATTGTTCTCTCTTAGTTCAGTTAAAACATTTTTTCTTTTATACTTAGATTTGCCTTTTATTTTATCTTGGTGTATTCCTCTCTAAGTTTGTTTTCTACAATATACTCACAAAATTTTAACTGAGAGTGTATAGGAGGGTTGTAAGTATTTTTCGCGTACATACTGTGGTTAGAACCATATTCTGTTGTGGTAATGTTTTATCCAAATTGATTTTCCTAGTAAATGCTTTAAGGTCTATTATAGCCATAGCCAAGTTACCTTTGTTTCTGAGGAATACATTTTTAAGCCTTTAGACAGGCAGCTAAGATGTTAATTATGTAGGAGATGAGGGTCAAATTAATGGGGGGAATGCACACGTAAATGAAAATATTGGTGACCTGGATGACTTCTCGGAACACCCACCACTGAGAAGATCTGAAAGGTTAAAGAACAAAAACATTATGAATTATCAGCAGCAAAATTTTCACTGGAGAGGAGGGAGAAGGAGGAGAGTGAGATACTAGGTATAGAAGTTACACCCCACCCCAGAACATGTGATTGTATTCAAGTAGATGAGAACACTGAAAATAAGTTCACTAAGGATGGTTTTAGCATTTACAATTTTAGTAGTGTTATTTTAACTAACAAACATTTTAGCCTTCATTGTGGTTTTTCATTGGTGTTTTTTTTTTTTTGATTAATTAACTAATTAAGATATATAAGGGAAGGTTTAGTTTAAAATTTGCATCTGATGAAGTCTTATTAATTGGGACAAAAACGCTGTGGAGTGTAATTGCGTTTATTTGTTTGAACTGCTTAATAAACCAGCTTTTGGGTCTGCAATAGAGACGATTATTTTCCTTTGTCTGTGGTACCTGTTTTGATTCTGATTTTGGAGTTTTTGCATATTGGTACCAGTTCCAGTGATTTTGTGATATAAGCATCCTGACATGATCACTGGAGAGGACATTTATCAAGGACTGTATAGACACTAGGGAGTACCAGCATATTGTGAAGATGTGCAAAAATGATTTGCTTGAATATGAATGTAAAGTCAGCATAGGTCTCAACCAAGCAGCACACATAGCAACAGGTTCATGGACAACAGCTTACAGAATCACTCACAATCATAGACAATATTAAAATAACACCACTCATCCATGTCATTGACATTAAATATGTGATTGTGAGTTAATATACATGTTCTACATGAACACAGTTGTACAACCATAATGATAGTGATCTTTAAGGGGGAATCAAGCACACCTTCCTGAAAAAATAACACCCTTTGGAAGTGCTAAGAGGAACACTGGTAAATCTGTAGTTTAAATTACAATCAATCCTGGCTAGTTGACAGGTTTGGATGGCATATGTATTCCACAATCCGCACTTGCATGAAAGTAACCCACGCCAACAATGTTGTCAATGAGCTATGTATTTACTGGGTGCATCCCAGGAACACGTATCACTCATGCATCTTTGTGGGCACATGCTGGCGGACATTCTGCATACAATCTAACTGAGTACACAGGTCACATACCACTTGGTCTGCTTATAGGAGTACACTGTCGATATTGTAATTAGCTTATGTATTTGCTGTCATAATGAAACTAATTCCCCCTTGATTTTTGTTCATCTACTGTGCCTGCATGGGTCTGTCAACAATCTTTTGTATGTGTTAATACTGTCTCCGTTAAACCAATACAAATCTTGGATTCAATGATTGTCCACAGTTTGCAGTCCTCCACAAAGCTGGTTAGACAAAGGATGTGTAAGTTAGTCTTCACTTCTGATACTTAAATAATAACCAGGAAATGGCATAATACAGAATCCTGAGGTACAGACCTGGTCACTGGTCTCTAGATAGAGGTGACATCACATACTTTGACATTATCTGTCATGTATGTGACTGGTTTGTCTACCCACTTGGTCACATAGGTATTTATGTCCACTTGAGACATTCTCTGTGATACCTGAGTGTGGATTTCTGCCAAATGCCTTGGCAAGGTCAAGTTACTCAGGGTGAGACTGTTTTCCTCATGCATGCCCTAGGTGACCTTTTTGAAGACATTGAAAAAATGTAACAGACATGACATAGCCTTAACAAACTAAACATGGGTGCTGTAATGTGTTTCAAAGACCCCAGTAATTCTTTTAAACAATGGTCCACAAATATAGCCAGAGGTTCAGTAATAGACCCCGCCCCCACCAGTATTGGCCTAAATCTGGGATTTTCAATATTTTTATGTGTCTTGGGAATTCCAAATAATATTGGAATACGTGATTTTTCTACATGCAAAAAATTATAAAGATTTTTGTCCAATGCTCCTTGCAATAAATGATTGTTTAAATAATATCCAGTCTTGGCATATGCAATATTAATTTTGTTTTTAGAAGCTATGCTGTATTTAACTTCGTCATTTAAAATCTCAAACATTTTTCTTTCAGTCAATTGCATACATCAGAACCACCCCACCCCCTTTGTCAGGTTTCATCACCCTGCATTTATTACTATGTAATGTTCAAATTAATTCTCCTCCACTGTCTTTTAAATTGTTCACAGTATTGATTTTCATGTTTAGACTTCTAATATCTTTCTCTACTAACTCTTCAAATATCCTTAAGTTGGGTTGAGTGGGGGATTAAAATTTCTTGCTCTACTTAACACTTGCTTATTACCTTTCTTTCCTTTAAAAAATAAATTCAAGTTCAACTTTCTTAAAAAAAGGTTTAACATCCTCTAAGATTCTAACCAAACTCAAAGGCCAAATGGGGACAAATTGAAACCCTTTAATGAACAAAGTGAAACATTCTTTCTCAATCTTTAAATCAGTGTAATTAAATATATTAAAATTACCTTGGGTAATCTTTTTTCCCCCATCAGTCACAATAATATTTTCACAGTTCACTTTTGTATATATTGTCCCCGTGTCTGGCTGTTGTTTCTTATGTAATTTCTGCTGTTGCCCCAACCCCTTCCCCTGCTACCCCTACCCTGTGGCTGGTTGTACTCTGTGTAATTGTTGAAATAACCCTGCTTCTCTGCAATTCTTTTTGCTTCTTCTGAGGGGGGGTGGGGCAGTTCTAAAGCGCTAAAGCGTGGGTATGCACGTTATCTGAGTTTAAATTATCTTGACTAAAATCATCATCATTCCTATTTTCTCCTTCCCCCACTACCTGACTATATGTTTTCTTTGGGGGTGGGTATGTTCTACCTTCCCTACAGTCCAGTAAGTCCCTTTGTAATTTTTTTTATCTTCCTAGTAATTACATCATCACAATAAACATCAATGTCTTTAAAAACAGCATCGTATTTTACTTTTTCAATGTTAAAAAGACAGTCAGTAGTAATTTTGTTATGCAATGCATTCACTTCTTTGATAACAGTCTCCTTCTAATGTTCGTAATTCCTTATCATCAGTTTCAAAATTTCAATACCGAACCTGATGAATAATTCAAGCAGTTCCTTATGAAACATACTGTTCATTTCCACATTATTTGGGTATTTGAAAAAACATAGCCCTTTTGGTACCCTACACACGGCTATACATTCACCCAAATAATCAATTTCAAGCTGCAAGGTTTTCAAAGTCAAAAATTTTTCTTTAAATACCTTCAGCAAGTCCATGAATGACTCATGTATTTGCAGTCTCTCTTCCGAGAAGTTAAGCCTCTTTCCAGTCCAGTTCTCACAAGTGAAGTTATCAATTTCCATTCTGATTCTGTGCAAATCTTGGTCGAATTTGTGTCTGGTTACTAGATAAAGGAGGATTCATCGATTGCAAATGCACATCCAGTACATTATTTAAAACTAAAGGAATGTACCTGATTTTCCTTGTATTTTCTCCATTCTGCCGCTCATGTACCTCAGTGTCCAAATTTCAACATTATTTAAATAAATAATAATGGAGCAACAGAGATCTTCCGTTATCCATTGCTTCCTTTCCAAAGCACTGCTGTACTGTGTAAGCATGGGAACTAAGTCCCATACATATGCACAGTACATCAAAAAGAGCAGGAGGGTATCCAACAAAAGTGGAAGAACACTATGGAGCTATTATATAAAGACATTATTTATGAAAAGTAAGTAATTTTTTCTTAAATAATGTCATTATATAATAGAAAACCAACTCCATGGTGTGATATATTGATGATTTACCCATGGTAGGCTTTCACCAGTATTCATTAAACTTTTTTTCCATGCAGGAACAGTACAGCCATTCCTGCACGGAATATGGCCGCCGAGCGATTCAGGAAAAAGCTGATCTGATGTGCACAAGCTTGCCAACACTGTTCCTGCATGGAAAGCCATGCAGAATGCTAATTACCTCATTTTCTGGTGAAAGCCATGCAACTCAGGTGAATTAGCAATTCAGGAACAGGCAGGGAACAGTGCTAGTTGCAGAAATGTATTCAGTTACTAACCGAACACATTTCTGCAGGTAACAAAACGGAGGCAAGACAGCTCAAATAAAAGCATGTATTATAAATTTTAGGCATGCCAATTGCCAAATATATGGCCATTGGCATGTGAAAGTGTTTAATTTAATAAAAAATTAAAGTATTTTTTTTGGCTGATCTCGGCCGTTTAAGCATAGGGCAGCGGCGAGCAAATGGGATTGTGCCGACAATAAAAAAAAAATGTAAAAACTCAATTTTAGAGGAAATCTGCATTTTGCCATTATAATCAATGGCATGCAGAATCTAAACATTACCACGGAACACTAGTTGTCAAGGCAAAAGGCTCCGTGTCAGAGCAGTAACTATGGACTAAGGCAGTGGGTTATGCAAATGAGGGGAAATTTACTGAATCACAAAATATTCTAAGTCCACACACTGCACCAAACCATGTAGGTGCTAGAACAGGAAAGTGTGGGCAGGAGGAGCAGCTAACATGAAAAGGGGGTGTGTCACGCTTGCTGTAAGCTCATTGGAGCTCTGTTGCCCGGCTTTGTGCTTAGCTAAGCACAGCTAAGGAAGGGTTTGTGTCTGAGGATATAATGTCTTACACCATGAAATGAAGAGCATGTAAACTTCCAGGGAGAGTAATTTCTGCTAAAATCTGTTTACCTTAGCTAAACGGGTGTGTGCAGTGCACACTGGGACTTAAAAAAAAACGGAAGTAGCAGCACTGTTTTAATTTAGGCTGCGGGTTTGGGCACCTCGCCTTGGGGCTTAAAAGGGGTGGAGATAGGAAGGGGGGGTAAAAAAAAAAAAAGAGAAATAGCAAAATACAGGCAGTCGAATACAAGTAAAATAGCTGGCAGGTGGAATGTCTCAATGTCAGTCAATCACACAGGCAGCATCTGCAACACACCACTATAAACTATGCAAACACCTTCCAATCTGGTTTTTCCTACAAACTCTGCACCGTAGGTCTACACATACAGGGAAATTTTAATTGACAAAACTAGCAAAAAATGTTAGGAGCTGCTGTCGCTTTGATCTATCAATATGTGCAAGAGGCGGAGGATACTGAAGAGGATAATGCTGACAACCAACTCAGACCGAGGAGGAGGAGAAGAGTGTTTAGACCCAGGGTAAACTACCAGGGGCTACATGATCTGGAGATAGTAGCGAATATGTATTGTGTACAGATGTGTCACCCCCCCACCCATAGTCCCATAGATAAGCAATAACATGTCGCTAGTCTTAAGCGGCATCCAGCTGTCAACTAGAGAGATGGCGCAACATAAACAGAAAGCAATTATCAGTAATATACGCAATCGACTTACTGGTGCCATCCTAGGGGTGTCCACTGCCGGCAGCCTGGGAACATATGATCATCAGAATGTACTGCCTTGCTACAGATGGCCTGCATCTGTCACACCTGGCCTACAGGCCTCTGGCAAATGCCCACTCCTCACCCACAGTACCTTGTTAGGGAGTGTCATGGGGTCCATTACACCAAAATAACACAGTCTACAAAATGCAAAGAAAGGCCTTGCTGCTATCTGCTAGGAGCAAACCTGCCAGTCTCAGAGAGCTAGAAATCTGAACAAAGGCATGAATAATGGGGTGATAAAGGTCCAAAGAGAAGGACACCTCTGAAAGACTTCCCTATTAATGTTAGAAAGTTGTTCGAATGATTGTATTAGCATGGAATGTCTGAAGGGTATGAAGTCTGAAACTGCAATGTCAACTGTCAGTAATATCTGACGTCAACCCTGAGTGACTTGCAAAAAACTTTCCCTTGAAAACCACACTGACTTGGGTAATCAACCAGATATGAGTCATGAATCTGGATATTCTGTGATACTCTGTGCAGTCGACAGGCAGGGCTAGGAGTGTAAACATGGGAATGCATTCATTGCAGGCAGTCCTAACCTTGGAAGATGGTGACATATCTGCAACCACAGAATCCTGGCCCACAGCCATGGGGAGTAACACATTCTTCCCTGATCACTCATCCAATGCAACATCCTGACCCCAAAATGTGGCCAGCCAAGCAAAATGAGGTGGGGCATACATATATGTAAGACACACACACATCCAGGCTGGTCAAACAGTCTGACAGACACACGACCCTCCAAGTGCAGTCGACCTTTGAGAAGACCCATATGCAAAGTACTGGTAGCTATAGGCTAACATATCTGACCCAGGACACCCCCCCCCACATATTGTATCCCCTACAAATCTATCTGGAGTCTGCCTGTCACCATGATCCTGCATGATTTATATTACCCAGCCATGGACTGGAAATCAGAACATGCCAGAACAGAAATGCACAGAAATTCCACCATTGTACTATATCACCAAGGTGCTGGGTCATTTGCACAGCTCCAACAGTCAATTGGTTGTAGGCACACCTCTCAACAGGCTGTATTGTGCAAGAATACATAGCATTTGGCCCATAATATTGGTGTGTGCATCACCCATTTTGTATTTCTCTGGTAAATCATTGTGATGATCTGAGAAGGTATGTCATGATGTACTGAAACAATACATGACAGTGTCAAACTTCATATATGTCAGATGTCTACTAATAAAAACCCTATAACTCTAGCAACCCATACATTACTGAGAGAAATAGTCACAATCACCGTATGGCCCATTGTCTCCCAATTTTGATAGGCTATCTCCAGATATTCTGCACCAACAGATTGAGAGGTATGGCTCTTGCACAAAATGAACTGGACTGAAGTACAACAATCCCTGGAATGGAGTCCCACATTTACTATAGAAGGTCACACTGGGCATGCTCATACACTTAGAACATTGTCAATAAAATTGAGGAAATAACAGGCCATTCCCACAAGTGCACTTCCCCTTGCCCTACTTTAGCAGTCCTGAAGATGTCTGTCACCATAGACATCCCTTTCATCAGGCCTTAGCCCTATAAGCTCAGTGGCACATGTGATAACTCTGTAACACTATAGTACAAATAAATAGTGAGGTAGGAGTTCTCATCTCAGTCTTGGCAAATGTAAAAGTGTGCATGTTTATAAGTTAAAGATTTTGGGTCAGTTCAAACCCAGTACACTTCCCATTGCCCTACGTTAGCAGTCCTGCAGATATCTGTCACCTTAGAAGTCCCTCTCGTCAAGCCTCAGCCTTATAAGCTCTGTGGCACGTGTGACAACTGCGTAATACTATAGTACAAATAACTAGCTAGGTAGGAATTCTAATCTCAGTACTAGCAAATGTCAAAGTGTGTGTGTGTGTTTATAGGTTAAAGCTTTTGGGTCCATTCAAACCCAGTACACTTCCAATTGCCCTACTTTAGCAGTCCTGCAGGCATCAGTCACCTTAGAAGTCCCTCTCGTCAAGCCTCAGCTTTTTAAGCTCTGTGGCACGTGCGATAACTGCGTAATACTATGGTAGAAATAGCTAGCTAGGTAGGAGTTCTAATCTCAATCCTGGCAAATGTCAAAGTGTTTTTGTGTGTTTCTGTGTGTTTATAAGTTAAAGCTTTTGGGTCCATTCAAACCAGTACACTTCCCATTGCCCTGCTTTAGCAGTTCTGCAGATAACAGTTACCTTAGAAGTCCCTTTAGTCAGGTCTCAGCTTTATAAACTCTGTGGCACATGTGATAACTGCATAACACTATAGTACAAATAACTAGCTAGGTAGGAGATCTAATCTCAGTCATGGCAAATGTAAAAGTGTGTGTGTGTTTACAGGTTAAAGCTTTTGGGTCCATTCAAACCCAGTACACTTCTAATTGCCCTACTTTATCAGTCCTGCAGATATCAGTCACCTTAGAAGTCCCTCTCATCAAGCCTCAGCCTTATAAGCTCTGTGGCGCATGCGATAACTGCATAATACTATAGTACAAACAACTAGCTAGGTAGGAGTTCTAATCTCAGTCCTGGCAAATATCAAAGTGTGTGTGTGTGTGTGTGTGTGTGTGTGTGTGTGTGTGTGTGTGTGTGTGTGTGTGTGTGTGTTTATAGGTTAAATCTTTTGGGTCCATTCAAACACAGTACACCTCCCATTGCCTTACTTTAGCAGTTCTGCAGATAACAGTTACGTTAGAAGTCCCTTCAGTCAGGCCTCAGCTTTATAAGCTCTGTGGCACATGTGATAACTGCATACCACTATAGTACAAATAACTAGCTAGGTAGGAGTTCTAATCCCAGTGCTAGCAAATGTGTGTGTATAAGTGTATATATGTGTAGTTTAGAGTATTTTGTGACCTCTCTCACCCAGTACATCACCCATTGTCATGCTTTACAAGGGCTGGTGATTTTCCTCACTTTAGAAGTACCATAGGACAACGTTCACCCTATAAGCTCCGTGGCATGTACAATAAATGCATAACACTGTAGTAGCAATGAATAAGTAGGTAGGGGTTCTAATCTCAGTCAGGGCAAGTGCGTGCGTGTGTGTATAGGAACAGTATCTTGTCTGTGGAGGTGGGTTTGTTCTGTTTGTGTGAGAACCATATCTATTGGGGGGTGAGTTTTGCTACTTTTTGCTGTTGCCCATCCAGTATATGTCCCAGTGTCCACATTACAAGGTCCACAGTTGTCATCCACTGTAGAGAGACCTGCAGACACTCTGCATCCCTATAAGCATAGTGCCATGTGCAATAATTATGTGACAGTATGGAATAGATAACACGATAGGCAGCCCATCTACTCCTTTGATATCACTCCCCACTCAGGAATCATAAACAAACACACTTAGGTAGACATCAATCCCTGCATCAGTAGATGGCCTGCAAACTGGCTCACAGATAGAACCCACAGTATGAAAGCAGCGGACTCCATGTAAGACTGCTGAACAGTCATGAGTGGAGTCCCATAGGTTGTGGATCTGAGTCCCCTCATTTTGGGATCCACACCTCTGAGGACCAGCCCAATACGAAGGTGCCCTGGCTGACAATGTTTGTAGATGACTACAAGGTGGGTGCTATTATGACCCCCCATGTGAGGTTGACATCCTTCACAAAAGCTTCTCTGAGACCTATGACTGTTGTCAGAACCCTGGACATAAGCTCAATGCCAGATGATGTGCCACCATCTCCTTTGGGTACAATATGGTTCCTATAAAGTAATGCATTGATGGTAGTCCACTGAAAACTGATGTTGGTATAAGGGAACTGGGAACACAGGTTGACAGTGAGCTCTCTGTTGACCACCACAGTGCCACTGTCTTCTGAACATCCTTCCATGTGTCACTTGTCCTGACTAAGGGTGTTGAATCTAGGAAGTAAAAGGACAGTGTTGATCTGTACTCTCCCCTCAGTAGCCCAATTAATGTGTACTATGGTCCATTTGCCATCTACCCCACTTTACACCATCAACAACAGGAGAGGTTGCAAATGTACCTCACAAAGAGGATCTTAGGTACTACAATTTGCCTCATACAGACAAGACTCTAACAATGCCAATGAATCTCTGTCTCATATTGGCTACTTAGGTGCGATCTCTGCCTGACATACACAGCCATGTCTGACCCAACCCTGTCAGGAATTCTACATCTGAAGAAACCAATCTGTCCACAGAACATGCATCAGGTATCTCAACCCCATCCTCACAATCAACAGGACATGTTAGAGGGACAGGTTCACAACCCAGAGACTGGCCACGCTATGGAATAGACATCACATATATGTCAAGCAGAGCACATCACTGGCCCTCCTCAACAGAAATCAGGAGGAGTGGATGGTGAATAGAATACTCACCCTGGGGATCACACCAGTAAATATACCCAGTAGACACACTGAGGGGTATTGTCAGGTGGCATGGTGTGTTCCAATGGGATAGCCTTGTAAAGCCTCCATGGCCATTTACCACATACACACGTATGAATCTTTGAACCTATGGCTCTCAGTACTGTCAAATGTGTGTGTGTTAATTACTGTGTATAAAAGTGTTTGTGAGTGTGCAAACATGTGGGTGAAAGCAGTTGGTAGCCCGTCTCACCCAGTACAACTACCATTGCCATACCTTGCAAGTGTTGTAGATGTTATTCACTATATAGATAACTTGAGACCCTCCCCAACTTCTAAGCTCTGAGGTGTGCGCCGTAACTGCATAACACTATAATACCAATAACTACAGAACTTGGGGTTCTAATATGAGTCCTGGCAAGTGTGATTGTGTGTGTGTGTGTGTGTGGGTGTGTGTGTGTGTGTGTGTGTGTGTATTATTGTGTGTAAGTGTGTAGGTTACAGTATTTTGTGGCCTCTCTCTCACCCAGTACATCACCCATTGTCATAATTTGCAAGGCCTGGTGATGTCCCTCACCTTAAGTACCTTTGGAGAAGTGTCGACTCATAACCTCTGTGGTGCATGCAATAAATGCATAACAATGTAGTAACAACAAATATATAGGTAGGGGTTCTAATCTCAGTCCTGACAAATGTGTGTGAGAGAAGAGTATTGTGTGTTTGTGTGAGAATGACATCCGTTGAATGGGCATGGTTTCATATTTTATGCCATGGTACTCACAGTACACATTCCTAGGTCTACTGTATGAGGTCCGCTGTTCACATAAACCATAGTGGTATCTGTAGACACTCTCCAGCCCTATAAGCCCTGTGCAACAGTATGGAATAGTATGGTACGAATAACAAGATAGGTTGGTGTGCTCATGTCAGCACTGGCAAGTGTGTGCATGTGTGTGTGCATTGGTGTGTATAGCAGTGGTTGTGAGTATGTAGACTTCTATGTGACATATTATGAGTACTCTCACACCCAGTAAAGCCACCATTGCCAAACCACACAAGGCCACATGATGTTAATCACCTTACAGGTACCTTATAACACTCATTACACTAGTAGTCCTGTGCCACCACCAATAACCACATAATAGTGTGGTACCACAACTTGATGGGTAGGGTTTCCAAACACAACACTGGCAACTGTGACCCTGTGCATGTGTGTGTGTGTGTGTGTGTGTGTGTGTGTGTGTGTGTGTGTGTGTGTGTGTGTGGGTGTATGTGAACAGTATTCTCTATGTGTTTGGTCGACATAATACCCACTGGGATTGAGGGTGTTAGCAATCTGGGGTTTGTTCCACCCACCACATTTACCATTGTCCACTCTACTAGAGCTGATGTCAACCACCATAGACTTAGATACAACCTCTCAGCCCTATAAGCTTTGAGGCACATGCAAGAACTGTCACACAGACCTGGGAAATGTGTGCAGATACAGCTGTACCTTGGCAATGACATGGTTGATGCATTACAATGCTGCCATACCCCTCATTGGTGATATCTGCAGGGCCACATCCTGCTGACACACAGACACCTGGAACACAAATAGAATACAGCATGTGAGAACACATTCACTTAGTATTACTAACACCAATAATGTATCATGGCTGAAAAGATACACACACACTCTAATGTATACCCATTACAAATGCCAGATGACAGCATCTTACACAGCATTAAATAGCTACACTGTACTAAAGTCACACTGTGCATCAGACCCATATTAGCATGTCTCTGCATCAGTGGTATGGATGGCATGGATGTGGCACAGGTATCATCATATGGGGTCTATATTATAATGTCAACAAGTTAAAATGTCGACTCTGACTTGTTCAACATGAAAATGTTGAACTACAAGGTTACCGAACAGACAACTCACCAATTTCTTTTCAATGGAAAGAAATTGGTTGGCCAAACACCAACACCACACAAAAACAAATATATTTAAGTGGGGGACTTCACTTCCACACCCCCCCTATGTGGGGGGCAGTGCCCCTCTCAACCCCCCCAACTAACTATTCTAACTCCGAGACTGCACTACAGTTAGGGAAAGGGCAGGTGTAAGGGAACGGCCAACGATTTCTTTCCATTGGAAAGAAATTGGTGATTTGGCCATTCAGTAACCTTGTAGTTCGACATTTTTGTGTTGAACAAGTCAGAGTCGACATGTTAACTTGTCGACATTATAATATAGACCCCATCATATGCACAGGGTGTTGTGTGGATTTGCCAGAAGCCTAGGCTGGGCCATACTGTTGACATCATGTATGTGTGCTTGGGTGGTGTTCATTAAATGGGCTGCGTGAGAGGTGGTGTGTGTGTGTGTGTGTGTGTGTGTGTGTGTGTGTGTGTGTGTGTGTGTGTGTGTGTGTGTGTGTGTGTGTGTGTGTGTGTGTGTGTGTGTGTGTAGGCGACTTGTCTGATGGTGATGTGTGTGTGTTTGTATGCACACAGTCATACCGTGTGGGTGTCCTATGCAGGAGTATTTTCGACAGCTGTGGGCCTACATGGCAGAGTGTACAGTTCACCATCTCTGACCACAGACATAGGAGCTGGGCTTGCCAAGGGTATCATCTGGACCACCATGGCCAAGTCCAGATGCAGTACTACTCCCTGATGGTGACTCCTGCTTGCTGAATCTGGGTCCCTATTGGGACTGGCCAGGATCATGTGCCCATGGCCTGCTGTGTCATGGCATGGACAGCACACCCCCTTCATTAGTGCTGGTTGTGCTGCCAGTATGGGAACATTATGGTGCATGGCCACGTAGACCCTCAGCTGATCGTGGTGGCTGCCCTACATCCATGTTGCTACTGGCCATTTTCTGCCAAATGCTCAAGCACAGATATTTCATGGTCGAGGAGTGTCAAGGTCTCCCTCCACTGTCTATCCATGACCTCAATATGCTCACAGATGTCTGCAGTGAATTCATGAATATCGCCATGGACATCAAGGACGTGCTCATTCATGATGCTGTGTATATTTCTGGTGTTATGTTCATTATGTGCCTGTGCCCCCATAATGGCCTGAAACATGCATCTGGTGACTGCTTCTGTGGCACTTGCAACAGGGGCATGATGGGATGCAATCCTCCTCTGAGCACCCCTGCCCATCTGCCTGTGTGGGACCTGCCCAGCTCTCTAGCTATGGATAGTGCCTGCACCCTCACCTACCATAGTCACCACAGTAGCCTGTTCCATGCCACCACCCAACTGTCCATTATCTGTGGCCACTGCTGACAAGGTATGTGTGTACATTGTGACTGTGTGTGGGGATGGGGTTGGCAATAGTGAGATGCCAACTGATGGCACAGATTCAGCCCCTGACAACCCCACCTGTGCCTCAAAATGAGTATCATCATGGCCAGATTCTGCAGAGACACTGACATCAGTATCAGAGCATGAGGGACCACAGCCACCTTGTCCACCTGTGAGGGAAAACAACATATGTAAATTACTACCAGCACTATAAGCTTTGCTGGTACACACATGCACATACACACACACACAGCTTCATGCAGTGCAGCGCATTCCAATTACCGTTACTACTAATATACACCTCTGGGATACGTGAATGGTAATAGTAGGTGATGACCCTTCACCGAGCACACACTGCACCCATGTAATTTATTGCTGTTTACCTGTATACCACTGTTGTAACTCCTACAGAACATACCTCCCAACTGTACAGGGTTTTGCTGAATGTCTACATGTGTGGCTCATATGTTTGGTCTGTTCCTCATAACTCCTGTGTTTGTCTGATACATTACTGGGTTGATCTGCGGATTGGTGCCACTAATTAATGTCCTAATTTGTGGTGCAGACTGTGTAACCTGCAGTACATGTATGTTAAAACAAATCTGGTTACTCAAACAACTTCCCAAGCTTACAGTGGATATAGTAAGTTTACATACACCTGTTAACATGCCTGGTTTTTGTGATAGATCAGATGAGACCTCAGAAATCAGGTCATAACATTGTCATCATTTCATATGACATATAACCTGTGCATTCCAACTGAAAAAAATACACATCAGTTACAGGTAACATATGGTAAATGAAATAGGTACAATAGGCCGGTTGCATTAGTGTACACACCCATAAAGTAATCTCTGTAAAAGCACCATTTGATTTAATCACAGTATGCAGTTTTCTTGGGAAGGTGTCTATCAGCACGGCATATCTTGACTTGCCAATGTTTGTACACTCTACCTTTCAAAACACATCCAGCTATTTCAGATTGCAAGGGCATCCCCTGTGCATCACCCTCTTCAGGTCACCCTGCATATATCCTATTGGATGTAGTTTTGGGTTCTGACTCTGCCAGTGCAGAATGTTGCATGTGTTTTGGTGAAGCCATCCTTTGGTTGATATGGTTGTATGGTTTGGGTCATTGTTATGTGGAAAGGTGGCTACAGCCCCAGTTCCAGCTTGTGAACAGAACCCCAAAGCAGGACACTGGCATCACCATGCTTCACCATGGGGCTGTTGTTGTTGTGGTGATTTGCAGTGGCGTTATTGTGCCAAACACACCTGTCAGAAAGAGTTCAACCATGGTTCCATATTACCATAACACATTTTCCCACTTGCTTTTTGGAGACCTGATGTATTGTTTTCAGAATTTCACCAGGCCTGGATATTGTTTGGTGTGAGGAACTTCTGTCATCTTCTAACTCTACCCTATAGGCAGGACACATGGAGACCATGGAAGATTGTTGTGACATGTAGTACACACCCAGTACTTGCTGGAGATTCCTACTGCTCCTTCACTGTTGCTGTAAGGCTCCTGGCAGCCTTCATGTCCACTCTTGGTCTTGTATACTCATAGACTTTGGTGGATGCCCATTCCTTTGCAATGTCACTGTAGCCTCATATTTCACATCTGTTTGATGACTGTCTGCACTGTGTTCCATGATATGCACAATGCTATGGAAATTTTTTGGTACCCTTCTCCAGTCTTATACATCTGAAACATGTGGTCCCTTAGCAGCTTCATCAGCTCTATGTGAACCATGACTGTTGCTGTAGCAGGCAACTGGGTATATGTTAGGGTAATCCTGGTAGGACAAATGACCATTATTTGCCGTTAATCAAAGAGTCTCTGCAATAGATAGCAAGTGTACCCAATAAGATGTACTGATGTAGTTATATTGAAAGCTGCCTCAGCACAGTAGTAGCTACACCCTATGCACACACATATGCATCTAGGTTGCCGTACTATTGTTATGTGTCATTATTGTTCCCCTAACAGATTTATTTGCTTTACAATTGAATTGTACATGTTATAGGTTACACAAAAGGTTGGCAGTATTTTGAACTTGTCTCTTGTGCTCTCATTTTTGTATATTACAAATACCTGGCATTCTACATCATTTATATGCACTGCATACCAATAATTTATACAATATGACCCTAGTTTTGTGCCTTTGTCTCCCCAATTTGTCATTCACCATTTTGTCAGTCTTTGTCCAAATGTCCTGCAATGACAGGTTGTGAGGTATGCTACAGATATGTGACATCTCCTGCAAATAGGCTTTTGTGATGTATACTGTGATGCAATGCAGTAAACACCACCACAAGTGAACATGTAGATATTGCCAAATGGCTGAGTGTAACAGTTGTGTGCATGGTCATATACATTAACTTTAGCCGCAACAAGAAAATCCCATACTTACTGGTGCCAGGCTGCTGTCCCATGTGCAGACCGGAGGGACTTATGTAGTTGCGAGTGAGAGGTATTGCCAGCAGATTCACATTAGGCATTGGTACAAGATGAAGGCTACATTTCTGCACAGGTACAGTACACACTATGATATTACGCAATTTGCTGTCCTTCACCATAGATGTGCACTTGTGTGCATTACTAAACCCCACCCACTAATCCATTTTTCACTGACATATGCATCTATAGACTCTATGTTGATGTGCACTTTGGCCTTATCCTGGATGCTCCTCACCTGGTGCCTGGGTCCAACCTACCTCCATGACTGCTGTTTCCCATGTTTGAGTTTGTGTGGGGGCTACCTCAGGGTTGACAAGAAGCTCCTCTGTCACCATAAGTGGGACCTGTGTGGTTGGTCCCCCACCGGTAGCAGTATGGTCCCTCACTACAGCAGCAGCCCTTTGCCAGGCACTATGTATCTAGTCGGTAGATCTATGCCTGACCTGATGGTATGTGCATCCATGGTGGGCCAAGATGTTCCCTCTGTGGATGATCTCATCCCACAGGGCAGTCTGCTCCCACAGATTTTGCCAGCTACGGCCAGAAAGGATTGCATAGTTTAAGATTACAACTGCTGTGATGGCTGGTGTCTCCGCATTGATGTAAGATGGTTGCCACTGCATGGCACCTGGAAAACATAAACAGGGAAACACATCACAGGACCTCAGACTTTTCCCAGAGGTCTTTACAGAGCCAGCACATGAATATGAACTATCATTAGCCACCACTTATAAACACATCATACCCCTATGCCTGGCAGCACTGTATGAACATGCATCATACTCCTGGTCCTGATGTGTCATGTTCCCCCCAATGAAGGCCAGTACATTGCATAAACCACCATTCATCATTCATGTTTGTGTAGAGGGATGACGATAGCCATGGTCCTTGCAGATGGTGTTCAGGCTTTGCTTGCATACAGTGTGTAATGAACTGGAAGCATATCCCTGGGTTCATGTAGGATGCAGACAGGGATGTTATCAGGGCCTAAGAGGACTTGCTTTTGCTAACTTTGATTAGGCAGTTTGCAATTGTTCCATGATGGTGAGGGGAGGATGCATGTGCTGTGCATATCCACTTATACTGATGGTGAGCCAGGGGGGTGATGTATGCCCTAAACCTGTCTGCAGCAGATTAGCTGTAACTATGATGTGTGTGTATGTGCTATGATTGACCACCATTACAGCGTAGGTTGGGTTGTTGCCTCTGAGAGTGCAGACATATGTGAAGATGGCCTTGTGATCACCCTTAGTGGATGTGTCCAATTTGTACTCATAGTCAGCTATACAGTAATCCACCTGTGACCTACTATGCTCATTCAGACAAAGGTTGACATACTGCACAGTTGGTGCCTGCTCCTACTTTGCCCTGTACAGGCAATATTGCATCACATTATGTGATTTGTGCATTGCTGCTGTCCAGCAAAGGGGGTTACTCTACTTTGGTGGAGATAGGTTTTATAAGTAAGGTATTGCTGAGGCCACACAGCTATGTATGTGGTCATATATCTGTTTGTAGTAGGCATGGACACAGGGTCAGAACACGGTTGACCACCTCTACAATTTCAATGTGATACTGATGCTTATTATACTAACCATGTCTGTGTCAGGGCAATGACACAGCCAGTAGCTGTAGAAGTGTAACTCTGTTGGATGCACAGAAATTAAGGTTACACATGTTTACAACATGTACAGTGTATTTATCTGATGTTTTGCACCCCATGTCACTTGTTGTGAGGCAGCCAGGTACACCTACCCATATGTACATATGCACAGGTAATACATTTCTGTTGTATGTCAATATGGCACACTGTAATTATTACAGTCTTGCTGCTCAGTCAGTCATGTCAACCTGTTAGGGCAGGACATGTGATGGATTCCACACATACATGGTTGGCTATGGGTCACAATTAGTGACACTTTCTTCATATTGCTGTAACACATGTATGTCATTTGTTAGTGCAGTAGCTTTTCCATTCACAGACATACCCTGGAGGATGTCTGACGCTCATATGGCAGGCTGAGAGGAGAAAGGCTAGGGGTGTGGTAATGAGGGTAGGAACTGTTAATGTTGTGAGTATGACTGGTAAGGGGACAGTGCTAGCTGATATGCTGGACAGTGGAAAGCTGGATATATTGCGTGTGCTAGAGACCAGATGGAAGGAGTGTACAGCTGTGTGTATCGGAGTTGGGTACAATAGTTTTATCATGGTGTGTATGGGAGGGGAACTGGTGTAGAGGTTAACCTGAAGGAATATTATGCCAAGAGTGTTTGTGGAGGTGATAAGAGTGTCGGCTAGAGTGATGTTTAGGAGGCTGGGAATTCATGGTGTAATGATGACAGTTGTTAGTGCATAAGCTCCACTAATTATATGTGATATGGATGAGACAGACATACTTTGGTGTGGTTGGATGAGTGTACCCAAGGGTGAGAGAGTGGTGACTGAAGCAAATTTCAATGGGCATGTTGGTGAAGGGGACAGAGGGGATGCAGAAGTGATGGGTAGGTATGGTGTTAAGCAAAGGAATGCAGAAGGGTGAGATGGTGGTGGAGTTTGCAACAAAGGTGGGGCATGGCTCTGGTGAATACATAGTTTTACAAGACCGAGGTGCATAGGGTGACATACAACAGTGGAAAAAGATGCACAAAGGTGGATTATATCCTATGCGGCAGGGCCTGTTTGAAGGAAATTGGAGACTGTAAAGTGGTGACAGGGAAAGTGTAGTTAGGCAGCATGGAATGCTGGTCTGTGGGATGACATTGGTAATCAAGAAGGGGGGAGAAGTATGAGGGGAGCACCATGAATCAAATGGTGGATACTGAGAAAGGGTAATTGTGAGGTTGAGTTCAGGGAAGAGTTAAGACAGGCAGTGGGTGGCAGTGAAGACATAACAAATATCTGAGTAACTACATCTGAGTTAGTAAGGGAGATGAATAGAATGGGGCTTGGTATGACATCTGCACAGAGGATGGAGGACAAGGAGACCTGATGGTGGCATGAGGAAGTACAGGGGACTATACAGAGAAAGACGTTGGCCAAGAAGAAGTGCGAATTGTCAGACAGATGAAGAAAGTAGACAGGTTTATAGGGAGATGGGGTGCATAACAAAGAGAATGGTGGCAAAAGCTGAGGATGGGGCATCTGAAGGGTTGTATGTAAGATTGGACACCAAGGATGGAGAATAGGACCTGTACCAATTAACTAGACAGAGGCACATAGCTAGGAAGGATGTGCAGTAAATAAGGGTGATAAAGGATAATGGTGGAAGTGTACTCACAAGCAAGGAGAGTGTGTTGAGCAGGTGGAAACAGTACTTTGATGGGCTGTTGAATAAAGAGAATGAGGGATAGAGAAGGTTGGATGATGTGAGTATGGTGAATCAGGATATGCAACAGATTATCAAGGGGGAAGTAAGGATAGCTATGAAGAGGTTTAAGAACGGAAAGGCTATTGATCCAGATGATATACCTGTGGAAGCATGGAGGTGTTTCGGGCAAATGGCAGTGGACTTTTTAACTGGATTGTTTACTGTAATCTTGGAAAGTGAGAGGATGCATGAGGAGTGGATAAAATGTGTTTTGGTAGTGATTATGAGAATAAGGGTGGTGTGCAGAGCTGTAGAAACTACAGAGGGATAACACTGATCAGTCACAGCATGAGGTAAATGTAAAGGGTGGTGGAAGCTAGGTTAAGAAGGGAGGTGAGGGTTACTGATCAGCAGTATGGTGTCATGCCAGGAAAGAGCAGTACGGATGCAATGTTTGCTCTGAGACTGTTGCTGGGGACATACATAGAAGGTCAGAAGTAGCTGTGTTGTGTCTTTGTGGACTTAGATACAGCATATAACAGGATGAATACAGAGGAGTTGTGGTATTGTATGAGGAGGTCAGGAGTGGCAGAGGAATTCATAAGAATGCTACAGGATATGTACAAGGCTAGTGTGACAGCATTGAGTTCTGCATTGGGAGTGACAGGTGCATTTAAGGTGGAGGTGGGAGTACAGCAGGGATCAGCGATGAGACGTTTCATATTTGCAGTGATGATGGACAGGTTGACAGACATGAACAGAATGCTGTTTGCAGATGACATTGTGGTCTGTAGTGAGAGAAGAGAACAGGTTGAGGAGACCCTGAAGAGATGGAGGTATGCTCTAGAGAGGGAGGACTGCTGGTCAGAGAGACTAAAACAGAATATATGTGTGGGAAATGGAGGGAGGATAGAGGAATGGTGAGGATGCAAGGAGTACAGTTTGCAAAGGTGGATAGGTGTAAATACTTGTGAACAAAAGTTCAGAGTAATGGTGAATGTGGGGGAGAGGTGAAGATGAGACTACAGGCAGGATGTGGGTGGTGGAGAAGAGTGTCAGGAGTGATTTGTGACTGATGTGTACTATTAAGAGTGATAGGGTAGGTCTACAAGATATTGGTTGGAGAGAATGGCATTGAAAAAAGAGGCATGAGTCAGAGATGGACGCAGAAGAGTTAATGATGTTAAGATTTGTACTGGGTGTGATGAGGGTGGAGAGGATTAGTAATATGTATGTTAGTTGGTCAGCCCAGGTTGGACAGCTTGGTGACAAACCCAGAGTGTGGCAGGATTATGTTGGTTTGGACATGTGATGAGGAGGTATGCTGAGTATAATTTGAAAATGATGACGCTGCCAGGTAAGAGGAAAAGAGGAAGGCCTGAGATAAGGTGTATGTATATGGTGATAGCGAACAAGCAGGTGGTTGGTGTGACAGAACAAGATGCAGAGGAATGGAAGACATGGAGACAGATTACCTACTGTGGTGACCACTAACGGTTACAGCCAAAAGAAAGAGAAGGCGATGTTGTTATGTCAGTGCTCACAGGTTTACAATTATTTGCTAGACATAACACAACTCTTGATGACATAACTACAAATATGAGGCACACATATGGTCAGTGTGCATAACACTGGACAGTTGAATGGTATGAGCTCAGTATATCACATGCAGTTCAACACACACAGCTGTGACAGTATTTCAGTATGCAAATACCCTGTATAGGTCCATCACATGTATGAGACAAACATGTATATCATATTTGTATTCACAATTAACATATGGATATCTACGGCATCCCAGTAACTGGCCTAGTAGTGTCACAGTCAGTGTTGTGCAACACACACTCCAGCAGTGGCATATGTGAGCCATCCTTTCCTGGGGTGACTCAGGGCCCTGAGCTGTGTTCTATGTCACTGCAGACAGACACAGATGGTATGGCTATAGGTTCTTCACAGCAATATATCAGTACAGCATGTGTTGTTGAGACATAATATTTTTTGAACTTCCTATTTTCCATGTGTACATACCTCCTACAACATTTCATTACATGCTTAATTGTTTGACATACCTGTGTTTTTTTATCTTTTCAGTTGATATAATCCATCAGTTTCAGTGTGTGTCTGTCTATTTGTCTGTTTTTTGTCTCTTTCTCTCTCTGTCTCTCTGAGACAGATGTAGGATATACATCTGTTTTGTATAGGCAGCAGCTTGCCTTTTGTAGGTAATGCTCCTGAGCAGCTGATGGCCTGTGTACCAATTGGAGTCCCTCACTTGCTAATTGCATGTAGAACAGCTGTAAAATCATTCCCATACCCAATAGCATGGAAACAGACTCATATAATTGAGTACTTCATTTGGGCATTGATTCTTTTCCTTGCCTGTGTAAAGAACTTCATGGAGGTATGTGACAAACAGCATCACAGAGGGTAGTTGGAAATACCTCTTACAACAAACACTGTGGAGACATCCCAACAAACTGGGGGAGAATGTTCCAGACATAGGGACAGAATGTAAGTATCACTGTTATACAGTTGAATAATGCTAGTTTGACAGGGTTTGTGTGGATATGGCTGCTCTGCATGAATTTAAGTCTGATAGTGTTATGTGGTTGACATAACTCTCAACTGTAGGGCTATCTGCAGACTGGCCAGAGTTTGGACTCTTATATTTGGTGTGTTACTCACACATTTTTTGCTCTTGGAAATTCAGTAGCATACTTTGAGGATTGCTGTCAGTAAATGGTAACATCCATGCGTGTTTCTGACTTCATATCCCTCAGAACAGATATATTACAACAACCCTGTTACACCAGCAACTTTCTCAGTTTATAATGGCAATATGTCAATAATACCTCTGTGTTTTGGCTTCTGCCCCCCCAACTATGTCAGGCTTTGTGCAAATGTCATACAGTATGCGGTGGATAGGTATAGTATATCATTATATAGTGACTTCATTCTTGATATCATCCCAGTGATGTATCAGATTGCCAGACGTGTTATGTGTAGGAGGCCTTATATATGAGAACAAAGCCTAGATGTTCTGTGGGACTCTATACGGTTGAGGGGACTGTGTATTTCTGGAAATCATTGACAGACTGTGAGGATTGTGTAGCAGTGTATTGAGAATGTGTCATTTGGCCTGTGTAGGGAGGGGAGTAGATGTAAGTGTTATAGGTCCGTTTCTATCTGACTTTGCATGCTGCTCCTGTTTCTGGTGCTCTATCAGCTGTATATGTTTTTAGGGGCAGACTGACACATGTCCCATATCACAGTCAGGCATCAGGCTACACTGTGAATTGGGCCAGTATATGTAGGGGTAGTGTGTGAGTGAGTGGCAAACATGCTGATGACTTTGTTCACACAGTCCATATACTCTACTGTTCATGTGGCTTACCAGTATATCACTTTAAATATGGTGAGATTTGTTATGGATATGCATTTCCACACTGGTGTCTGTTTGTCAGTGCTGTTACATTCCTTTAGTGCCTGATATATTTGCAATTGCATGTGTATTCTCCCACAGCAAAATCGAGTTAGTGTTGTGTCAGTCTGCCTGTAGTTTAGACATTGCTTGGTGACATGCCTAGCAGCTCAGTCTAGTTTCCCTACTTTGATGTTATGTCCAAATATTTATCAGATGTATTGTTGCCTAGTCCCATACTTGCTGTGTATTTCTGAAACATCAGTGGGACGATGTGCAGATTTATGTCAGTAACTACTGGGGAGTAATATGGTTTTGGATATGGACTATTCCAGTCAATATATGTCACAACAGACAGGAGGGTGCTACTGCATCAGCTGTGTCACCTTATCTACTCCAGTATTTGGGATATGTTCCCAGTTTCTTGGCTTTACCCCTCCCCTTTGTCAGGCTTGGTCCAGATATGGTGCACTAAGGGGTTCTCAGCATACCTCTCGACTAGCCAGATTGTTTCAGACAGTCCAGGTTCATTGCTCATATTTCTCGTCTGTTCCACCGAATCATTATTTTCATTTCTGTGGTTAATCACTGTGATGATGTGAGGATTTCTGTCAGTAAATGATGACATACATTTCGGTATCAGAACTCACATCCTTCTGAACATGTATGTTGACACAAACACTGTTATTGTAGCAACAGTCTACATTTATAATTGCAGTATGTACATTATGTCCCTAGACTTGGCACATTGTCCCCCCCATTTTGACAGCATTTGTCCAGAATTCTTGCACTGATGGGTGGAGAGGTATGGTGCTGGGCATGACTATATATATATTTATATATTCTATATGTATTTGTTTTATATGTATAGCTCCGTATATCTGATGTATATATGTTTTCATATTTATCTATCACCATACACATCTATATGTGTATATTTATATATACTAAACATGACTGATTCCACAGACTTTGTTCTCTACTATTCTATACCTGTACTGAATGATATATTTGAAAAAACAGCATTCATTATTATAGCTCAGATGTAGTGGCACATTGCTCTGAATATGGTGTACAGGGTCCTGGGTCCAAGACTTGGCAGGACTGATTTTTTTTCTGGAGATAAGGTGATTAAGGCAGTTTTAAGCAGCTGTAAGTGGGTTTCCATGGGTTTTCACAATGATAAGTGATGCCAACACATGGCTAAATGGGAATTTGCTTAATCCGTGTACTGAATGATATATTTGAAAAAAAAGCATTCATTATTATAGCTCAGATGTAGTGGCACATTGCTCTGAATATGGTGTACAGGGTCCTGGGTCCAAGTCTTGGCAGGACTGATTTTTTTCTGGAGATAAGGTGATTAAGGCAGTTTTAATCAGCTGTAAGTGGGTTTCCATGGGTTTTCACAATGATAAGTGATGCCAACACACGGCTAAACGGGAATTTGCTTAATCCGTGTAGGCATCGCTTACCATCGCACAAACCCGCTTACTGCTGCTTACTCTCCATTACCCCTCTGCTACTTTTTTAAAAGAATGGAAAAAGGTGGTGATAGGAAAGTAGTGAAAAAGGGGGCACACAGAGGAGAAAAACAATTTGAAAGATAGCTCAGGATGTGCAGGATGGGTGTAGGGAAGGTCCATAGCTGTCCATTTCTGAAACAGCAACAGCTGTGCATTTGTACAGACTTTGTAGGTGAATTTGGATACTCAAACCCCTGAGATAGGGGTGAGGACAACATTAATTTGTTGTTAAGACAATTAGACCAGATTAAATTTGTCCAGTGGACACGTGTGTGTGAAATGGACAGCTATGTATAGGGCAACATTTTTTTGGGAGAACAGATTGCCCTTTTTTTGAGTGGGATGTTGGGGAAGGATAGTAAGTATATTTGGAGGAGGTAAATTGGGTAAGAAGACAGACAAGACAGCAGACAGGGGCGGTATATGACACATGTGAGGGGTAAACACCGTGGACAGGGTGGGTGGTTGGGAATCAGATGCCCACGAGTCCCCAAATGTATACAGTGGACAGAGGTCCCCACCCATGGGTAATCACCACTGCACCTTCTCAGCCCCAGAGGTGGCTGTGCTGGGGACTGAGCAGTAGGGGCAGGCTCACCCTCAAGATGCAACACACAACCCTCAAGCTGTTGTAGCTGATCTCCAAACTCCTTTTGAAGTTCGCTATGCACAATCCCCAGACCTGACTATGGGTGACAGTGTCCTGTCCATGCCCGCTCTCAGCAGGGGATGGGTCCTATCTCCTGAGGTGGTTCCATCCAAAGGTTGTGTAGGACCAGCAGATGAGGAGATCCTGGGTTGGGTCCCAGATGTGCTGGGGTCCGGTGTCATGGCCAGTTGAAGCGGGACAGGCAGATCCCTGGATTCATGCTTCCCAGATGTGCTATGTTGTTGAGGTTTTACAGCATATATTGGTTAGTCATGAACAACACATTCCAGGATTAGTTATAACAGCATGCATGGGTGTTCCCATTAACTCAAAACAACAGCATTGAAACAGTTGTACGGCAAACAGAACATGTGCATATATGGAACCACAGTGGGCATTATAACAGCATGTAGGTTACATTGAACAGGGAACATTAATAATCCAATGTTTAAATATTTTTAGAACAATAGGATGCATGTCCCAGCAGCAGGTTTGGTGAAAAACATACCTGTTGATTTATGTGTTTAGATTAGTGGTGCAGATAGGGTGGGGGAGAGAGAAAGAGATGTCAATTAACAACTGTAAAGGGCTTCAATTGCTCACAACTTTAATGATCATTGCTCTAATCATTATTCTCCAGGTATTTACCTCACTTTACATTGACCTATAGCCTTGGGTTGGGCAGTTGTATGTTTGTACACAGTATATAATTACAGCCTTCTTACAGCTAATTTATACTGACAGACCTGTGGAGAAAATTTCTGTTAACACTACCTGACTGTTTCTACCCATATTCACATAGTCAAGGTTACAAATGTGCACTCATAATGTGTGTGTGTGTGTGTGTGTGTGTGTGTGTGTGTGTGTGTGTGTGTGTGTGTGTGTGTATGTGTGTGTGTGTGTGTGTGTGTGTGTATGTGTGTGTGTGTGCTACTGCCATACTCCACATTGATTTCTATCAGTCACCATGGGTGCTGGGAGCAATGATCACTACCTGTGACAGCATGACACTTGAGGGACATTTCTTGGAGGAGACTACTTGGTGTATGTACTTATCTTGCTGTCATTTGCACCCTTGGGTTTGGACAGTGGGTGTTGTACACAGTGTATGATTACAGCTTTCTTACAGCTCACTTATACCTTTTATTACCTGGAGGACCTGTGGAGGCAATGTCTGTTAACACTACCTGACTATTTCTACCCATATTCATATAGTCAAGGTTAGATATGTGCACTCATACTGTGTGTGTGTGTGTGTGTGTGTGTGTGTGTGTGTGTGTGTGTGTGTGTGTGTGTGTGTGTGTGTGTGTGTGTGTGTGTGTGTGTGTGTGTGTGTGTGTGTATGTGTGTGTGTGTGTGTGTGCTACTGCCCTACTCCACCTTGATTTCTATCAGTCACCATGGGTGCTGGGAGCAATGATCACTACCTGTGACAGCATGACACTTGAGGGACATTTCTTGGAGGAGACTACTTGGTGTATGTACTTATCTTGCTGTCATTTGCACCCTTGGGTTTGGACAGTGGGTGTTGTACACAGTGTATGATTACAGCTTTCTTACAGCTCACTTATACCTTTTATTACCTGGAGGACCTGTGGAGGCAATGTCTGTTAACACTACCTGACGATTTCTACCCATATTCATATAGTCAAGGTTAGATATGTGCACTCATACTGTGTGTGTGTGTGTGTGTGTGTGTGTGTGTGTGTGTGTGTGTGTGTGTGTGTGTGTGTGTGTGTTTGCTACTGCCATACTCAGCCTTGATTTCTATCAGTCACCATAGGTGTTGGCAGCAATGACAACTAGCTGTGACAGTGTGACACCTGAGGGACATTTCTTGGAGGAGGCTATTTGGTGTATGTACTTATCTTGCTGTCATTTGAAGCCTTGGGGTTGGACAGTGGGTGTTGCACACAGTGTATAAGTACAGCCTTTTTACAGCTCATTTATACCTTTTATTACCTGGCAGACCTGTGGAGGAAATTTCTGATTACAATACCTGACTGTTTCTACACATATTCACATATTCTTGGATGAGATTATGCATGCAGCTTAATACCACTCACAGGATTCGAACCATGCTTGCTTGTGAAAAAAGGTGCAACAATCACAACAAGCTATTGAGGAACTGCTTTCTTGACTGTTTTCTGCAGATACTGTGTATTCATACCTTGACATATTACAGTATGGAAAACGATGGTTAACACAACATTACAATTCAGGTATCAGATCTTGGTCCATGGAACATTTCTTATAGTTAATCTGTTTTACAACTCCACAATCTTTGTTGAATGAGCCTCAATTCATTAATGCTGTCAGAGCCATAGTTGCTGTGCAGAACCTGTACACATTTAGGTTCCTACTACCACATACCAAAGTAAACACAACAGTCTGGGGTTTTGAGTTTTATTGACAGATACTGACACTTTTGCTGATATATATCCTGTACATCACTAATGTGCTAATGTCTTGTTTATTCAGTAAAAATAATACACATTTCTAACTACTGGCAGGTGACATTCTACTCCTTTCTATTTATTTGCCCTGACTACTGCAAGCTAGATTTGTACTCACTAGCCTTGCAACACACCCTTAGCAGCCTGCTGGCATGGGTGTCCACATTCACAGCCCTCTCATCTGCAGCTGTACAGGAGATAGAGAAACATTTATGCATACCTATCCATCTCATACTTAGGCTGGTCTTTGTTACACAGTAATTGATACTGATACTTATACACTGCTGGAACATTCTGTGCCCGAGCGTCTTGTATCCACTAGACCAAGAGGTCTCTCTTTCTATGCTTCAGGTCAGCATGATGGTACCAGACCTGCTCATCAGTCTGAGATATACCAGTGGCACTGGTGAGGTCACATGTGAGATGATCCCAGGCTTCCGCTTTGTATTGGGAGCTCTGGTACTAGTCCTGCAGCAGTCTCCCTTCATGGTCCTTTACGAGGAGTCCAACCATGATCCTGGACTCCTGAATACCACAACACTGTGCCCGAAAGTGCATACCCGCACTAACACCAGCTATAGTGCCTGCAGTGATAAGCTACAACTGGTTATGGTTGTATTCCCACCTGCGGGGTTTACATAGGGCTGGATTCCAACCCTTTGCCGTGACTGGCAGATATTGAATATGCTGAGCTAAACTAAGTGACGGGCAAACCTGCTTAGCTAAGATAAGCATTGCTTAAAGGGGTAGATGCTAAACACTGCTTACCAGTGCACAAATCCAGTTAGCTATGCTAATTATTGCTAAGCATTTCAATTTAAGCAATGCTTACACTGGCTAAGCATAGTTGAGCAAAATTTAGCTTTGTTCAGCTTTCATTTTATAGACTATCAGGATTGTGGGGTTGATTCCTTATTAATGACATTGTATGATATGTATGTTTACCTTCCATAACATCCCCCTATGTGCTTTCATTACATTATATTCTTTTGTGGCTGTACTGTATGGGACACTTTTGTTTATATTGGGGATTCACTTCTGTACTACACTGACACCTCACATTTGGACCTACTACACTACCCTGGTTAACAAATATATATTATTCACTACCAATTTATTAAAAAAGATATATTAGTGCTGCTTTCACATATAAAAATGAACAGACTGCAGTGGGGCTTGAACCTTGAATAATTACATGCTAAGCAAATGCTCTAATCACTACACTATCTCACTTTGGGTATTTTGGCTGTATATTTCTATTTAGCTCCTTCAGATGGTTAAGCTATGCTAAACACAGCTGCTTGATGCGCATACCTGCTCAGCTACACTTAAAC